>NC_082594.1:47745368-48062842 GCF_030936135.1 Gavia stellata | reverse complement strand
GATGTGAAGAGGGGAAGGTGCTTTGAGGGCACTGATGTCTCTGCATCACACCTGCAGAAGAGCAGGACTCTCTGAGACACCAGACTAGCAAGCAGTCTTGCAGTGATTTCTCTGGGACCTTTTTTTAATACAAGTATGACACAGTCACCTCCAGTGTCATTCCTCTTCTTGTCAGGCAGAAGTGAGAAAGCAGGATCATTAGGAGAAGCAAGGATGCACAGGACAAAGTTTGAAGTTCCCGCTGGAAGTATATGACTGGATATCCATATCACTGGAGCCATTTGACATGCTTTTTAAACGGGTGAGAATTGGCTCAACTAATTCTGTTTACTCGATGCCTTTGGGAGGGAGAGGAAACAGGGTTTTCAGACTCTTTCAGATTTAAATACACTAGCCCCAAGTAAAATCTTTTCCACATCCTGGGTAAAGAAACATATTGATTAGCCAGAACAAAGTTCTATTTTAAAATGGTATTTTTAAATGGTTCTCTAAATTAGATTTAACACTCTGCACCAGAATATTTTTTTCTCTAAAATTATTTTAACAGGGAATCTCTCTCTCTCTCTCACACACACACAGAGAAAAGTCAGCCATCACACTAAATCACTGAATTATTGCCTACTGGGTAAGAGCTAATACTGTTCCTTCCTAGCCACCCCAGTGGTAAAAGATAACTTTTCCACTGTTCTTTATAAGTGATGTCAGTATTGGAAAGTTATTTTCTAATGGAGTATTTTCACGAAGAACCATCATAATTGCCTGACTTTGGAGCTAGCCTCACCCCTTTTATGTCATTTTATAACAAGACAACTTGCACAGAGCCTTGTTTCCTCTTTTTAATATGTCCACACAGAAAAGAGAGGTTTGATGGTTTGGTAAGTCCAAGTTATCATTGGTTTAATTAGCATTGACAGTGGTGCTATAGTGCTGTACTACTGTCTTTAAGAACGATAACAACATGGGGATAGCAGAGACCTCAGTGCAGAAGGAGAAACCCAGAGTCTCTAGTGTGCTTGTACAGGTCACAATAAGTGGAGTCAGTCATGGCTTCTCTACTCCTGCTGACAAGATTAAAACTAGCATAAATAGTTACTGTTTATTCATACTGCAATCACACCTTCATTTACTGTACAAGGAGAGACCTGAAGGCTCTAGCTTAAAAAATAATCACTTCTGCAATTCATAGTAACAAAAGTGATTAGCTCATGTGTCAAGGTGAATTATCCACTAAGCAAAAACAGAAAAAAGGCGACATCATATAATTAGTAATAATAGTATGGAATTAGGAAATAATAATGTGAAGGACATTTAAAACAAGGCTAAGACAGGCAGTAAAAATTGTTTAAACAAACTATCGCCATCTGTTCTAGTTCATGAATTGACTAGGTTGGGACCCACTGTGTCTATTACAACCTTAAAACTTATAAAGTAATACTAATATACTCCAAACCAAATGAATATTTATAAAAACTGAAGGGAGTCAAAGCTATTGAGACACAAATAACACCTTAGAAGCTGAGAATATGTTTGATTTTGCACAGAAATTGGTCCCTTTTAGAACAGGTGAGAAGCTTATAAGCAAGATTATCTTTACACCACTTACACTGTGCATACTTTGAGAAAAGAAAGAATTTTAAAGAATTTTTATGATTTATTAGTAAACACTGTAATGAAAATATATCTAGTGAGATGTTTTGTGGGTTTTATCAATCTTTGTTACAAATGATTAGATTTTTTTAGAATAACATACATGCCTCACATTCTATAATTAAATGAATTCCATTAGTTAAATGAAATTTTGTACATAAATTGAATTTGAGAAATTACTAGTCAAGTGTAATGAAACAGTTATTAATAACCACTGTATTAAGTGGTTACAATCACCAGATTCAGGTAACTCAAAAGTGAATCTTTTGAGACATGAGCAGTAACTCAACAAAATATTGTCTTCTCTTGTAACTAACCTGGATGGAAGTATTTTCCTAGAGTGAGTCAGCAGTAGAGACAGATCCAACTTGTTTGGCCAGCAGTTTCATTTGCCCACCTGGCTCTGCTCTTTAAATGATCTGCTTACAGGGCTATTGGCACATTAAAGACTCCCCTGGGGGGTGTCTCAGGTTGTTCCTTCCCTGAAAGCACCATAGCTGGGTAAAAGTAGAAAGAGCCAGAAGGAGTCAATGTGAAAAAACAGAGGTTTTTCAGCCTAGCCCTTTCTAACTTTTGCAACATTGTCTCCCAGAACAAATAGTTTAGTGAAAAATGAAGCCTAGAGGTAGCCTTCCACTTTGGAAGATTTGCACTGATGCAGTCTCACAGCTACTTTTTAACTGGCCAATATACTCCAGATGCTCTGTTGATGATATTTGGAGATCCAAAATTATCCTTTAAGGCGCTGCTTGTTTCCAAGACCACTGGCTCCCAAGCTAAGGTGAGAGGTGTAGTTTTTGTTGTGATCTCAGAGAAAAATTCAATTGCAAAAGAGGGTCTTGCAACCAGAAATGGGAAGATGCAGCTGGACATGCAAGAAGAATTGAAACCACAAGGCAATGATTTCAGAAACTGCTTTTTTTACATTGTAGGGCATCTCTCACTCACGCTGTCGCTATCACTATCTCACTGTGCTCCTTGGCTGTTCATCCCCATTGAAACTGTTTAACTGTATACACATTCTCCGTATTTGGGAAAGGAACTCTAGAAGTTTTCCTCCCATATATTTTCTGGTGCTTTTCCCACAGCCTTACATTCACCTATATAACCATAGTCCACTTCATTATCAAGATTAAAAATGGTCTGTAGAGGGCTATCTGGTGAAAGGTTGTCATCTTCCCTACTTCCCTGCATTCCCAAATGCAAAGACACCCGTGTGGTGAGAGAAAGGTCCCTCCCTACAGTCAAAAGCCCATACAGACCCTCAGCAGAGGCCCTGGCTCAAAAGCATCAATAGTGTATTTAGATGGGAAAGGAGGAATTTATTTAGCCTTTTGTTCACCAACCTTGATCGAGTCAGTAACAATCTTTTCTTCCCTCAGAAACGGAGTGACTTCGGGGCTACCCTGAAGAGCCTTCGATCGCTGTGGAAGCTCCCAGAACAACTTTCAACACCTGGTTGTAATCCACTGACTGCAGCAGGTAGGTTTGCAAGGAAAAGGAAACTCACTAGTTACTTATTTCCAAACTTAAAGGCGAGTCTTTCTTTTACATTTTACTTTCTGGAAGGAGAGGGTCCCCGTTGCAGTAGTGCAGGCTTACAAAACCCACGTGTGCATTGAAAGCCCTTGGAGGGACGGCAGTGGTACCCAAGCAGAGGGAATCTGCACATCTGCCTCTCCCTCCTGTTGCTGCTGCAGCCAGGCATGCACTGATTTATTCAAATTCCAACAGACTATCAGCAGTGAGCCACAAATGGGATAATTTATGTCTCCCTTCATTCACCTGGTGTTTGTAGCAGGAGTGAGCAATGAGACAATGCAGTGAAAATGAAAAGAAAAAAAGAAAAGCAGAGGAGAAGGAGGAAAGCAAATTAAAAGTGAAATCGTGACTGAGGAACAGACTGACTCCTCTAGTACGTATACTAAAACTTCTGGTATAGTTGCTGGGCTTCTGAGAGTAACAGGATGGTATGTTGTTCCTAATGCAAACATCCTTCTGAGGCGGTTCGTTTTCATATTTAGTCATATCACAGCAAAGCTAAGGGGGTGTCAATCACGCTTGGTACATCTGACTGGGAGAGCAGTCCCTTCACAGCTGCATCTGGCAGAATACACTCCTTATTTATTATATTTTTAGTAAGGCGTGCTATCTTGTTCATGTGTGAGAAACTGTAATGCATCTTTCACATTTAAAGTGCCCTCTGAAGCTTTCTGCCTCTCAACCTCCTGCCTACTTTCACTGTTACCACTAAATTTTTTATATTGTCTTGAACATCTCTGAAAGAATTGCAAATTCCAGATAGAACATGATTAATTTAGCACTGTCATCTCCTACAATATAGCGTACAGCCGTCCATCCTTCTTCAGCGCAGCTACATCTTATCTCGGCTCTTAGTGAAACACTAAATTAAGGCAAAGACTGAAGTCACTCATGTGTGCTACTTTTAAAATTAATTTTTGCTGACAGCACCACAGAGTCAAAAGCATGTAGTTGCATTATGAAAGCCAGAACAGAGATTAAAATATATGTGTATTTTTGTTATTCCAGGAAAGAGAGTCTTTTGCTCCTTCTACATTAGTCATTTTCCCAAAGGACTCTACATTCTTCCTTATTTGGGGAGTAAAAGTTGAAACATCACTCTCTTTTCTATTTGCTAAGGATTTCTGCTTCTTATTGGGTTTAACTCCTTATATTCACGATATTCTTTATAAGATGTGAGTGAAGTTTTATGATGGGCAACGTGGGTGAGGGAGATTAAGGACAATTTGGAGACACTAATGCTTTTTGCAGCGTGTCTCATTTTCAACAGACTGTTTAATTTGAGAGGAATCCTCGTCGATTTCTAAAAGCTTAAAATGGTTCAGTTCCATGCACTTGAAACAATTCTTCACCCTAAAATTTACTTTTATTTTAACTTTAGAACTTGTAAAATGTTTAGAATGGAAACAATTTTTTTTTTTTAACTGAACTTTACATTTTTTCAACTTTTTGACTATCTGGGAATACAATACTTCTCCCTTAGCTTGACCTATAGCAAGTTTTTTGTTGTAGTTTTTAAAACTATGGCAAACCCTAAATCTGTATTTGTCTGGGTTTATTTTCTTTTTCTCTCCCTGGTATTGTCGGGAGCCACTTTTCACCTCTGTGATGCAGAAGTGAAACTGAAGGAAGAACAGTGGGGAAATTAATACGTTTTCTATGCTGGAACTGCTTCCCCAGACCTACATATCACTGTTCAAGCTGGTATGAAGTGCAGCAGAGGCAGGCTCTGCCGTTCCTTGTTTACTGCTCTCTGAAGCAGGGTGAACTATGTTCACTATTTTCCAGATTACCAGCGAGGTTTAGTTGATGCTTCTGAATCAGATCAAAGATGAAGAGAACAGGGACAAGCTCAGCAGCAGCCTTGCTCATCCGGCATTCCCTTTTAACGTGACTAATGTTAGGCAATAGTCTGACTTTTCTCACAGTGACCATACTTAAGACAAGCCTTTGCAACAACTCTGAAGCGTGTCTCTTCCAGGATGCTACAGTGAAAACAGGCCCTTTGAAAACAGGTTTGAAAGCAGAGAGTGATGTGCCATCAAGCTGAGCTCCTCACAATACGTGTATCAAAGGGAGCCGTTAGAACAGCGAGAAGACAGTGTTGCAATGGCTTAACATAACCTCATGGACTCCCCACGCTGCAATTGCACTTGTCAAGGGACATTCAAAATTGTATCCAAAGGTAGCCTGGTATATGAGACTCTATGTGTGACTCTATTGTGGAAAAGTACAGTAATACTTTTTTAGGAAAAAGTAAGGAGTCAGAATGATTTTGATGAATAAGGGTAACAGTCTATATATGTGTAAAATCTAGCAAACTGGTTAAATTTTTAGCAGGAAAAAATCTAGGGTTTATAATGGATCACAAGTTAAACGTGACTGAAAATATTACACTTCTAGAAAGGCAAATTTCACAATGTGGTATATCAATAGGAGCATAGCTTTCAAGACACATGAATGTGTCCTTCTGGTCTTGACAGCCTTGACAAGGTCTCCACCGTAAAATTTGTCCTGTTCTGGGTACGGTATTTCAAGGCAGATGTGGGCTAAAGCAAGAAGTCCAGTGAGTTACAAGAGTGATGAGAGACTTAGAAAGCTTTTTGACTTTTCTAATTCGGATTGTTTAGTCTAAAGAACAGTAGTTCAAGTGGGAACATGGTGCAAATTTCCAACATAAATTTTATTCTCATAAATTTCTTTTCAAATATTTTCAAAGAGGAAAAATCCCCACCTTTTTCGGGGAAGCACTGAAGGAATTCAATGAAATTAGGAAAAATAGATTCATGTTGGATAACAGAAGAAACTTTTAACAGTAAGGGGCTTTGAAGCACTGGGATAGTCTGTGTATATCAATTAGTATTTCTCATTGCAGAGCATGTTAGAGAAAAAGTAATCAGGAGTGATGTGAACAGAGCTGATCCTGTACTGCAGCAGTACAATGGACAAGATAAACTCTCCAGGATCTTTTGCTGTCTACTTTTTTTTATCTTAACACCAGTCCATGAGACAGACTGTGAAAATTAGGTGTTAGGGTTTAATATCACTTTGTGCATCTTCCAACAGGTTCATGAACAGGTCAAAGGTGACTGGAAAAAGTCTACTGATAGAAAGCTTATAATGGTATTTTGAATGAGACTCTTTTGCACTTTGTTGTGAAATGCACATGAGATTATGTCCCTGCCTATAATGGATAAAAACATTATCCATGGATAATGGATGGATAAAAAAACTTCCCCAAGACAGGCAGTTTTTGCCATCTGCTCGAACCGTAAGACATTAGGTAGCACATGCAGAGGAGAATAGATCAGTAACAAAGGCCTCCACTTTATTAGGAAGCTTTGAACAAAGAATGCAGGTAGCTTGAAGCAACCAAGAGACTAAAAGCCCTGTTCTAGTAAAGTTCCCTTCTGGTAGATGCCCATCCCTGCACAGCCACTTGGCTTCTGCTGAACTCCATGCGTGGATGCCTTCCAGACCTAGATATAAAGGAAAAAAACAACTCGAGCCAGAATTACTAGGGGTACAGCCTTGCATTGTGTAGGTATGGGGCAAGAGGTGCACAACTTGCATGTAGATCTCTATGACAACTGCAATATATTCGGAATACACAGAAATCAAAACAGAAGGCAGAAGAACATTTTGAAAGAAGCCTGAAATTTTTACTAATTAACCTTTGGGAATTCCCTGAAGGACAGTTCCTTTTTGAGAGTTAAGATCTCAGTGGAAGACTGAAAACACTGATTATGGAGAAAGCTCACCAAAATAAACAGAACATCAGAGCTCTCATTGAAGTACTTTCATTAAAAGTATGATTGGAAACTGTAGATTCTTCTTATGGATTTTTTTCTTCTATTAACAATTATCCACAAAAATATATTGGATTGTTTTGTAATAATTTTACCATTTTGCCAAGATACCAACATGATGTAGGAGCCTAACTCTCATCTTCAAATGCAGTGAAGCAATAATTAAAAAAAATAGTCTCGGCTTCTTATTAGTTGATCAGGCCATACTTTCTATCTGCTTAAGTCTCAGAGGGGTGATCAAGTGATTTGCCTATGGAAAGAAATTTGGTATTGTAGTCAGGATTTAGGAGATCTGTTTCAGTTCTTAATTTTACCTCCAAATTGACAGTAAGACTTGGAGAAGTATGTAATGAAACTTAAGGGCCACACTTAACTTTCACATGCCTGAGGGATCATTTTTCATGAGGAAACAGACATGCATAATTACATAATTACTTGGAACAACTGTATTGCTTCAGTGATTATAGTTTCCATGCAGGATGTGTAACTATTGGGAAAAAGGAAAGGGAATTAAAAAAATTAAATCATAGCAAAATTAATGGGATAAGTGTGAATAACAGATCTTTTTAATCTGCCAAATAAGTGGAAAAAAAAAAGATTCAAGGAAATAAAAAACCTTTTTGTTTCGTCAGGCTAAAAAACAAAACCAAGACATTTCCTTTCAGGTAGACTTGAAAAGATTTTTTGACTGAAAAGATTAAAATTAAGAAACCAAAATATTTCATCCTAAAAACACTGAAACGAAAACTGCTCACTTGATAATTTATTTACTGACTGCCTCATTTTTCTATTTATTTGCATCACAACTATTTGCCAGTTTCACAAGGAGCTGTGCTGTATATTGAACTACATCTTTTGCTGGTGTTTTGCAAAGCCACAAGTTAAGGTAACTTATTCCTAAATTTCAGGCCATATATTTGTTAACACTAATGTGCACAGTTTTCATTACCTCACAAAAAATTTTTGTCCATCAATTTCCTTGCAAAGACTAGCTTTAAATATAGCTCCCCTGAAAGTCTGTAAGACTTAAAGAGTCTATGTCACTTCATCATTTTAGTAAATTGCCCTCCAACCTCCTACTCCTACACATACATATGTGTACAGATTTCTCTATACTGCATGTATTATAAATAAATTAATATTAAAGCAGCATTATGAAAAAGCAAAAGTAAAAGGAAATTCTGAGATTTAACTGTCATACATTTGAGCTTTAAAAGGAATGAAATACACAAATGAAAGGAAACTGCTACCACAAGCACCTCAGTGTTAACTTCTAGGGTGCCAGATCATTTTTGATCCTGCCCATGTTCCCATTTTTCTCCCCAGGTAAACAACTACACAAGAGAAGTAGCAGCAGTTTACCCACTGAGTTTGTGATTTCACAAACTCTAAAGAAAATATTATAAATGACAAATTGTCTAGAGTGAATTAAGAGTAGTATTTGCACATTCTTCTGCTTAGCTGAGCTCATATTGTTTCTTTGGGAATAAGCTATCAGTTTTTAACATTTCCTCTGCCTTATTCCCCTAGCAGAGCATATGTCTTTTACATTTTCTGCTGTTTTATCTCTGTGAGAAAAAGGTGTAAGTTAATTTTGCTCTTGGGATAGAGATGTGTAAGAAGCAAAATTTCCAAACTTCCTATTAATGTCTGGAGGCAACCAAAGGATCCTCTTTGTCCCGAGATTAAAGGACTGTTGTATGCTGAGCGATGTTTTCAGGCTCTTGGAGCTTGCACCTGAAGCCTATAATTTAAAATATTGACACCAAATAGGTTAGTTGAAAGAGAAGGGCCTGCACCACTTCCCCACCCTTCACTTGAACCCATGAAGAAATTTCTCAGTGTCTGCAGAAAAGCAGGGTGCCACGTCTTTCGCAGTGCTAGTCTTCTCCTCTGCAGTGCTGTTAAAACATACTGACGTGTAGCTCAGCAAAAACTGTTTGGTACCTCCTGAATTTCCAGAATCCTTTCACTTATGTCTTCCTTTCCACTAATAATGGTTTTTTTGGATGACACATGCACAGAGGAAAAGGTGGCACAAACACGCGGTTTGGAGGAGGGGGCATCTTGCCACTGCAGGGTGCAGGGGTGGATAATTCTTGCTTAAGCGTAATATTCTGCAAGGAGCAGGGGATCACGTCACTTGGGGAGGCCATGACGCCTTTTCACTCTTCTGCTTATCCCCTCTTATACTTGCCTAAGGTTTTTCCTTTGTGGCCGATTCACATGGCTAGTGCAGCAAGGTGTGAGTTATTTCCCAAGTTCCTTTGGTCCATACACCTTTTGTTTGCAATGGGGGATGCAAAGGTCCACAGTCTTTTGGCCTCTTCCCCTTTCAGCAAGTCCGTTCACACACCAGCAAAAGTACCCAGCATTTTCAGGCCCGGGGTAGGCAGCAGAGACATTAAGGTAGAGCCACTTCAGGTCTCAGCATATTTCTAGCACAACAAAGTGTCAGAGGAGGACATTTTTGGTTGAATTTCAATCACAGGGACTGTGACTCTCACGCAAGGCACCATCCTTCAGTCTGAGCAACTGGAAAATAGTACATGGAGATGATTTTGCTCAGCTCATCTTTTAAAAATGAGCCTGTATGTAATAGCTTTCAACTTGCTGCTGGAGGAAATGCAGGCGCCCTGAGCAGATAGAAAGGAGAAACTAAAACCACAGACTGTAGGCACTGTGCCAGGAGAGGGTGCCCTTTCTCAGCATGGGTCCATTATCACTGCAGCAGGCTCTGAAAGCCCTCATTTCACTCCAAGCAGTAAAACGACAAGTAGGGGTTGACTTTAAGGACTTCTTCACTTTGTCCTGTGCTTCAGGAATAGTCTGTGCCTTTTCACCATCTAGCAGAGGCTGTGAGTGAGAGTGTCAGGATTTTGGCTGACTGTCCTTGTGAGAAGCATGTGCTAGAATAGCAACCACCTCATTCCCAGGTGACCTCCCCTTGTAGGTCACAAGCTGCTCCACATTTTATGTCTCAGAAGTCTTCAACTCTGTAACAGGACCTGTTGTGATGACAATATCTAACACACCCTTTGCAAAATCTAAGAAAAGACAATTTGTGCTCTAAAAAGTTTACTGTTGAGGCTAATGACAATGCAACAGATGTATGAGACAGAAAGTTACACATAAGAATAATGACAAAATAGAGCTTGCCACATACCCACCACAACAAACAGGCATTTCTCTGCAGGCAACCCAGAAAGAAACTCCAGAAGCTTGAGCTGGTGTAACTGAAAATGCTGATGGACATTTTTCCACACCTTTCAATGGGATATGCAAGAAAAGTGTGGAAATGCATATGTGATACTTAGGTTAGTGGGGAGTATAGGATGGGCATTCAGTTGTACTCCCTGTGAAGTTGTGGTGATGGCCAATAAAACCACACTGTATTAAACCTGACAATTTTTAGATGAACATATTCTGAAAAACTTTTAAAAAAGAAATCAAGAGAAAAATAAGCATATTCCCATCACTTAAAACCGACACTACTAGGTACTTTCTGTAAGAATGAGTGTTTGCTGAAGCACAATGATTCATTTTGCATAGTTATGTGTCTTTTTAAGAGAAAAAGAAGCCTGTCTCTCTCTGATGAGCAAAGAAAGCCATTTCTGTAACTGCAGACATGGAATGGTACTTTCAGTACAGATACTACCAGATGTAAAACTGCTTGTGGCGCATAGTGGGGGGTTACTGCATTTGGAGTTAATATGTAGTGTTTAATTTGTTTAATAAAAAGTTTGTGCCATTGAAAGTGCTGTATAGTGACTGATGTGATAATATAAAGGAATTTTATTATTTGTTTAAAATGGTCTGTGGCAAGATGATGTATTTATACAGAGAAAAAAGTTGAGGTGTCTGTGAGCAGCCAACTTTGCACTGTTGTTCTCCTCCGAAAAGGTCTGCCAACCCAGAGTCATCTTTGTATCATTTCTTAATTACTATGCAGCAAAAAGAAGCACCTTACACCACCATGTAATCCCACCATGCTAATAGGGTCAATAGATTAAATGCTACTGGTTTCGTTAAAACTGAAACTGTGTGTCCTCAAAATAATTTTGGCCTCTTTCATCTGAAGGAATTGTTCAGAAATGTGTTTATCACCCAAACTTTGAACAGAATGAAAACATGATAACATTTTTTGTACTAAAAACGCAGTCACAAAAGGAAATAATTTATGAAATGTTATACAGTAGATACTTTCTTTCAGCCTGAGAAGTTCAAGTCATCTTGTTTCAGCTGGCTGTAGGTTCTCAGAAGGGACAAGTTTAGAGGTTTAACCATAAAGGGATTTTCTGCATTTGATAAGATTTTTTAAAGTCAGTCTCTCCACAGGAGGAACTGGACAGCACTGCCTGTTAGGCTGAGGATACTGCTACCTCATGTAGAAAGATTTTCCTCATTATTACAGAAAAGTCACTGCCTTCAATTCGGCCCCCTAAACTGCATCTGTACATTAGGTGCAGAGTGTTGATGTCCTCTAAAAGAGAGTATCTAAAGTCTGGCACGGTCAGTAGAGAAAAGCAGGTGATTTGGGGCCTTCTAGATAAATATGCATTTTTCTTGGGCACCAAAGGTAAGCTCTCCTTGTGGAGCTTTCGCCTGCATTTTCGCATGGACTAGATGATAGAGAACTTCTGCACATCTGAAATCGTGCTTCTTTGAGCATGGACAACTGAGATGCAAATCAGACATCCCAGTTCAGCCAGAGAGACCAGGTCCCATCCTTTGCCTCCTGCAGTATGCACGCAACAGTTCTGGAGCTGCCACTGCCAGGGGCAGCAAAAAGCAGGGGACCTTAACATCCACTGACTGTCCCACCTCAGTCAACCCAAATGTCATCTGTGCTGGCAACCTGCTGATTCTCCTTCTGATTTGAGGACAGTCTTCCAAGGCCTGTTTCTACAATGAAGCAGAAACCCCAGTCTAGCATTCTAGATAAATTAAATTTCTTTCTCTTTCTTGCCTTTACAAGCCAATTAAAACACTACTCAAACACCACTTAAGCATCATGTTATACTTCTGAGGCAGCTAATCATCATTGCTTGTTCCAGGTGATTTGTGAAAGAACAGATGGATCAGTTGTCTAACATGTCTCACCGAGACAGCAACATCACCTTGATTAGCTTCCAACCCCACTGCTGTCAATATTTAGCATCTTCATTTCCACTCTCCCATCACTTGTACTACTTAGCTGTATCATGCACATTGAGTAACTATTATTGGCTTTATAGTCTTACTGCACAAGGACAAACATAGTTTTTCTTTGTGCATAGCAAAAGTTTCCTAAGCCAAAGTAACCCTGAGAGGAAGAGTCAAGCTTGACCTTATGGCTTCTGAACACCCATGAACCCCCACACAGAAGAGATGTCCTGAACACCCAAGAGTGTGAAAACCTTCAAATGGGGTTACATTTAGCAAAACACCTGAATTCAAACATACTGTCCCATTCTGTAGTAAACCTGGCTATTTCTTTTTAGGAAGTCCTAATAGGCCAGATCATTAACTTTTCTTAAAAATAAATTTAAAAATTAATTACCTGATTATGCTGGCAAAGAAAAGCTTGAAGAACTAAGGCTGAAGGCTAAAAAGCCATGAAGGAAACAAAGCACCTTTTTTTTTTTTTTGGTAAGAAAAACCCTCATTATCCATATGCCTGTGTTACAGTTTTATTTGCTTGCTTGAAATACTCATACTGCCAGCACAATTTCATTCATCATTTCTCATGCTACTTCTTAATTAGATTAAATAGACGACTAAGTAGTTTGTTTTGCTGCTGTTGCAGTACTGGAGAGGACTTTGGTGTGACTTCATTTAGAAGAGAGACTGATCATCCTCAGTGCCTTTCCTGAGAGTTAAAGTTCAAACCCTTGATAGCACATTTCAAGACCAGGTCCTAATTTCTGCGGAAATTTTTAAAACTGGATGTTACAGGAAATCTCGTGCAATTTTTTTGTGCATTTTCATCTGTACAAATCAATTGATTTCAGTTAGCACAGGTATGACTAAGATCAAGGTATGAACTTCTGTATATGGCAAGAATTTTAGAGTGGTCAAAAAAAAAAAATCTCTCCTCAATTTACAATACTCAGGGATGGAAACAAAAGAGAGCTAAGAAAATTATGATTCTAAAAGTAAGAGGCTGCCAAACTACTTTATAACAACATTATATAATATCAGATATAGCAGCTTAGCAAACAGATTGAGTCCACTGTGATTTTTGCTTCAGAGTGATCCCCCACAGAGTTTTTGCCTATTTACCTTTAAATTCTTAAAGAGATTCTTCAGAGTCCTTCCCCCCCTTTTGCTGTCTGTGAAGTGTGCCACCAGTGGTCATAATTTTACCCTAGCATACCAGGTCCCAGTGCAACAACCAAGGCACAATTATTTCAAAACATGTTATTACTATATCCTAGAAATATTTTGATGATCAAGCATCTTTCAGAATACCGCTTTGCAGGGGAAGAGAATCACAACACCTTAGGCTATTTTTGGAACGAAAATACCACCACTGGCCACGTGACTTTAGAAGATAATCTTTGGAAAGTCCTCCCAGAATTTAATGCTCCAGGTCAGAAATCAAATCAACAAATAAAATATACGTGAGTCCTGAAACTCATTATTCTAAGGCATCTTAGCATTGCAGCCATTGCTAGCTCTGGCTCAGCAGAATTGATTTCAAACTAAATGTTTAGTTTGCTTTTATCGGTATTGCTCTTGCACTGACAATGGGTATTTGATTTCAGTTGTCTTTTCTCTTGTTTCGGTTCATGAATACCTGTCACAAGTAACTCCCCAGGTCCTTTGTTTATCTGTCTTCTCCTGATTAAATGTAACATTACTGTAGATTTTAACAGATCACTTTCCAAGCAGAGGTCAGCAGCAAAACAGAGAATTTTCTTCTAATATCTTTTTCCTCTTTTAAAAATCAGAACTGGATGTCTTCATAAGGGATGTGCTGTCCCCCACAGGAGTCATGGACTCTACATAGAGTTTCATGAGTAAGGCACTTAAACCTGTATTATCCAGGAGATCCCATTACATTATTATAATAGTCTTTTTCAGTTTTAAAAGTCTACAGTTTTATTTTCTATGACAAAGAAATACCTATTAGTCTTCGCTTTCAAGCTGGTTTTGCCCCTGTTTCACCAAAATAACTCCAGTGGTGCACTCTGCATCACCACGTGGGTCCAGTTTGCTACCAAAGTGACCATTTTAAATCGAGACCGTATCTTTTCCTCCTTAGCTGTCTGTTCATCACTCAATCAGAAATGAACGTGACCACAGAAAGGTATTGCCAAACATTTAACGTATGGCTATTTCCTCTAGTTAGTGCAAAATCACAAGACAACAGTTCTTAAAAAGTCTGAATTGCTACCTCTGGTTTGAGTCTCAATAGACAGCAATGAAGAGTTCAGTAGATAAAAGAACATTTACCTGGGTGGTTATTTAACTTTGCAAGCTCATTAATCAAGGAGGACAAACCTCATTCAACAAACAGGTGTTTAATTGAATAGGTTTTTTCATCCATCCAATTTATGTTAAAATACCCTGTGCTAATTAGTTCACAGTTACTCCCAAGCTGATTTACAATCAATTCATGTTCTTCACAAACATTGCTGATGTTTTTAGGTGAGAAGTACACAACAAAAAAAGGAACTATACTATTTTGAACTGACCTACATTATTGTCAGGACACTGTAAATGTTGAGGCAAAATACTAATCACATAATGACCAAAGAGAGCAAGAACAAGCAGAACAAATGACACCATTTCATTTGCAGAGGGGGGAACAGCCTGCTGCATTGATGCTTCTCTGGATACCATGCAGCATTTGTAGCAGGGGGCAAGGAAATTAATTTGAATGATCTATGAGAAGAAAGGGAATCAAAAGGGATTTTGAGACCAAGGATGAACATGGTCATAGTCTTCAGTACATGAGCCTTGAATCAGCTTTGAAAGGACAGGCAGCATTGTGGAAAGCACTGGAAAGACTGAAACTTAGCAATCAAAGGACAAACAAAGAAAGCTTGGCATGTATATAAAGGACATACAAAGTGACTAGCTTGTAGGCATTTACATTGGAGATGAGAGCCCTCGCAGATGTCCTGGAACCTTCTCCAAACCCCCGTCTTGCAAACTCAATTCTTCTTTTTTGGTTCTGGGAAGGTTGCTAGGTTCTCCACTGTGACAATATTCTCCATGATGGGATACCTCTCATATCTCAGAGTTTTTAAAGGAAAATCCATCAGCTGCTGAGTGAAAGGCCAGCTGCTACCATGTTCTGGTTTTGAGGGCTGCATGGGTGGGAATTATTAGCTCACTGCAAATTATTTCCTGCTGAACACTGAATGAAATTCCCAATACTTACTCTCAAATTGGTTTTGAGCACAAGCATGTGGGAAGCAGCTATTAAGTTACATGGTGATAACCTGATTGTATATATAATACTATATTTTTGGACCTTGATTCTTTCTGGTGTTTAAGATGTCAGCCTGTGATTTAAACATGGTAGAAAAATCTGTAGGTGGAGAATTAATCGATTTCCTAATTGTGGGAATGACACCAGAATCCCAGATATGTAACAACTTACTTTAGAGGTGAACTGGTGTAACAACTGGAAAGCAATGTGCAGAAATGAGGGATTTGAAAGCTTTGTGTGGTGGGTGGGGAGGAGTTAGAATACCAGAATTAAGAGTGGGTTTAGCTCTTAGCTTGATTTAAATTCAACAACTATGCTTTAAATATAGCAGAAGCAATCACTTTGAGATGTCAGCTGCCTTAGATGGAATATTCGGTGAGCAGAGGGGAGACCAGGTGGGCACATGTCTTCAATGTCAGCTTCACCTGAAGCTGTTTGGGACCCTGATCTTCAAGAATGAACATCCATGATGAGGACTTCTGAACTGTAAAATGGAATATAAAAATGAAAGACATTGTTTTATGATACCAAAGTCCTCAGCTTAACACAGGCTTCTGGAGCTGCTTTTTCAGCTCTGTAAATAAGAAATTATCTATGCCAAGAGACAAGGAGATGAGTCTTCTTTTCAAAGGAGCAGATGGCAGAAACATCGGAGGTATCCTACTTCTTTCTTCTTCTGTGCAAATAAATATATTTTAAAATGCTGAACCTGATATGAAGTTTATTTCAATAATTAATGTAAGTGGTATGCACTTGGAGTCTAGGAATTCCCATCACTTCTGGGCAGTGTCCACAGAGAGATCTTGGAACAGAAGAAACCTGTGCCCTTCACACTGTCACAGATTTTTTTCATACCGAATGTGTTCATTTGTTCTATCAGCATATTTGTGGAGATGCTAGAAAAATGTGTAATGTGAAAACAACAAAAAAATATAAAAGCAACCTTTTCTATTTTGAAACCTAAAAAACCCCTCAAGTCTTGGCTGTTGCTTTTTCCCCCCTCTAACCCAGCTGCTCTTTGATCTGTCTCTTCCTAAGTGGATTAATATATTTTAAATTATTGCTAGCCCCAGGGGAACCAAACTGGTGTTATCTAGCAAGGAGATGCTTTTAGGAAATGTCACTAATGTAGGTGGCAAAAATGGCAAGAAACTGTTGAGGACTGCAACAGCTCAGCTAGATCTGAGCCAAACTTAGGGCTGAAATAAATGAGTGCAACATTCATTGTCTTCTCTGGGATATTTAGCCACTGAAGCTCTCTGAAATTTCTTGACCATGCCTTCTTCTCATTAGGAACTGAAGAACAGTAAGTTCCAGGGGGGCATTTTACTCTCATATGCAGCTTTTGCCTTAGATACATAGGCTTACCAAAGCTAACATCTACAGAAATGTACAGATTTGGAGCTGCATTTTGCTCTGCCTTTTCATATCTGTAAAATAGCAACAAACTATAATCATTCTAATTTATTGACTTGTCTTGTCAATTGGGCTAGTTATGTGTAATTAGTGTCAAAGTTTGAATATAAAAGAAGTTGAACAAGTCCTTGGGCTGGCAGCAGAGAACATCTTCAGTGGCCTATGCAGTGACCTATCCACCATATTACAAGCATTAAGAGTGGATTTCTGGTCTCTATAGAGTGATTAAGACCTCCAGAGTTGAAAGCCTAGATAGATTACACAGTTAAAAGAGGGAGCTAATGTTTCTGAAAACCAGTTAAGGGAACCTTATGGAATTCAACAAAGGGAAGTGTAGGGTACTGCACCTGGGGTGGAATAACCCCATGCATCAGCACAGGTTAGGGGCTGACCTGCTGGAGAGCAGCTCTGTGGAAAGGGACCTGAGAGTCCTGGTGGACAACAGGACGGCCATGAGCCAGCCATGTGCCCTTGGGGCCAAGAAGGCCAGTGGCATCCTGGGGTGCATCAGGAAGAGTGTGGCAAGCAGGTCGAGGGAGGTTATCCTCCCCCTCTACTCTGCCCTGCTGAGGCCGCATCTGGAGTACTGTGTCCAGTTCTGGGCTCCCCGGTTCAAGAAGGACAGGGAGCTGCTGGAGAGGGTACAGCAAAGGGCTACGAGGATGATTAGGGGACTGGAACATCTTTCTTATGAGGAAAGGCTGAGGGACTTGGGTCTTTTTAGTCTGGAGAAGAGAAGACTGAGGGGGGATCTTATTAATGCTTCTAAATACTTAAGGGGTGGGTGCCTGGAGGATGGGGCCAGTCTTTTTTTCAGTGGTGCCCAGTGACAGGACAAGAGGTAACAGGCACAAACTTGGCCATAGGAAGTTCCATCTAAACATGAGGAGGAACTTCTTTACTTTGAGGGTGGCAGAGCACTGGAACAAGGGGCCCAGAGAGGTTGTGGAGTCTCCTTTTCTGGAGAAGAGTTAAAAACTCGCCTGGACGCATTCCTGTGCAATCTGCTCTAGGTGAACCTGCTCTGGCCTGGCAGGGGGGTTGGACTAGATGATCTCCAGAGGTCCCTTCGAACCCCCACCATTCTGTGATTCTCTGATTCTGTGGCTGCAAGTCAGGAGCCTACTCTTCTGTATTGACCACAGAGGGATCTAAAGCACCTCTGTAGAGGAATCAGGAGACTGTGTGTGGAACAGCCTGGAGATAACTTTTAGGCATGAGTAGATCCAAGGATGGTCTGAATGCACCTTCACCTGCTGGCGTGCAGAAAGCTGAGGGCAGATGACTCTCAGGGTGGAGAGTGGAGGTTCCTTCTCCACCCAAAATTTATTAGCTAGTGAGGCTTCCCAGAAAATAGCCTTGTGTCTCCTGTGTCAATTGCTGATTATAGAAGAAGTGACCAACTCAGTGCTCCTTAGAGAAGTCACCTGCTTATCAAGCTATAGTCTCTCTCTTTTTGGTCTCCTCATCTACCTTTTTAAATCCTATATGCCTTTCTACACACCAGTCAGATTCAGGGGGAACAATAAAGATGCATCCATATAGGGTGACATCATTCTTGTCCTGCAGTCGTATGTAACCTGATGAGTGGGGTATAATCCTGGTATGCAGAAACAAGGTTTATAAATCAGTCAGTCAAAGAAAAATTCTCTGGGTGGGAATAAAACGTGGACACTACCATTGATTATGCTTTCTGAGCTCAACACAGTGCTATTTCAGCAACTTAGACATAATCTGATTACACTGAGTGAATCAAACCGTATAGGGTGAAGTTCACCTGTCCCCAAACGCACGCATTACTGAGCATGCCTAACAAACTTTGATCAGGTGCTTAGGAAATATCATGGCCCATGACCTGAGCTCTGCCTGATTTTCAGATGTATTCAGAGGGCTAGGTGTGTGTGAGACAAGCCAGTCAAATCTTTTCTGAGACTCACAGGACATGATTCATCTAACCTAATTTTAGATATCTAAAATGTAGATGATGACATCTGAGCCAGACACTGTAGGCTCCCTTTATAGATAACGGAAAGAGAAATAGACACTTGTAGGGTTCATTTATTCTGGTGTAGTTTAGATATCTACCCTATGATAGGTTGACTCACACAGTCACACAGACTGCTGCTTTCCACCAGGGAGACTGACCTGATGCAGATATCTGCTCTGAGCAGCTGAAGGTACTTTGAATTGTCCTTCATGCAAATAACTGACACAATTGAGAAAAAGCTTAGACTAAGTTTAAACTTGCTTATGCTTTCCACTGTCCTGAAGTTTGCGATGTTTTTTAAAGTTTGACAGACAAGGCAACGGCAAGGTAGGGAGTAAGCCAAGACCACAGTCAGCCTTGCTTTTTATGGTGCCATTAGCAGGACAGGATCCTGTTCTTATCTCCTGTAGATGTCCACATTTTAGCAAGTTTTCCCAAATGCCATCCACTGGTATCTGCTTATTTCTGACTTGTCCACATGCCAAAACACACAGCTCTCTCTTCTCTTGGTTATGTTGACTGGTTATGCTAAATATGCATTAAAATTTTTGTGGTTTTTAGGGAAAAATTTTGATTAAGATGGCTTGAATATCTTCTTGAGCTTAGGCAGCTAGCAAAGTTAAATCATCACACTTTCTGTAACCAGAACCATCCAGTGACTGAAATCGTATCCAGCCAGCTGGAAGCCATATGAAACAGGTGTCCATCTACGGATCAGTTAGGTGTGTCTTTCAGCATAAGTGTGAATCAAGCTTATGCCTTTGGATCAGTTGCAAATTGACACAGATGCTATCCCTGTGCCTCAGAAATGCAACTGAACTTCTGAAAGGGATGCGAAACAACTTTACTTGAAGGTCATTGCTTCCCATAAGCTCTCTGGGAAGACAAATCATGACCTCTCTTCCTTTGTGGTATGCCCTATACACCTAAGGCAATGCTTACAATGGAAAAATTATACAAGGGAGAGAAAATTGAGTTCATGGGGGGAATTTTGTTTACTTTCTTTCCAAAATTTCAATTTTTTTCAAATAAACATATTGGATCTTAGCATAAGGAACGAATGAAATAGGTGTCAGATTTGAAAACCACCAAAGCTGAAAGTGGGTTTTTACATTTAATTCAATGGATGGTTTTGGTCAATCACAAATTACATCTGCTGTCCCAAAGGTCTGTCTCATAGCAGTTTGCAGTGTAGCTTCCTCTCTTTGATTCTTTCTAACATTTCTAATAAACTAACACCTTTAATTTTTCATGTGAAACAAAAGCCTCTGGTTAAATACCACTGATGATTCCTGTAAATTCACACAAAACCAGATATTGATTATGAATTACTGCATTTACTCCACTCCGCAAATTGATGCCATTTTGGAAATGTGTGGTTTTGATCAAATCAACTGAAAAATGCTGCCACTTCAGCAAAAAAGTGATTTTTTTAAAAAAAAATACATTGAGTAATTAGTTCATAATCTCCTCTTGCTGTTTATTGTTTGGATTTGTCTGACAGGTTTAGCAAACTTTTCTGATACACTTTTCAATCACTACTATTGTGGTTTGATAAAGAACTTCATGTGTATGAATAATCTGTAATGATATGGCAATACATTTTCCTTCATTCTGCAATGCATTAGCAGCACAAATCCTACTAAAACTAGACAGGAATGTATTGCCAATTTGTTTTGTAGGTATTTATTTACTCAGTGAGTAAATAAATTTGTTTTGTAATTTAAGCATTTAAGCTTCACTGCACAAAAGTGGCTTTTACTTACAATATATGCTTGTAATATGAATTACTGTGGTTATCTCCAACATGCTTTATTAGGAGTTTGAAGTAGAAAGAGGAAATTACAATATTGCAGGGTTCTCAGAAATGTATCTGCACAGACTTAAAAAATAAAAACTGAAGTTCTCAAAGTTCTGGCATAGGTAACAATATTTTTATAGATAAAATACCAAAATGTGCTTTTTATAGTCAATAAAATATAAAAATCCCTTGATAGTTAGGATTTATTATAAACAATCACATGCTCATTTTTGCCATTTCTCACAAGAATTGAGAAACTGAGCTTTTATTTCCTTGTTTCTTTAATAACACTTTGGAATTTTTTCAACGATATGTAAAAAATCTTAAAACTATCTTAAATATAAGGTGAAAAACAATGTTCATTTTTCATTTAGTTCTGCCATCAGTACTAGTAAAAGTGGCAACAGATTTAAACCCCCCTAGTTTCCCTGTAGGAATAGATCACATGGACTGAGGCTGGCAGTGTGCAGGACTGTTCATTTGATATAGAAAACGTTTTATGATAGAGGCACCTATGCCACCATTCTGGAGAACTGCTATATCTTTTTGTGCATATCTTCTTCATGCATAAAAACAAATGTTATTATCTCTCTTGTAAAATTTGTTTTGGCTATCTGAAGGGCTGTCTAATGCTCCACCAAGTTCTCCACCAGTTTTCTCAAAAACGGATGTGGCTGGTGGTGATTCATCTTGCGCAGAATAATTAATTGGCATTTTCAAGTGATGATCAATCTAGAATGATGTGATTGGGATTATTTGCTTAAAACAGTATTTCACTTATTGACAGTGTGTGGTTTCTGTCATTATTTTGATGTGGAGTGGCAGAATGCTCCAAATGACGATAGCTGAAGCTGCCTGTTAAAGAAAACAGGGAAAAGAGCTATATTCTGTTTGAAACCATGGGATGGTTTTCCTTGAGTTCATGCAGTGGACACCTGGACGTAATTAAACAGCATGTGGAATTCATAAGCTCACAAAGCTCCCTTCACAAAGCCATTGCCATGAAATATGTAGTCTTAAATATCTTTAATGAAATCCTCAGTGCAACAAGTAACTCCCATTCCCTACAAGTGGATTATTATAGTCTTCACAGCCTTGTGGAAGTTTTAATTGAAGGGCACTACTTAAAGGGATGGTGTGGGATGACTCTAAGGTAAGATTGATCAGTACAGGCAGAATTTTATTACAAGTGTCAATTAGATTGAAAAGTGTTATAAAAAAGATCATTTGCATAGCTTTAGGGGACAAGGAGACACATTATTCTGAAATCTCCTTTGCTGATTGTTTAGTGATTCTCTAAGGGTAACAGGGAGGAAATATTCCCTCCTGCAAGAGGAGACAGTAGCCACTTTCTGACTGGCTTTGATTTAAAGCTCGTTAATGAGATATGTGCAGCTAATTAAGAGCAGGGAGAATTTAGCTATATACCACAGTGGAGAACAGCATTTATCAGAGAGGATCAGACTATTGCCCTATGGAAGTTCAGTGCTGTGCTACCAGGAACGATTCCGTTCCAATGCTGCAGAGGAGGGCAATACAGCAAATAGCTAAAGCTGGTTGAAGACACATTTTTTCCCCTAGAAAAATAAAGTTGCACTGACAATGCATTATTTTAATGAAAAACCTCTTTTTTGTTAATTCAACACAGCTATTCCTTTTCATTTTCACTCTTTTTTCCTCTGGAGGGAAGGGACAAATTAGCAGACAGAAAGCCTTTGGCTATTGCAACTAGAACTATTTTTGGTACTTGAGCTAGACTGTGGGAGCATCTACAATAGCATTTTAGATGGGAGCAGGAGCACCTTTCCAAAAAAAAACTTTCTGCAACCCCCACACTTCCCTTACTTTTGTTTCTATCACAGAAATGGAAATGCGATCACAGAAATGAGTGTGCATGAATCAGATTTCTTTTCAGACTGAAACGTGTTTGAAAGATATACTCCAGGCATGCACCTAGTCTGCTTCAGTTGCTAATGAGCATCCAGGCCCTGGACCAGTCTAGAACTAATCCAAAACAAAAAGCTTTAATAATAATGTTGGGATCTCAGCACCAACTGTTTCGCTCTAGTGATCTGGTCCTTTTGGGCTGCACTACTTGCTAACGCAGATATAGTAGGTGTCTCTCTACACAGCATAGCCACTCCTGGTGTGATTCATAACCATGCAGCCAGTAGTGCAGTTTGACTTGCCCGATGGCATTGGAGACACACCTGCACTGACCTCACACACTGGACCCCAGCCTTACAGAAAATCCACTCCGTGTGGCATGGTGAAGGCCAAGTGAGATACTCCACAGTGTCTAAAAGGACAGTGGGTACCTGTGTTTAGGCAACGCGATCCTGCTCGCTGTCTGGGAATTTGTCTCCAGATCGTAGGCACCCAATCTTCAGTATATAAACATAGGCATCTGTATATAAGCTAGTTGTTTATATACCATTAAACGGAAATAGGTGGCCTAAATATAATGCTATTTTTAGATGCCTCCAGGCCACCTGTCATATCAGCTAGTATAGTGTAGGTATCACATATACCACAGAATAACTCAAGAAGCTGAATCCCACCTTGAGACAATACAGTCAGTGGACCCTAGAGAGCCATTCAGTCACCCAAAAGTAGATGTAAGACTCAGCTCAGTTGCCTAGACATAGGCATGGGAGACTCACAGCCTTCTGCAGTGGTAGCTGCATACCAGGGTGAGACACCCTCCAGTGCCTAAAATAAGCTAAGATGCCTGTGTTTAGCAACGGCCTCGGGCAGAGCAGCACACTGTGGAAACAAGGATAACATATTTTGTCCTTTCCTCTGACACTTCCCTCCAAACTTTTTTGTCTTTGGGAGAGGTAGTGAATATGCATTGCCAGGTGGAAATAGTGTGAAAATTAAATATTGGGGCAAAAATATTCACAAGAAAAAAATCACACTTCTGCCAAGTCCTTCTCTTTCTGTGCCTTTTCCAACAGAGGAGTTCCTAGCAAGACCGGAATGCATAGTAAGAAAAAGAATGTTGCTCAGTATCGTGTGACTTTGGAACTTTTCTGTGTGAGGGAAAGCTAAGCACATCTCATATTCCCTATTCTGGAATATGAATAGCATCTCCTGGTTGTATTTTGTCTGCAGATCAGTTATAGTGTTCTTCACGGAGATGAGATCACCATCTTGAGGGAAATTACAAGTAGGCATCTATCTTAGAACTTTTCCAATACCATGTATATTCATGTATGTACTTTCAGAGGGCAGATTGCAGTTTATGGTGAATACATTTTTTGTCAGAAGAAACTGTTTGTTTTATCATGAATATCTGCAGTTTCTAAATTGTACTTTTGGCTACTTACTAATCTCATACAGTCATTTCTTTGTCATGTGAACTCTAAAACTACATAAAAAATTAAACTGAGATAAATTAGAAAGACTTTATTTGATGCATTATAGGTAGCAGAGGGGCATAGTCATAATGTGTGCTATTGCTATATACAGGTCTCTCTCGTCTGCCATTTCTAGCTACCAAACTTATAGTTGTTAAAGCAGTTCTTGGTAGTCATCTCTCAGTGCACCACTTTGCACTTTGTGCATTTAATTTTTAAACCATTTTTTTTACTGCAATCTCCAGAGTAATTTACCTGGTTCTATAAAATATTGCAACATTCCTCTTTACTGATGGTGTAATGCAACTTCTTGTTACCAGCAATGTCATTTAAACACAGCTATATTGCTTGCCTAACTCATACATTAAAATGTCAAACAAGTTTGGTCTCAGATTTTTAGGAAAGCCTAGTAAGAATCTCCTACCAGTCCAATAAAACCCCTTGTAACACAATCCCTTGAGTTGGCTGCATTTTATCAAATATATAATTTTTGCTGTCTCTGTGAATACTTACTCTTTCATCAAATTTCCCCCTAGTAATGGACATCATAGTACAAAAATCAGTAGCTACTCAACAACATTTCCCCCTTTTAAGATATGGAATTTATTTTGCTCTTCTCTAAAGTGCAGTAACTCCTTCAACTTGACAGATTCGGGAAAAATATTGTCTTGATGGCATAGCTTATTTAGGTAGCTTGTCAGCTCAACGTGACTTGCTGGTGGTCAAACTGAACATGCAGTTCTGAGAAAATGTAATTTAGTTAACTGTGCTGGTTTTGACTGGGACAGAGTTAATTTTCTTCATAGTAGTTAGTGTGGGGCTGTGTTTTGGATTTGTGCGGAAAACAGCGTTGATAATACAGAAATGTTTTAGTTACTGCTGAGCAGTGCTTACACAGCATCAAGGCCCTTTCTGCTTCTCACACCACCCCACCAGCGAGTGGGCTGGGGGTGCAGAAGAAGTTGGGAGGGGACACAGCTGGGACAGCTGACCCCAACTGACCAAAGGGATATTCCATACCATATGATGTCATGCTCAGTGTATAAACTAGGGGGAAAGCTGGCCAAGGGACTGCTGCTTGGGGACTGGCTGGGCATCGGTCGGAGGGTGGTGAGCAATTGTTTTCATTTGCATCACTTGTCTTTCTTGGGTTTTATTTGTTGTTGTTATTTTCCTTTTCATCACTATTATTATTATTATTATTATTATTATTATTATTATTATTATTATCATCATCATCACCATCATCATCATCATCATCATATTTAATTTCATTTATTAAACTGTTCTTATCTCAACCCACGAGCTTTCTCACTTTTACTTTTCCAATTCTCTCCCCCATCCCACTGGGGCAGGGGGGGAGTGAGTGAGCAGCTGTGTGGTGCTTAGTTGCCAACTGGGCTTAAACCATGACATTAATACACATTCATTTGCTGTTGGTTTTGATCATTGACTAGAATATAACACAGAGATTAGTGTTCAGTTTTGTGGATGTGCGTGCCTGCGTGTGTGGAAGTTAGCTTCAGAATCACAGAATCGTGAAGTTATAAAAATGTTGGTTGGAAGATCACCTAGGCCAACCTTCTGCTTGAAGCGGGACTATGGTCAATGCTGGATTAGGTCAGACGTGGCTCTGTCTGGTTTTTGGTGGATACAATTTCTCGTGTATTTGCTTGAGTGCTTTAACGTTCAAGGAAAGCAAAAACAAATGGGTCACAAGTATGGGTGATGTGAAATTCAGATTTGCATTTGAATGAATATTCGCAGATCTCTTTCATATTATTCCCTCGGGCCATGAAAAGTACAGGCACAGATTACTGAGAATTCTGTAGACTGACTGATTGATATGGTTTGTATTTGCCATGTAAATGTATATTGTTTAATACTGTATCTATACAAGTATAATGCTGATTGACAAACTTGCCCAGAAACAGTCATCTCCTAGGAGGAGGAATTCATTAACATTTTAAAAAGCAAAATCCTAAAGGAAAGCTGTTCAGACACCGCAAAGGAAGGTGGTACTTTGAAATGTGCCAAGGTATGAGCAGTCAATGTTAAGGATTCCTCTGTTTTTATTGGAACAAAATTCAAGGATTTTTTGTTCAATAAGAAAAACACTTGATATGCAAACTAGAAGAAATCAAAAAGAATTGAGGAATAATTAATTTTATGATACATATTAGAACATATAAAAAGAATTGTAAATTGCATATTTAAATTTTAAAAAATGAGAAAATGTACAACATCTTAAAGAAGCCTTTAGCATTTGCGCTCCACAGAGGACTATAAAGGGGAAGGACACTAGTTCTGTATAGCCTACTTGCTCACAAGTTTCCAGAGAGCAATGCTCTAAGTCAAACAGTATGCTGCTGTTCAGGGGAAAAAAAGGACCATTTATTAGGTAAGGGGGTTTTTAGCCAGGTAACTTATAGCACATGAGTAAGATATCAGTTGAGATAGATAGTTACCATTTATTGTAGTGCCCTGCCTTGAAGAATGAGAAAGTAGTTTCCATTTTAATGAGCAGTTGTAAAGGAGGATGTTAGTTCACACAGCATCAGGGAGAGAATTGCTGATGGCATGAGCAAGAAGTATAATGAGTTTTGTTTTTATCAACAAAGTTTGCTGCATCTTCCAGTTTTTTCACTGTTTCTCTTTCTACTCATTGCTTCCTCTCCTGCCTGCTAAAATGGGAGACATCTTCTCAAAGGACAGCCCACGTACCATAAATTTTAAAACAATTGGGTTTGTGACCATCTTTTCTAGGTTCTGCTTGTCCAAAAAATAAAAGGCGACCATAACTGTTTTGACCAACTGTAGAGGGGGCTTTCATCTTCCTTAAAATACTGAGGAAGGATGATCAAAAGCATATGAAAATCCATGTTTGATTCTATCATCTGCTGCATGATCACAGAAGCATATAACTCACCTATCATTTATTGCAAGACTTGTAGTTAACCTTTAAAATTGCAACTTTGTGAGGCTCCCCACTTTGCTGCAGCACATCTGAATCAGAACATGAACAGTGTGGGGCAGGTCTGTAATGTATTAAACTGGCTTGCTTCCTATTAACATTGCAAACTGAGAGCTCTCTGTGTGATTCCTCAGCCGTGGGATGACTCACTGCAACTTGCTTTCTGCTGGAAGGGAACTTGATGATACCTGCGAGATGCAATTCCTTTCCAAAAGCAGGAGGTGGTCCTGTTGTGGTGCTTTCCTTTCACCTCTCTCTCTCCTGGGCCACTCTACAATCTCAGAAACTTCAGCTAGGCCCTGATCTTTGTGTAACAAGTCAGGCGGTTAAGTGTTCCTTGACCGTTGCAAGAACTCTTACATGGTTAAGGCAGGGAATGGCACTGACTGTACAAGGCACCCCTGTTGTCTGACCGAGGTGGGTAATGAGAGCACCAAGAGTGGGATGATCCATGATTCCCTGACGGCCCTGGAGCACTCATTATCAGGATCGTAACCCAAGTGGAATGACTCCATGGTTGCTGAAATTCCATCTTTTTACAAATGACAAAGCAAATCATCTTGCGAACCTATAAACAGCGGTCCCAAGTGAGACCCTTTGAGCTCTCCTGGACTGCAGTGGGCTGCGACCAGCATCTCCCTCTGAGTGGGACGCTTCTCAGAGTTTCACAAACTCTCCAGTTTGTGACATTTTGGAGGACTGCAACCTGGGCTAACACTCTCTCGTCCCTGAGACTCAATCCTGGCCCCTTGAGGAATGCCGAGACATTTGAAGTGAGTATTTTCACAGAACTCCAGGGGATTTTTTTAACAGGTACCTTTGTATAGCTTTATGTCTGTGTGCGTGCGTGTGTGAATCAATCTGTAATCAAGCTATTGTTGCGATTAGCTCACTTTGTAAATCTTAAAACTAATCCATGATTAAGTGTTGCTAAAATCTTATGATTTACCTCAAAACCATGAATGAACCTCAAATTGCTGCTAAATACACATAATCCTTTAGATAAAACCCATTGACCAAGTCTGGGACTAGGATTAGATCTAGCTGCACCTAGACTCCTCTCTGAGAAGCAGTTCAGAAAGCAGGGGAGTCTATTCTGAACCTCGTGACTCAACAGGAGGATTTCTTTATTCCTTATACCTCTCTTTTCCTCTAGACATAAACCGTTGACCAAGTCTGAGACTAAGTCTAGATTCAGCCCCACCTAAACTCCTCTTTGAGAACTTTAGAAAGCAAGGGAGTCCATTCTGAACCTCGTGACTCAACAGGAGGGTCTTCCCTATTCTTTACGCCTTTTGTCTCTCTCCTCTCTCTCTCTCTCTCTCTGTGTAAATCATTCTGAATTGATTCTAATTTGATTTTCCTTTGTATGTTTTGGTAAGTAGTAGAGTGAACCTTGCGATCGAATTCTGTTACATCTCATTTTTATAAACTTCTCTTAAAATTGCTTTTGCCAATACCCTTGATGATGATTCTTTAAGTGGCCTAAACCACTCATTCATGACAGAGCCTCCTACACTAGTCCTCTGCAGGCTGGCCAGCGACAAGTAGAGCAATGCATGAAGGGTAATGTAGGCTATATTTAAAAGCAAGCTGTCATCCTTGCAGTTCAGCTGTGCCTAACCAAATGTTGTTTTGAAATGCACCAACCTGGGGAACCAGAAATACAGTTTCTAGAAGGCAACTTCGCCTCTTTTTCTCTCAAGACCTATAGCACTAGGATTTCTCCCTCATTTCCAGTGTAATCAATGTGGTGACTTACAGGTAAGGTAGATAATTCTGCTTCTCAGTCTTGCCTGAGAGTCAATACATTTCCTGAAATTACAGCCTTCTTGTCAGGAAGTCGCTGAAGGAGCAATTCTGTTTCATGATCTCTCTAGTAGCAAGGGAATGTCCAGGGCCAATCTATTTGGTCTTCTCCCCAATTGCCACAAGTTATTGTCTATGCAGCAGTACTTGTTCAACTGCCTGTGCAGTCATGACCTGAAATTGTAGTGATCCCGTCTTACAAGCCTTCCAAAAACAAGGGGCAAGTTGCCAAAGATGACTTCTCAGCAATGTCGACTAGCACTTACATTCAGTATTATTTGATACTTACAATATTCTAGGCCTAACACACCAACAGGAGATCTTGTCAGCTGCCTGCTGGTTCCAGGCTCTCATAGATACTTCTTATAATTAGTTTTCTACCCCATTCCTGCTTATTCCTTCAGCCTCTCCCTCCCCCCTTATCTGCCCTTCTCCCCCTTATACTCGCATCTGCTTTTAACCCACATACTGCCTTTCCTTCTTGGATTTCAGCATAGGTCCTCCCCTTTCTAGGGGAGACGGTAGGAACCTTTTGCGCCCCGATCTTCTCTTTGGCTAACTATGTGAAACTGGCACAGGGCAAAGAAAAAGCAAAGTGTTCTCCTGTAGGCAAGGCTGAACTCACAAAGAAGACCAAAACTACTTCTTCCACCATGAGATTGGTCCTTGACAGCTGGAAGCACTCCTTATATCTTGCATATGGCACACTTTTTTTATAATGGCATTTATTGTTACTTGTAGAACAATTCATAAGGATGCAAATCAGTGAAATATTTTATTGGTTTAAGGAAGACAGAAGTCTGTGGGTAGGAACACAAAGTTTCTCCCAAAACTACTTTGAGCCTGATTCAAAGTCCACTGGAGGCAGCTGGATTCTTTGTTTTTCTTGGTCTATCTGCTCTATAAATAATATTACAGCGAGTAGTCTTGCAGTGTTTGATTACTCACTGCAAACATAGGTATTTTAAAGCTGTGGGTGAAAAACATTAATCCCTTAGCAGGTCATCTTGTTTACTGTGATACACAATTATGAAAAAATTAAAAGAAATTAAAAAGTGAAGTTGATGTTTGTTCTGCAGTAGTGAATTGCTTAGAGAGGGAAGTTTTCTTAGGAACTGTTTGGTGCAGGAAGCCTAGTATAGCAGGTCTAATCCTGCATAATGTGAATTACACACACACAACCATGAATATACCCAATGTATTTTAAATACAAAGTGAGTATCAATTGAAATATGAAATGCATTGCTTCTTCCTTGCAATTTTGGTGACTCATAGAATTGAATTACAAGATCTGTGTTTTTAACAGTAGTGTGTTTTTTCTCTCAGTCCCTCCCTCAGAGTACTGGTATTATAAATACAAATGTTTTTTAAGTAGGAAATCTTTATAGTTGGCATTGAATTTTGCAGAAAAATAAATTGTTACCTGATTTAAGTGAGCTTTTGGTGGGTTTTATCTGTTGTGAGCAGAATACACATTTGTTTGTATTCTCGACTCATCACATTTTACAAGGTTGAAAGTGAATAACAAAAACTTTTAATTAGTTTTTAAAGGACAAGTTGATTTTGCATTTTTGCTTGCTGCCTTAGAATATTGCGTGCATTTCTATGAGGCAGATATTCAAACAGCTCTTCCTTAATAAGGTAAAAGTTGTAGAAAACTTGCATTTGAAATTTTGTAATTAAGTACTCAATTTGAGCACACTTACAAATGCCAGAGGTAATGATTCTTTGAAGTTTATCGTTCATAGTAATCTCTTCATACTACAAAAAAGGCAAGTAATACTGTGACCAAACAAAATTAGAACCATAAATTATGTTAGCTCTTTGCTTAGTTTTTCACCAAACAACTAGTTCAATAAATCACTTTGCATGGCCTATACATTATGCTTACTGCTTTTCCTGTATCTACATCAAGACAACAGTGTGCCATGAAATGCTATTTGATATATAGGTAAATTCAGTCAATGGATATTTTAAAAACAAAAAAGAAAAAAGAGAGAACTTTTACTATTTTAAATGCAGTACTGTTTTCACAGGATATTTGGTTGGAAAAATATGAACTGGCTGTAGCAGGGCAGTAGAAGCATACAGTAAATTTCTGCAATATCATGCTCCTAGAGATAGAATCAGTTACTGGCTGCTGTCATAAGTAACAGGGACAACTTCAGGATTTGAAGTGTGAAATTTAAACTGTGAACACCCCAAATGTCACACCTGTATTTTCCTTTGACGTTTGGTGTATGTGGTATGATTCCTATCTTTGGTCTTACTGGTGGAGCTGGTCCATGACTGTACTCCCCCTCTTCCATTTTGCAGTCTTTCACAAATAACTGACATTGTTGCATTTCCCCAGCCTTGCAACACAGCACTGCACAAAGTCCCATATGTTTCAGCTCACGCCTTTTGCCAAAATGCAGTAAATCTATCCATGCATTTTCATGGTATGGTCTAGAGACAGCAGGAGTGTGTCAACCTGACTCAGAACATCCAGAGAAAGAGAGAGGCTGGGTGGTACTGAAAATGTTATTGCAGTCAAAAGCAAAGAAAATCTGTTTCTATTCCCCATGCTTCTAACAGTGAACAAACCGCAAGGACCACAAATTTGACTGGCAATAAGGAGGTTTGATAAATGAGTGTCTTTTAACCATCCCAAGCTAATAATAATGGATAAACAAACAAATAAAGAAATAAGAATTGGTCCTTGATGCATCATTGATTAGATCCCTCGTCTCCTGACTCTATTTCTAAGCTTTTTATGTTATCTATTCAGTACCTCTAAATAGTTAGAAACAATAGTAGACACAACCTAAGTGCAAACTGGAATGATGAGTACCTTGGTCTTTTTGATTAGCATTCCTGCCTTTTGAAGCTGAGACATTAAAACTTCTTAGCACGGAATATTTTTTATTTATAAGTACTGATTTTTATGTGAAAATATTTTCTTGCTGAAATCAAAACTATTCTTAGGAACAGTGTTTCTGACATACCTTTGGTTGGAAAGGTACCAAGGTGGAGCCTGAGACTGTAAGGTAGCTAAGTGCTTGCAGGCTAGCTAATATTAGTGATTATTAGCTATAACTCACTATTACCTATCAATCACTATTCATAACAGTGGTAAATTGTTTACCTAGATCAGAGGAGATCCTTAATCTGCATTTGTCAAAGCAGAGATGTACCTGGTGATTTTGCATGTCTTAGCTTAAGGTCTTTGGATTACAGAGGACTCTGTCTCATGTGCTTTTCACAAATGTTTATGAATGGATCTAGTTTTCATTCTGTATAAAACTTTTAAGCAATTAATCCTAGAAATACTTGACAAAATGCAACCTGTGTTTTCCTGTTAGCTTTATCTGTAAAGTGTGCCAAGAGAGAGACATAATAGATACTATGAAAAATGGAGAATATTCTCCTTCTATCTAATATACCTTTTGACTGATTGAAGATATTTATAACTGGAAAGTACAGTATGGACTCACCTGGACGCATTCCTGTGCAACGTGCTGTAGGTGAACCTGCTCTGGCGGGGGGGTTGGACTAGATGATCTCCAGACATTCCTTCCAACCCCTATCATTCTGTGATTCTGTATCAAACAACCTGAACACGCTTTTTTTTACAAAATGCTTTTGTTAACTACACTACTTACCTTTATAACTAAGCTGCACAGCTTCTTTATGAACCAGTCAGGAGGCTCTCCTTTCTTTGACAAACGAGGTAGTGGGGAAGCCATTCACTCTTTGCTTGGTCCTGGCTGGGAATAGAAGCCAAGCCTGTGAAAGAGATGACCTGTGTGTCATGGGGAGTCATGTTGCCTTAAGTTGGGCATGCTAAATCTTGGTACTATTGATAACTATTTTTTTTAACCATTGGACTTCAGAGAGCCCAGAGTGACACCTGAAGGTATTCTTCTTCTGTCTCACAGGGGCTTCCCTTAAACTAACCGCTTAAAGGCTGCATGAGCACAGAGGACAGCTGTCCTCTGGTATTATTTGCTAAAGTGGAAGAGCTGAACCTATCAACAAGTTATTACTTGTATTTCATTATTTTAACCTTTATAATATAATACATAATATAAATGTGTAGTTATAAGGTTCCTTGTTGGTGCTTGCTTGGGGAGCTTGGATTTGTTGACATATACTGATTCAACCAAACTAATTTTTATAGTCCTTCGGTTCCTTCATGACCAGAAGGTGATTCAGTCCATCTGAGATTTGAAATGAATCCTTTCTAATGAGCTCTCTTTGGTCACTGTGACCTCTTCAGGAGACAAATTTTCTGGCTTCTGATTTTAGGTCTTGTGTCCTAAACTCACTGCTGTGATTGAGATGTTTGCCACGGTGCTGCTCTGTACAAAACAAGCAAGTTCATTTACCAGCAATGTCAATCTCACTCCTTTCTCTAGTGCTAAATTCTTGCTTTAAAAATCAGATGTTTATACACAGGTTATTTGTTAATACAGTATAGTATTTAACAATATTATACACTGAGAGCCTCAAAATATGTGAGCTGCTGAAAATGAACAAATCACAAAGGTGTAGTATAGCAGATTCTTAGTGTCATTGTATATACCTGCTAGTATTATAATGTACTAGGTGGGTTGCGCATAAAACCATCTGAATAAGGAAAGGATTCGTTATCCGTATTTTTATTTTTTCATGTATTTGTATAAGGCAAAAACCTACCAATTATACATTCCCGAGGAAAAAAATATATATATATGTGAATATTGTCAGTGAAATAATTTTAAAAACATGAGATCTTGTTGTCTAATATTACCTAGATTTTCAGGTACTTGACTTTTTATCTCTCAGTCAGCCAACATGAGCAAAAAAGTGGCCTAAAGGCTTAGATGTTCCAGTGGTTACTCCAGCACAATCTAATCTGTGACCTCTATCCCTTTGGTTTTTATAATGTCCTTATAAAAACATAGTACATTTAAGTATGCTTAAAGTGCTACTGGCTATAATTAAATTTCTGTCAGCCTTTCCGTTATAAATCCCTCTTTTCAAGGTTTAATATCTCAGCGGTTTCAATTCCCACTGGGCTAAACTTGATACAGAAGCTGTCAGCATGAATGCAAATCCCTCCTACCTTCAAAAATATTTTCAGTTCATAAAGTTGCTGGGTTTTTTTGAGTCCTACAGTCTGCAAAAGTACTTCTGATTAGCTCCCCTCCCAAAGTGTCTCACACTGTCTTGTCTCTTCTTACATAAATCAAGAAATAAATGTGTCCTAACTTTGAAATGCAGAAACACATTGATGGAGTTTCCTTTTTCCTTGTTCTAGGCTGTAGATTGAGTGCCATTTCTACCCATATGGAAAACTGCTGAGTTCAAGTTAGATCCCCAGACTCTTCCAGACTGCATCTGCTAGGATGTGGAAAGCAAAAATTAATCACGTTGGCCATAAACTAGTATACCTTATATCTACCTTTCTCATATTTTTTTCTTAATACTGGACTGCATTTGCTAAACCTTTGATTAGATGGAAGTAGGTGACTCTTGGAGAAATTAGCAGATACCCTGTTTAATGAATTTCTCATTTGGGGAATTAGTCCAGAGCTGCTTAGTACCACTCTGCCTGACCATCTCTACTTCAGTAGTGCAAGTTGTATTTCTAGATAGGAAGGCAAATGATCATTCTTCATCTCCAATATCAAGAGAATATCTTGAAAGCTGAAGTGACTTATGCAGAGTACCTTGGAACTGGCCTAAACCAGAAAGAAAATAATTGTCAACAGTTTGATGGTCTTTTTATTTTATTGATGTCCACATTTCAAGTTGTTACGGAATATTGCACAAAAAAGAATTGGTGTTTCCCTATTTCTTACAAATGAAATGTGTTCATCCTCTTCTAGGTTCTTTCCCCTACACAGACTCTCAAACAATTGATGCCTTAATTAAAAAATATTGCATCAGGACTTCTTGATCCCTTCCATTCTGGGTCCATGAATATTATATTCCTGAAGAGCAACTCTGCTTTGCCCTCTCTCTTCCTCCCCTCTAGGCTTGTCACTAGGGCATATTTCTGGAAGTGGAGGTTATTTATGGGACTAAAGGCCTCAGAAGTAGAAGGACTTCAGTTGTCCCATTCTGGAAGACTGCTTAAACTTTGGGTGGTCATTTCAGGGTCTGGAGCTCAGTTTCATAACCACAAAAAACTAGCTGAATCTGCCACACAGGTATCACATACCCAGATTTTGAAACACACTATTTTGCTTTGGTGTTTCTAATTGGCTGCCCTGGGAATGCCGGTGAGCATGAGTCCTGCTGTTCTGAACCCTATTCTAGGCAGTGTGTCTACCCACACAATGATGCACAGGGATTCATGCCTATCTGTGTAAACTTACATTTTAACATTGCAAAAGAAAGAAAAAAAACCTCTTGGTGTGTGTATATATATATATGCATATATATATATGCATATATATGTACTTGTGCATACACCTTCATATACATTATATATACATACATATTTATACACATACACTTTGAAATACACTTTGTCTTTGAGTTTGTTTACACTGTGGCAGATTGGAAAAGGGAAAACTGAGATATTGTCAAAATAACTCTGATAGATACTACTGTTTTGTCACTTCTATCAGGAAAAAATGACAAGCTGTTCATCACAGAAGCTCTCCATCAGGTCTGAAATAGACTTCAGTGCTAAATACCACCTGGGAACAAAGGCGATGGCTATTCTGGATCCTTATTAGCATCCCCTCTCCTCTGCAGACACTGCCTGCCTTTTTTTTCAGAGATGTTTGTAGTGGGTTAACCTTGGATAACAGACAAACCCCTACCCAGCTACTCACTGACTGCCTCCTCTGTGGGACAGGGGAGAAAAATGGATGAGAAAGATCATGTGTCAAGTTAAAAAATGGGACATTGCTTCCCAATTACTGTTGTGGGCAAAACAGACTCAACTTGGGGTTAATTAACTTAAGTTATTGCAAAATAAACTGTTGGGTAGTGGGAAACAAAAGAGACAAGCACTAAACCAATACCTTTCCTCCCCCCTTTCCCAGGATCAACTTCACTTGTTCACTCCTGACCCCTCTACCCGCCTCCCTGTGTGGCACAGGGGGCTGGGGGTGCAGGGGGGTTGCGGTCAGTACGTAGCAGCTTCTCTCTGCCAATCCTTCCCTCCAACACTTTCCCTCTGCTCCAGCTTGGGCTTTCCACAGGCTGCAGTTACTTCTTTCCTACAAACTTTTCCTTTCCTCATGTCTCTACACCATTGTAGGTACAATGGTTGTAGAAATCAAAACCACCAGGCTTCCTGGAAAAGTGCTTATAGCAAATAGCAACAACATCCATCTGCAACCTTTTTTTTACCATGCAGTTCTAAACAGGAACCAAGGCAAGCATGGTCAACTAAAGCGATGAAAATAACTTCCCACCTTTCCTATACGCCGCAAGGTGTAGAGATGTGTTTTTATTTATTTCCACAGTTAGGTTTCTAATGTAAATTGATTTACAAAGCAATTAAAAAATGGGCAACTGATCTTAATCTGTTTAACCCAGTTATGGTTTTATTATACATATAGCTGGAAAGAGCCATATTTCAATTGAAAATGGTAATTTAGATGGAAACGGATTGAGAAACGGTTGAGAGTGGAGAATTTCTTAATGCTTGGGAAAACTATTTGTTACAACAATATGATGTATTTTCATACATAAAAGCAAAATGTTAGTGGAAGTGTTCAAAAAATCCACAGAATGAACTACATAAAACCAAAATTACTTTTAACACTAAACCTTTAATACTGCAACATTGGTTGCCCTGTCAGTTTAGTCCTTTATCTGTCCTGGCTAGAAACCATTGACTGCTGTAAGCATGCAAGTGGAATGTATCAATAGTGATGTAAAGACTTAACAGTCTCAGTAATAGCTATATTTGCAAAGGGAGTAAAAAGATTATCAATGGGAGAGTGGTCTATAGCTCTACTCTGAACTGACTCATCCTTTGGGACTTCACTTTTCTTACTGTCACTTCCTATACAATTTTGTTATTTACTGTGATATTAAATAACACAACAAAGAGCAAGAACCATGTGGAAAGTCATCCTATACACTTTTGTCATGTTATCATGTTACTTTTTTGTGTCTGTCTTAGATCTGATAAGTACCCATAACTTTGACTAAAACTATGGACTAAAAGACTGCTTTTTTTCAAAAAACCTGCAGATTTTCTTTCACTGAAAATCAGGATATTTGATGGCCTTTTCACCAATTATAATTCACGGACCAAACTTAAGTATGTAGTATGTAGTAATATAAATTATCTTCTTGAAAAATGATAGGATATTCTGTTAGAAGCCAAAGATACTAGATGTTCCTGAATAAGAATTGGAACTAGCCCCATATGTGGAGCCTAAATTAGCTGGGGAGTAGCACTGGTAAGAGAGAAAGATGCAAGAGATGAAAAGATGCATGTACCATAAAATAGTAAGGAGTAAAAATGAGTCAGAGAGATGGTCAGGCCAGTTAGAACTAATCCTTCTTAAATCTCAAATAAAATATGCAATCAAGAAAAGTTCAGCGTCCTACTTTTGTGAAAGAAAACTTGAATGCAAAGTGTTGCTTTTGGTCTAGTTTGAGTACAGCCCGGTGCCAGAATACACAGGCACTTTCTCTGCTCAGAAGCCTACAGCTGTTGTGCTTTTCAGTTTGGTTCACTTGAGTTCTTTTGTCATTCAGGTGCACTGCCTTATTGAACTAAATCCCCATGTATTTGGAAGTCACTGAAAAGAGGCTACATTTGTAGGCAGTCTAGCTGTGCTTGTTATTGTTTGTGACTTGAAGTGGGTTCGTAAGATGGTAGAATAAAATATTAATGAAAATGCATTGGAAATGTGTTAAAGCAACCATTTCTGAAATATCTAAAAAGAGAGCTTTTTTTTTGAGGGAAAGGAAGCACTTTAGGTTTAGTTTTTAAATATATTTATATACATATAAATACACACACAAATGAATGCACAACCTTCTAACCAATAATACATTTTAATGCACCCATAGAAATCCAGCTGCAATCATAGAACTTTGCAATAAGATATCTCATTTTATTTACTGATAATAAATAATTTTTTTTAAAAAAATACAGATTAATTTTCTGATCTGCAAATAGTTTAATAATGATCATAATATGTGGGAGGAATGTACTGTACCAAACACACTGGATTTTTTTAAATCTCTTTAATATTGGCAAGATCTAACAAAGATGCATGCTCCTATTACAGGATTTACACAATGCTAAATATTTTTAGATTGATTTCAACAGACGTACTCAGAGACGACTCTTGCAAGACTCTCAAGAGGATCTAGTTTAGCATTAATTTTATACAAATGAAAAAATACAACAATGTAATATAATTTGAACATTTAATCTGTTTACCTTTAAACCTTTATGAAATGGTAGACCTTGCATTTTCAGTCTAATAAATAATTTGCAGAAATTCTTCCCTAATGTAAATCTAAGATGATTGTTTTTCTTATAACAATTGATTCTACTTTAGTAATTTTGATTCTCTTTCAAACAAATGGTGGAAAGAGGAGTAACATGAAGGAAATGATCAAATGATTGCACACAGATTATTGTTGCAACTAGTTTTTCTGTTACTTGCAAATACAAGAGTGTTAAACTAGAATAATGCACATTAAAGTGACACAGAGCTCAGCTCTAGCCTTTTTATTTCAGCTCAGATCTAAACATTTGTCTCTTATGAGATAAAATATACAGTAAGACAACAACATGCCAGCTCGTACAAAACCTAGCAGGAGAAGCTCCATTTCATTTTGTGAGGCTTTTGGATTTGAATGAAGTTAGCTGGTATCCAGTAAATGTAACATTTCTCCCATGCTGTATTTTCACAGTGCAATCTTCATTTACTAGAAAATACACCAGAAAGTTGTTGCAGGGGGAGCAGACAATGAGGCCAAGAATTTATATTTTGAGCTTGGATCAGTATTCAGATGTGTCCCCTAACTCACCTCTTATCCACATTATTAAATGCTTTAACCAAGGCTATGTAACACACATCTGGTCTCTCAGCACCCTTATGGGCAGAGAAAAGCTAGGGTAAAGCCACGATTGTTGACTTTATTCTTATATAATAAGAATAACTAGATTAACATTAAGTCATGGGCTCTGTTTTTTCAAGAAATGGAACAAAGAATAAAGTTTTCAGTTCTCCTCTGGGACAGCTTTTGAGCTGTTGGGGACAGATGAATTAGCACTCAACAGCTGAGACAGTTACCAGCTGAGATAAAGTCTGTTTGCTCAGAGCTTTTCACTGAACTGTACCTTTTCTGTGGGCACATGTGGTCAGTGTTTAAGGGACATCTATGCACCTCACCCCCTTTAGTGTTTTCGTATCTGTACTTTAGATTTGGCTGAAGAGGGTCTGATGTTATAACACTTCTATAAGTAAACCTGACATATTAGAGCATGAGCTTATATTCCCTATATAGAAATTCATGGTGATTAGGATTTCTCTAGCGAATACAGCTTGCAGAACTGTGCTTCTAATATTTAATTTCCACCTGCTGATCCTGTGTGGTGTAGGAAACTTGAATGCTGCTTGATTCCCACAGAAGCTGAAAGGATTCCCATAGAAGCTGAAAGTGTATCAGGTGCTCTTAAATCTTACAACCGTGCATGGTTTCCATGTAATCATTTACATTGGGCTTATCATCACGATGGAGCAGTGTCTTACCAGTGTCTGTCCAGAAGATCACTGTGCTCATAATTCTAGATCAGGTGTTTAGTAGTTACCAAGGTTTTTGAAATTGTTCCAGATAAGACATGGTAAGAGATAATAAACTGAGAAGATGATTGTCTTCATATATCCTCTGAAGGCAGTTTGATTTTTCAAATTATGTTTGCGATAAAACCGAACACATAAAGACACTGATGTACTTTAACACTGTTGCTAGAAATCATAAACAATTTTTGTTGTTTTAAATCCATGATGGAAAAGAATCAACCAACTTGTTTTGTTTGCCCTCAAGTCATGGTAAAGTATTGTAAGGCTCACAAAATTAAAAACAGCAACAAATAAGCAACTGAGTTGTTTCTCCTCTTTCCAGAAATTAAAAGTGGTTTCTTTTCACCAGCCTAATTTTTACCCTCCATTTGTTCACTTAAATGCCTCTCTGAGAGATAGTGCTTCATAGCTTCATAGGTGTGGCAGCATTTTTCTGAGAGGTTCAAGGAAATTGCAGCTGCAATTTTTATTGTAAACTGCAGCAAAGCATAAGTTTTGGGTTACTAATGAATCTGCACACAATTTGCTAAGACATAAAGAGACAAGAAGCACAAGGAAATGCAAAGTTGTCTGGACACAAAGACTCTGTTCCTGGGTTAATTAAAAGAGCAATAAAAGAATAAGAACATATTTTAAAGAGAAAGCAAAGGAAAAACATAAAAATTCAAAGGAAAAAATAAGGTATAAGTAATCAGCAGTAAGAGATGAAAGGGCTCAGGACTGTTTTTTAACCAGGTAAACTCTTTATAGAGCAGAATCAGCTGTCATTACACAAAAATTTTCTCGAGACATAAGATAAATTCCTTAAACCAAAAGATAGAGTGCTCCATGTTATAGTTACCTCTCATGATACTGTTGGATTCCAGAACAAGGATCTTATGGAAAGCTGTACACACATCATTAAATAAGACCCCATCTGTAAATTTGCTTTTCAGTTAAGAAAATCGCATAAATGTTCTGTGAGACAACATCATGGTACAATTTTGCATTGCATTTAACAACAGAGTAATTAAAAAAGACAGTAGTATGAGGTCTCTGATAGTATTTTTCCAAAATATTTTGCAACTCCTTTCAAGTTTGTATTAAATGCTTATGATTTGTTGCTATTAATTGTCCATGGTATGCAAATTAGGCAAAATATTTTATTGGCATAAAATTCCTTAGTCTCTGAAAATCAGAGCAATAATGAGAGATATGATGCCTTGAATACTGATCTCTTATCATGTCCTCCTGCATAACCTTGGTGTCTTACTGGTGCTCTCCAGTTCCTGTTTCTCTAGACCAACAGATATTCCTCAGAGAAAGCAGCAGTAGACAGAAGGATTCAGACACCTTTTTTTGCATTTAATGTTCTTACCTCACCCTTGCTACAATTTTGAGAGTATAAGCACAACTGCAAATTATCACAGTGTTAGTAAATGTGATTACAACACCTCCACTTTTCCATGGTGCATGGGTTATGTACATGCTTTGACCTGTATAAATACGTGGTGAGGTGCTATACCTTTAGCTGGCTAAGCTGTGCTTACTGTTGAGTAAAGGTACAAACACAAAAAGTTACCATGAAGTAGCTGGTGCATCAACAAACATTTGCATCCTAGAATTTCTCGTTGGTTTGTTATGTGTATGCACGTACACTAGAGGCATTTCTGCCATTGGTCTTTTCAAACTGACTAACCAGCCAAAGCTTCAGGACCTTTAAAGTTGCTCTTGTAAGGTGGTGATTGATCTTAGAGTCATGTTTTTTCTTTAGTGCAATTCTGTTCATTTGATTTTCTACGTGGAAAGAAACAGCAAACCGCAGCTCATAACTTTAAATTTATTTTGGTTAACAACCTCCAAAAAGGTGTCTCTGTAGGCTTTTTCTCCTAGGGTTTTCCCACACTCTCTCTGGACCCGTTGTTCTGTTTCAGCATGCTTCTTCCAGTCTCTGAATCAACCCCTTCGTGGCTGTCTCAGCATGTGAATCCCAGCACAATTTCGCACATCAAGAAACTGAATTCTTGAGCAGGCCTGGTGAAATGGAGTGTGGGCAGATGAGAGAGAGAGGGAAGTAATCAGTGACATGAATCTCTCTAGCAGCTATTTTCAGTGAAGATGGGTCTTCATGACCCCAAAATGTCAGAGTAAGAGCAGGACAATGGAGAGGCCACCAGCTCCTTTAGCCCCAGTGCTTGACTAAAATGCTGTGCAGATGTTTTCCTGACCTAGAAGCTGGCATATCCACTGCCATGGGGACCCTGCAGCAGCAGTACATGTTAGCCAGGGACTGGCGAGGCACCACTTCAGCTACTTCAGGTTCCAGGTGTATAAGTCTGTGGGTTTAGTGAGGGCGGAGAAAATTTCTTTCACTTGCTGGTGGTTTGAAAAGCCACTGTGCAGCCCTAAGGAGAATAGGCATTTTGCATTTAAAAAACAGGAAAGGAATTATGAGTTTTAGCATACTTTTGACCATTCTGTTCAAAATGAGTTAATTAAACTCCAGAGATGAGGAAGACCTATTGAAACGTTGGGAACATTGACCTTTTCCTTTGACTGTCACCTTATTTAAATAATTCCAGGTTTAATTAACTGACTTGGAATGAATTGATAAAGGGTTACTGTCACTTACAATTCCTCCTCTTTGAAATGCACCAGTTCTGTCAATTGCTGTAGCCTCCTATGTTCACCCCAATTATTAAAGTGAATACTTATAAAAGTTGGATTTTTACGTTTAAATGTCTAATAACTGGCTTATAAATAGAACCAGAAACATTTAATAGGATAAATCATACATAACATATACATAAACACACATATACATGCAAATATATGTTGGTCTATAACATTTATCTAGGTCAGTCATTCTTAAAAAGTTAGGGGTTTTGTTGAAGTTGTCCATAAATATACAGAAAAGGTGTTGGCATTGGTATTTTTTATCATGAACTATAATAACACTTCATGAAGATTTAAGAGTCCCAGCTTCTCAAGCCAGGTAAGAATCCTAGCTCAAGATCCTGTGAGTTGAGAAGTACCTTCAAAATACGTGAGACAAGAATTCAGTTATGTTGATCAAGATAGTCCATAGACTGAGATTACAACTTTATCAGAAAAAAAGAAGTGGTTTTGCTTTTAACCTTCCTATTCTGCTACACTCACAGTAGTTTTTACCTGGGAAGCCAAGGAATGACTGAGAAATGGGAAATTCATTACTCTTGGAGAGGCGGAGGAGTATCTTTCCAGAACACATGAATGATACAGCCTTGGGATATTGTGCTCTGAGACTGGCACAGCTCTGCTGGCAAAAAAGCTTCTAGGGTAGTAGTAGCAGCACAACTGCACTTCTGGTTTAATATAGTTCACTTTCTTATTGAGAGACTGTGAAGTGCTGTTAAGCTGGTTTCACTGGTATAAGTATTACTCACAGGTCATCTGTCCACAGGTAGGGATCCTGGTATTGTACACTTCCAAAGTGGTCATAATGCAGGTTTGGCCTAAGGTACCAAACTAAGTAGTACATCATTAAGTCATCTGTTACTGAAATCCACAGTAGAGACTCTGTGGAGTATCTCAGTCTGAATCTCTAAAGTCAAGCAGTATCTTCATTTTGCAGGTCATAGATAGGACCATTGCAAAAGATTTATCCAGAGCCAGCATCCTAAAAGGTTGCAAAATATGTAGTCACTGCTAAAGCTGGATGGTCCATTTAGAGTAAAATCCTGCAGCTTTGCGAGAAAACGTATGGCACACACCTCTTCCCATACTTATGGTAGACATTTTTTTTGGGATGCCTGTCAGCTCAGGGAGGTTGAAGCTTGCCAAAATGGTTCTTATGCATGTGCCAGAAAAGTAGAGAAAGCCAGATGGGAATGTGTTAGATCTATTACATTTTCACTAAGTATATTGTTTGTGCAGTGATGCGAACTGGGTTCTTTCGACGCGCATTCAAGACAAAGTGCTCTATACATCTTTCTGTGCTTTGTCTCTGCTGCTGCAAAAAAGATGACTTCTCCCTGGCCCCAGAGCCAAGTGGTAGGAACTGGACATCACTCACACTGCTGAGAGCTAGCACCCTCCAGAGCAGACTGCCCACGTCCATATTATACAGCTCTGTGTTTTCCCTTGGTCCCACTTGATGTCGCTAGGGCCATAAACCAGAATTTTTGTTTATGTATAGATGTATTTTCAGTACAGAGCAACAGAGTTAATGTGAAGGCTGTGTTACAGCTTGCAGACATAAGGAAAGTGAGGGGCACAAAGCTGAGTGTAAATGGGATACACAGGGGTGTCTGAAAGTGCAAAGCCAGCTGGGATACTGTGGTAAGAAGATAAATGGAATTAAACAGATCCAGCCTTGTCCAAGTTGCCTTTTGAGGTTGCTTTCCAGAGTAAACTATTCCCCAAATTGTGCTTGGAAGAGAAGTAGTCTGAGTAGTTGAAAACATATTGGGGAGGCAGGTGACAATTAAACAGTGTGGGCAGCTAGAGCAGAGTGATCTCGGCCCTCTGTTCCTGGGCCCTCTTTTATTTAGCTGTACTGACAAAGCTGATCCGCGCAGTAGTCAAGATTTCCAGAATCATTTAAACAATCCTACTCAGTTTCTTTCACTCTTTTGCTCTCTTTGAAGAGACGTATATGATAGTGTGTGTGTACATATCTATAACTATGTTGAATACTATATGTAAGTAATACCATATATGCGCATCCTGTTATGTATGTATGTGTTGATGTATATGCATGCATATGTGTGTAATTTGCTAGATTACTTTGAACTGTCAAATAAAGGTGCTTGTGTTTATTATTCATGACTCAGAAAGGCAAAGAAATAGCCTAAGGAAGAGCAAAGAGAAATGCAGAGCTTACAGAAAACACATCTCAATTTTATAGATGGGGATTTCAAAACATACTACTTGCTTTATAGTATATCCATATCATGAACCATCAATTACAATAGTCAGGAAAGTGATACCGCAGCTTAATGACATAGCACATTATTATCTGACCTAAAGAGCTGTGAGACATAACCTCCATCAAATCTGCTCTTATTATCACTTTGTACTTTCTGATCACGCAGAATGGATTCTCCATCTCCTTGTACAACTTGCAAGGATTATTTCGTAATTTGCTGGTGTCATTTGCTGTACCTCATCATTTGCCTGATGAAAGAAAACAGAAAACCAACTTCATTAAACAGTAAATAAAACGCAGGATGAAGACAAAATATCTAGCATGAATGCTGGTAATTAGTTTCTTGTTACAAAGGAATGTTTTGAAGGAATGGCTTAATGGTTAGGTTTTGGTTGGGGTTTTTTTCCCCCTCTCTCTAATAGTTTTCTGGATGTGAATATTAATGGAGTTTGAGATTTTAAGAGATTCCACTGTGTACCTTTGGCCAGTGTTTTAAATAACTATTATGATTTATTCTTTGCTGCTATTATGATTTATGCTTTGCTTAGCGCCTTTAATTGCAATGTATTCAGAGAATGTCTTTATGTACAACACAAATTACGTCCTGATGATGACAGGGATTTATGACTCTTGGAAAAGGGTTTAGTTGTCTAAATATAGGTGTTCAGTGACATACTATCTGCACAGGGTATCTTTCTTCACCTCCTGCTAGTCTTGTAGGTCCTATGTCGTATCTGATAACCTAGGTGCCTATCTTGACCACTTGAAATAGCAGACTGCCATTTTCAGGTTCCTAATCATGAGTTACACATTCTTAAAATGACAAAAGCAAAGACTCATCCCTAATGCAATGTTATGTACAAAACTCCAACCAGCCTGGGACAAGAGGAGCTATTCTGGACTGTGAGATCAGCTCCCTCACAAATCTGAATTCAAAGAGGAGATCCCTTGTCTATAGCTGCATTACAAAGTCCACCTGAGTTGGTCGGAATCATGGGAGATCAGCTGCAATATTAATTGATAGCCAAATTGCACAGATTAATTGTGAAATGGGAACCAAGAGAAAGGTAGTGTACCTGAGTTAATTCTGCTGTGAAGATATGGTTACAACTGGCCTGTGCTGATTCCTTTTCAGGCAGATCCACACTGAAGGTTAAGGAAAGAAGGGGTTATTCATTCCCGTGTCCTTGACTCCAGGGTCAAATCTCTTCTTTTCTGTGTCTCTTCCCTCTGCCCCAAGGGAAGTAAGACATTTCTGCATTTTCAGCTTTATTTTATGAATGTCTCTTCCTTGCTATGAACCGAAGTGTTCAAAGGCACAGCGGCAGGCAAAAGGCTGCAGGAAAGCATGATAGCTGGAGCAGTTGCAGCGCTGTTAGACCTGTATGAAACTTTGCTTCTTGGTTTTGACAGAAAAAATGAGGAATTTAAAATGTTATTTTGGGTCTGTATGGTATCAAATTTATATATACTCCATTTCTCTTGTCCAGAGGAACCTATTTGCTGCAGTAGTTTTCCTCAAACTGAAACCGCCCATGGACCTCTAAATAAAGGGATTAGGTAATTTTAAGGAAGATCTTCACTCTCAGCTGCTTCTTGGGCAGAAACAGTACTGCCAGCAGGAGATGAGATTCCCAACGGGTTCCTGGTGACCAGGCCTCATTAACCAAGTTGTAAAAATACTGTCATGGGGGATCACAGTCTCTCCTGCAGAGGCAGTTCTGTTCTGACGGCTAATTAGTCATTCACCAGGGAGGAGCTGAGGCACCCAACCTTCTGGGCAGGCATCCCAAGAATTAGGCTGGCAGGTTCATTCTTATTCTTTTGGATCCCTTGGTCAAACTGTTGGAAAACAGGATAAGTACATTCTTTCTCTGCAAAACTTTTCTTTCTGGGTTCTGAATACTACAGCTTTAAAAGAATGTGAATGATATTTTTACATTCCTCTACTAGTACATAGCTGACAGGTTCCTCAGATGATAAAAATAAGTGATTTTTAAGTTCCATTGCACTGCATCGGTGCATCATTATTACTAATACTATTGCTATTACTATTACTATTGCTGTTGTTACTACTATTATTTGTATTTACACCAACTTAACTCCATTTCAGGAATAAGCACCTAAGAAGTAATATGAGACCAAAAGGTTTCCAATTAACTTTAATGTTACTGTATAATTTTTCCCTATTTTGTGACCATCTTGTTCCAATTCTTTACATAAGAAGTACCACTGCTTGCTGTGCTCCTGTTGGCAGCTTGCTTACATAAGTCTTAACTTCTGTAGAAGCCCCTAAATAGCCTGATCTTCAACCAAAGGTCCTTTTTTTAATTGTGAGCTCTTTACTCCTGATCAAGCTGAGCAGCAAGTGAGGCAAGCAAGTTCTCCTTTTTCCTTCTGGGTAACTTGTACTCCACTTTTGCAAGAACAAGAACTTGGGTGATCTTTTTGGAGTCTGTCAGGAAGAGGTCGTCTTCCACAGTTATTTGGCGCTAGCACGCACCAGGTCACATGGCAGTGTCTGCTTGTGTGCATTAGGCAGTACACAGAACTACTTAAACTGGATGACTCTGTGGGGTTTAGTAGATCAATTGCCATTTTCATTTGGGACAGCACTTGAAATCCTAATGAGAATAACAACACTTGTAATTAGAAGTCTACAAAATCTTCTAAAATAATCACTTAAATTTAAAATGTAAATGTGGCGCTAATTAATTAGTCTATTTAGAATAAAGCTTTCTAATTAACAAATGTAAATTGGGAATTTTCTGTAGATTTCATAAGGACAAAAGTGTTTCTCATGGGAGCTGAAAGGAGACGCGTTTCCTCGTGAATACATATTAAGCCCTGGTGGCTCACACCTCTGCACACGCCTGTGGCTGTAAGAGGAACTGCCTGTGAGAGGGTCATACTAACACCAGAGTCATAGAGATTTTCGTAACATCTGTAATACAAATCCTACTTTTTTAAATAGGAATGTTTTAAACTAAGGGTTATGTTTTTTAAAGCTGAAAAACTGACAGCCCTAAAACTAAAGTCCCCAATAAATGGACAATAAGGATCCTGAAGCAATATTGCCTTGAACTCTGGTCAGAAAGGATGACTGGCCATCATCTCTGTATTGAAGCCAGTGACCCATTACAGAATTTAAAGAAAAAAAAAAATCCTCAAGAAATGTAAGCTTTGAAATCTGATTTCATTGCGCATCAGGATCACACTGAGAACAAAACCTAACAAGCCCAAAGTGATTTTGGTACTTAGTGCATACCAGAACCCTGAATTTCTACTCGGAATTTTATATTTTTTTATATATATATATATCTTTTTCTATTTAATTATATTTAAAACATTTCATGACATATCAGAAATACTGAGTCAGTGGTTACCCTGTTTCATTCCAACACAGACAGGAGAATTGAATCTGCAGGTTGCCAAGGTATACGCTACACAGCTGAGAAGTAGGGCAAGTTATGTGTAGCTCCATGCTGCCATGGCAGTAGATACTTTCAGACTGCACTAAGTGTCTGCATGTGGGCCATGGACTAGTCAGTACAGTCAATGTTCAGTTTCTACATACGGTCAGCTGAATAGCTTTCCAGACTCCTCTGACTGTGACTTGGTCCCACCTGGTCATAACAAGAGCTTAGATACCCAACTTTAATTGAATACATGCCTTGTAGATACCTACATGTGTCTAAATGTAGGTGTCAGGATCTGCAGCTGGGTCCCCATGTCTCTGACTGTCATGAGATAATGTCAACATGAAAAAGATATAAAGCCCAAAATCTCCGAACTGAAATACATCTGAAACCTTTTCATCCTACAGTTTTGAGCACAAATGTGAGTGCTTCATTCCTGCAGCTGTTTATGCGGAAACATCTTAGGAAGAAAGAGTGAAAGAGGGAAGGAGAGAGGGAGAGAGGCAGGAAAGAAGGAAGGGGGTGTGCGGGTAGAGTGAGAGACAGAATGCCAACAAAACATTTCCAACTAATATGATGATTATGCACTATCTATGATGATAATATTATTTTGGTGGAGTTGTCATGTGTCCTTTAATAAATAATTTTCTCTGTTCATTTGAGTTAGGCAGCCAACTGCCTTTCAAAATGCAATGACTCCCAGTTGTTACTGGCTAGAATCAAATTAAAACAGTTCTATAGAGATAATGGTACATCTCCCATTATCATTACCCTTAGTTCTGGCATGCCAGTCCACTAATTAATACATATGTTTTAAAGTTGTATCATCCTAGTGATTCCAGTATGGTATAATAAACAGATACACATCAGGTAAAGAGATCAAAAAAAGGTAAATTAAAGCATCTTTCACTGAAGAAAATGCATTTAAGTTTGGTCATCTCTCTGAAGGAGATGGACTTTTTTCCTTTTTCTTGTGCAATGGGAGCATACCGATGTATTTCTGACATCATGTTGTCCAACAGTACAGGGTTTTGTCTAGTGACTGAGTGCTATTGCAGGGGTTTTACATAATTCTTTAAAAATAAGTCACAACATAGAAAATATTACTAGTTTTTGATATTGCTTAATTGGGACTTCAGCAGTATAAGAAATTTAGTTGCTTGAACACATTGGAAGTAGGATTGTGGTATGTCTGCAAGCCTCAAAAATTCCCACATGAAAAGCAAAGATTAATTGTACAGTATTTACACCTTTTCATTGATAACTAACACCATAAAACTGTACAAATTCCAATTTGTTTCTTTTTCCCACAATCCCTTTGGCTTTTAAGGGATGTTCCTCAATTAGTTAAACTGTGTTTCCTCTTGCTTGCTAAGCACTTTTGGTCAAACAAGGAATGGCAGAGGTCCACAATTAGATCAAAAGATCAATCCTAATGTACCATTTTCTCCTCACCCTCCTGCTTTAATAAAGTGGCTGCAGTTCTCCAGGGGACAACTCAAAATCCGAGTACTGATATTTCTAAATTAGCTGACTCTGTGACCTTGCTAGTAATTGCGTTAGTTTATCAATGTTCAACACAATTTATTACTCTCCAATATGTACCAAAGTGTTTATCTCTCAACACTAACAATATTAAAAATCTAAACTATCTGTTGAGAAACAAAGGACTATTCAACAAGAAAAATGCATAATAAAGTGGAAAACACTACACTGATGGGTAACAGGATTAATCTAGTAACTATTCATAAGTGAAATAAGGAAAGAATGTTTATGCTGTATTACATTTAGGGCTCTTTTTAAATCTCCAAAGAGCAGATAATTTAAATTAAACCTTTCTTTTTCTTTTTTTCTTTCTTTTAAAACCAGGAATGAGCTACAGCTTTTATACATCACTGAACATATTACCCAGGCTCCAATGAGAAAAATGAAGACTGATAAAACCTTATCTAAGCATTTAAAAGTCATTTGGACACATTGATCAAAACTCACTCTGAAATTAAACATATTAAATTTAGATGGAGGGAAAAAGGCATTAAGTTGATGGAACCCAATTTTTGTATGAAGCAAACAAATGGCATCATTTCACCAACCTTCTCATCTTGATCACATTGCTATGCATTATTTAAAATATGCACTTGATTTGGGTAGTTAATAAGCTATCTGTAAACTTGGAGTAAATTTGATTGTGGGCAGTGCTTTTCTAGTTCCTACAGAAGGATTATTGATTTGGTTTTACTTTTGTGAGATATGAGTTTGTGGCATGGTGCCACCAGCCATGAATCAGTGTAAATATCTCTGCTCATGGTGAGATAAGAACGATCAGGAGCAGAAATGCACAGAGTATATGAAATCTTTTAAATGATCCCGTTTACTTCAGGCTGTCAGCAGCTCAGCAATTCTGTTTGCCATCAGCAGGCATACATGATTCTGCTGTTGTGGGCATTGAATCTCCTCTCCTTTGGGGATTTCAACCGAACCCCCAAATCAAATGGAAGAAAATAGCTAAAATTTGCCATAATCCACAGTTAAAACAGTGGAAACAGCCAACGTGGTGTTCTACTTTCTGCTGTAGAGAAACACTGATGAAGTCTCCTGAAAACTTGCAAACTTCTGCATTCCTTTTGAAATCAGTCATCTTCATTTACTTTGATAAGACCAGTACTTTTCTTTTTAGGTTCACTAGGGCTATGCCTGCATTAGAAGAGGTGTGGAACAATAGGAGCAGATCCACAGAGAAAACTGTTGCAAGTGACCATCTGCAACAACATCCACGTTGCCCCATTTTGGAGTGGAGAGTGACTTTGGACTAGCTCTGTTCTCATCCTGAGGGTTGCCCACCTCAGAAGTTGAAGGGTGCTAGTTGCTTCCCGCAGAACAGCTTGGGGTTCAGCTCCACCTGAAAAGAATGTGGTTCCCTGAGGCCACACCACAGTGCAAACCATGACAGCAAGTAAGGATGACCAGGGAGTTCAACAATACATTCCTGATCTGACCTAAAACAGTAACACAGCCAATGAAACCTCATAATAGATGACTTTTGCTAAATACTACCATGAAATCCTTCAAACCCACTTTGAATGAAAGTGGTGTTAACCACATATCATCTAATCTTTCTAAAGAACAAAGGTTTTGGGTTTTTTACAACCTTCCTAATATTTTCACAGGAAACCAAATGTCTGAAGAATGTTTTAAAAGTGGTGTTCTTATCCATTTATTTATTACCAGATTGAAGACCAGGTTCTTAGAACAAGAGTAATGGTTCTCCATATTCATATGGTTGTGTACTTTCCATTTTCTGCAGGAAATTGCAAGGAGAAAAGAGTGTTATGAGGAGCAGTGGTGGACATACATCCCAGTTTTGAGTTTCACTGTCAACTCAGAGAGACCTGAATCCACTTCTAAACCATTTAGGAAGAAAAAAAAAATTATTTATAATGGCATAGGACTAATCTGTAAGGTGGATTTAACATCAGCTAACTTTAGGTTTCTAAGATGGGCAGAATGAGCTGAACCCCAGAGGTGCTCATTTCCCTTCACAGACTGTAACAGGATCCTATATGATTGGCTTACATGTCAATGAATAGATTTTAAATAGGGAGGTGAATCCTATACTACAGGGAAGTGGAAGAACCTTCATGACAGGCATAGTTATTCCTATCTCCAGTGTGTTGCCTCAGAGATCTTTGTGCACATGAGTTTAAACACATGTTCTTGTTTCCTCATACTATTTTAAAATGGAATTTATTCTAAAGAGTACTGATTTTTTAAAGATGTAATACTTTTATATAAATCCAATTTGCACAATTCCAAGGTGCTTCGATACATTTTTTTACATGTGTGCTAGGGAAAATCCTCATTTTTACCCAGAATCCTTATTTTTACTCAGTATGTATCTTACTCTGTGACTGAAAATGATTTCTTAGTCTAGAACTCCAACAGTTCACAGTGTGGCACACAGCCTTCTTCATGCATCATCTTTTTCTGCTGCATCGTGTTACTCTGGCTTAAGATCAGTTTTTTTCTCCATTCTGTTTGGAGTCTGTTGGTCACATTAGGTTACTGTGACTGGATATAATAGGACATGACACATTTGAGACACATGACACATTTGAGAAACACGCTGAATGCAAATGTGTTGTGGGGGTTTTTTTGAGATAAAAGCCTCATGCACTAATATTTCAGTCTATTATTTACTTGCATTGCCCTACTTACTGATACGGCACCAGGACTCCAATGTGCTAACTCCTGCACAACCAGAACAAAAGCATATATCCTGCTACATATACCTCTAGCAAAGAATAACACGCAGGATTCATTACACCAAACCTTAGGCAACCAGATGAAGTGCCTGAGTTTCTAATCACCCCAATGTCCTTAAACAGTTCCTGTCAAAGAGCGATGAATCATCATGTCCGGAGTGCCACTGTGACCTGGTCTACCTCTTTCTATTAATGATGGGAACAAATACTCTGGCTTTGTGCAAGCACTGGAGAAAACTTTATCTATTCTTGAGAAAGCCAGTTTCTTTGCTCCTAAGGCGAGTGGCTGAGAAAATGTCAGCTGAGGTAGTCTTTGAAAAGCAAAGGCAAGTCAGGGTACTTTGTGGGTTGCACAGTGTATGTGTCCTGCTATGTCCTATAAGAGCTGTAAGGTTTTGAGGGATACCTTCAAGGTCACACAACTGCTTCATGCATCTAGTTGGTTTTGATGGTGAGGGAATCACTAGAAAGTATGGAAGGACCAAAGTAGTTGTTGACTGGCATAGACAGACTGGGGAAGTTTTGAAATCTCCATCACTGAAATTTTTAACAGCAAGTTAGACTAATGGCTGCCAGGGATGGATTAGGTACAATTCATCCAGTCCTGCCATCAGTCATGGCTGTGGGTCTATAAATGCATTGACTCACCATGTTGGAATTCATTCTAGCTGCTGTTATATAAAAGCCTACCTCTTATTAATAGAAAATAAACTGCAGTCTGGGTAATCTAAAGCTTGACTTGGGGAGTTAGCATCATATTTGTGAAAGAGATTGGGAAAAAACTAAAGCTGTGTGGATGTATGAAAGCAATTTTGTTATTCTGCTTATGCAGGCAGTGAAGTAGGTAGATTTATATTGCTATATTCTTCCTCAAAGGTCAGATAACACAGACTGATTTGTGTTACACCACTGAGAGCCAGCTGCCCCTGGAGCCAAGCTGAACGTCCACACCACGCAGTGTTTTTTCCCTGGATCTTCTTCAGACTTGTGTGGTGTCCATGGGATCCTCACTTACATAAATATCTTGTTTCTGTGGGGTGGTGATTTGGTTTTGGGGTGGGGTTTTTTTTTGGGGGGGAGCGTGTTCATTAAAGGTTTTAGAAACAGTGTGGAACTGGATGCCCCGGGACTGTGGTGGCATGTGAGACCATGTGGGACGTCTAGGATTGCAAAATCTGCTGGGATAATGCTGGAGGACTGTGTGGAGATAAAGAAGCCAAGCCTGATGCATACTGACTCTTGGGAGTTCTCCCTGGGGTCAGCTATCCACCAGACTGTCTACACATTTTCTCTTGGAGAGAGCAAGTTGGAGTCCACAACAGAGCCAGGGAACAAGTTAACAGTTAAGCAGTGCGGCCAGAGACCCACTGCCCGAGGTCACTTCATGGTCCTCTATTATTGGCAGTAGATGCATACTCGGGGAATATTTCAAGGCTCCACATAATAGCGCCAGCTTCTGACAGTCCATGCTCCCGATCCCTTACCCTCCTGCTGGCAGTTCTTTGATCAGCAAAGAAAATTATTTCCACATCCATTACAAACAAAAACCAAAACTCAACACATTTCTCCAATGTCTGTTAGGGATAGCCAGACCTTTTCCAGTTGTGCATAGTGGAGGGGAGAAGATGAAGGAGGGACACAAGGATGTCCGAGTTACATGTCCGTATTGCCTTCAGAGGGACCTGTTGCTCTGCACGGATTGCAGAGTGGAGGAGAGAAGGAGTGGAGGAGTAGCCATAAGCTATTGTTAGCCTTCAGGAATAACCTTAAGTTTTCCTTCCATATTTCCTTTCTGAGGTGAAGTAATAGTCACAATTAGCAAATCAACACAGGGTACACTTTTCTAGAAGCATCGTGAGGTTTCCTCTGGGAAGACACTATCTACTAGCTCCATGAAACATTATAACAAAACAATTTAAAAAATAATGATGTCTGTGTCCTTTTGTCACCACTTCAATCTATAAATGATTTCTGCTATCTCTTGAAGTCTGTACTGTCTTATAATGTTATGTCTTGTCATTGGTTTATTTATTTCGTTATTTCCCTAAGTGTATGAAGATATACATTAATATAACGAACTTCATACTTTCGAGTGCTTACTACTGAGCTATTTGAAAATGAAACCAATATATAGTCATAATGAATTGAATATTTAAGAAAAATTCTTGATACACTAGTGTTGCAGGATTCATTCACATGGCTTGTAGCATCACACTAAAAGGAAGAAGGCATGCAGCATTCATTTTCTTCTGACGCAAGTAAGAGCACAATAATCCCACATCAGTGGCATTAGTGACTAAATTAATACTGGCTGAAAGCAGCGTTATTTTTTGTGTTAATTGATAAATAGCTAAATATAGTTCAGGTACATTCACAGTTCTTCCATTCCACAGAAAATGTTACGTCATAGCCTTTAAGTTTGTCTTATGGGTCTCCTGAAAGTCAGGAAGAACAGCCTGAATACAGCCTGAGCCAAACAGTCTGGGAAATCCTATAGGTAAGTGCTCTGTGATGCTCTGTGTTGGTCAAAACATAGAAAGAGATGCTCATGGGCGGTATGCAAGTTTCTCTCCTCTTCGTGCCCCGCCCTTAACCCCAGCAGCTCATGCTCCATGGTTAAGATCTTAAATTTCAGATAAGGTTTTTGATGTGGACTTTACAGCTGTTGCTATTTAACTGAAAAGCAATTGGATTAATTACTTAGTGTATTTGATACTTAATACATTATTTAACATATTGTGAGTAGCTCACCGCAGCTGAACCCATCTGAAGTCTAGGTGGTGAAACTAAGGCAGGAAAAGGACCAGAAGGTCTTTGATGTGTTGGGGGTGGTGTTCTCGCATTCAGGCTCAGCGTGCTTGCAGGACTCAACCTTCTGGACTGTGCTGATGCCTTGCATCTGGCACCTTAGTGAGACATGACACAAATTTTTCAGTGAATTTTTCTTTCAGACATGAGCTGAAAGACCCAAAGTCAAACTTCCCTTTTCTTCAGCTCAAAGTCACCATGACAGATGGAAGGGTTCAGCTTGAGCAGAGAGGCAGCATTACCTTGTCCCATGTGGGAACAGAGACTCAGATCTAATGGATGGAAATCACTGAGGTCTTTGGACTGGTCCAGACTAAGAAGGAAATGGTACAGGTTACGGCAGGGTGTCTCTTAAACAGAATTAGGCAAAATTCCCCCTACCTGAAATGGAGATGAGCTTATCTGAGAGCATTCATGGGCTCTAGGGCTTCGCTGTATCCCAAGAGCAAGCCCTGAGATACACACACGTGAAAGTTAAAGGAAGATGAAAAGGTCCGAGGTGCCAAGGATGCTGGCTGAAGATCCGTTTATATAGCCGGTTCTTCCTTGTACTGTTATTTTCTAGATACTGCTTTTAAATGCAGCCTTCATGTGGGAGATTCACATTTTTATTTATATAAATTTCATTGCTGGTTCAAACACCCATCTGCTGGATCTGTCATCTACTTCCCAGTCCAATAAAATTATACATATACATATATATATAAAATAATATGAGGTAGGTCAATTTGAAGAGGTGAAATTGAGAGAAAATATCTGAAAATATGCCATACCAGTCCGTAGGATGGTCCCTTAATGAGGAGAGGGAATTTGGATCAAAATTACTGCGTCTGATCAGAGGAAGAATATAAACTTGGCTCTCCCTGAACTACGGAATAGGATAGTATAATTTTGCCTTGGTTTTCTTAAAAAAAATGACTGATTTGTTGCCTTAGCCACATTGAGAGCTCAGGATTATAAATAAGGAATAGAAATAGATGTCTCTCTTCATTTCAGAATTAAGCGTGACTTTTTCAGGACTTATGCACCCTTCTCTCAGTATTTCTTCTTGACTGTTTTAGTCTTCTCCCTTTTTGATGCACAGTCTTCATATTTCCCCCTAAACTCTTTGTATTTGGAGCAGAGCAGTCCAAATCAGTAGTGCAAATATCAACAAGTGTAAGTGCCAATAGGTGCCTGTATGTCAGAATTAGCCCCTAGATTATTATTATTTTTCAGATGGAGAGTGGGATTCAAGAAAACTTTCCGCAACCAAAATGCCATCTAGGCAAATCTCAGGAATTCTAGGAGGAATCTCTGTTCAGAACAAAACCTTCCCCATCACTGTGGTGATCAAAATTTTCGTAAGTGGTCACTAAACAAGGGATTTCAAATGGCATTATAACTTCTTTTTTTTTTCCTAAATGTCCTGTCTGAGTTGCTATGCAACAGGTTGCAGAAAGGCTAGAAACTCCTGATTACCTCTATGACAATAGGAGTTGTGCTCTGGGCCTATCCCATGCTAAAATGCCAAGCCCTCCACAAAAAAAGAAATCATCCAGTACTTGTGCATCTCTGACTGGCCCCTTGAAATCAGGAGAAATTTTGACCTGAAGTTTTTTGTTTCATCAGTTTTCTGTCTCTGAAATGGGAGCGTGACTGGGACCGCCTTCTTATAAGGACATTTTGAGATGGCATTCATTAACGTTTGATCACCACAGTGACGGAAAAGCTGATGACAAGGATAGTTTTGTCTTTAGAAAACTGTTTGAAACAGTAAGAGCAAGTTTTTAAACTCAGTTTCACCCTGTTAGCACTTTCAGCAAAGTTCAATACCCTTAACATGCATCCATTTACTGCACTGTGCTATTGCAGGGTGTTATGAGCAGTTGCTGTGCTCCGTTCAAGAAGAGGTGGCAGTTTGGCACCATTGAGTTACCTCAGAGAAGCAGTGTAGATTGTAATTATTTTATGTTTGCTTTTGTGTTTTGACACCACCAGGTGAGAGGTATTGTCGGAGTACACGGCATAGTTGTCATTAAATATAACCGAGCTGAATGTTTGATGAAGTGTGGGATGGTAGCTGAAGAAAAGATAAAGCAAACTAAGCATGCAGAGTCAGGCCTTTAAAAACAATCTTGATGTAAATGAGGAGAGGCTTTGTTAGTAGATCAGCAGATTGCAGAACTGTTCAATCCCCAAACAGTCTGCAATTAAAGCATTTCATGCTATGCTACTGTAGCATGATATTTTTTATCCTATGGTTGTATTGCTAAAGCTGTGATATTATGTGTGTATGTACATACCCATACAGGCAAACCTTGCGCAATGAGATTAATGGAAACAACAATAAATATGTTTTCAACACCATGCAGCTGGCAAAAATTGAGGATTGTATCTAGAAACGCATTAGGTCTACAAAAATAGATTAATTTTTGGAGAATGTATGGTTATTATTACTGTTATTGTTATTATTTTTATTTCTAAGCCTTACTAGACTTCATTCTTTCAGATAAAAACATGCATATCAGCTTTGCAGTTTGATTGCCTTATGGGCATAAAGCTTTGCATATTTACTGCCCATGAATCATACAAGTATGTGAAATCCAGTGAAGATTCAATTTTTCCTGCTAGATGCACCTCTAGCCGTTTAATTAAAATATGTATTATTAATAAAACTAGATTTAAGTCATATTTTTTACAGATATGACTGAAACATTAAGGGCAAATTGTTTCATACTTTCATAGTAATTTGCTTTTAACATTTTGTGCCTTAATCAAGGTAATCCTAGGATAGGTTTGTAGTGCTTGCGATTTCATGATGTTTAAGTTACTGAAAACAGATTTAAGAGTGTTCCAAGACAAAGTCACATTTACTTATGAAATTAGCTCCAAATTTTTGCTGCAGATGGAACCCTACGTAAGAGCAAAATGCAATGAAACATACCTATTTAGAAAACTGTGCTTAGTGCACAGATTGCAGCCTGTTATATCCATCTTCACTAAATAGGTGTCAGGTTATTGTTTTATTCCAACCACTGCGAAGCCTTTAGATTGCCCTGTTCACCTAACTTATCTTCCTTTTCGTGATAAATTTCCCTGGCTCTCCTGTAACGTATTGTACTGTAGGTATTGCTAATACTGATAGCTGCTTTGTAACTAATTTACACATACCTGTTGGTGAGGGATCAATAATACTCTCTGCCTCATCTTATCCTGCCCACCATTTAATTCTGCATACGTGTGGTTTTTTGTGTCTAATGGAGCTTTTGGCTGCAACAAGCTTATTAATTACTTTTAAGGAAGATTTTAATTTTTAATTTTAACTCCTGAGTTATATTATAAGCGTAATGTATGTGTGAACAGTGGGAATTTGAGAAAATATTTTCCCTGAGAAGGGTGTAAAGTGTAATTAAAGCATATCACTCAATTGTGATAAAAAAATTCAGATATGAAAGTCTTAACTATATTTGTCAATCAGAGAGGAAGCAGTGATTAAGTGAATAAAGGAAATAATTTATATATTTTACATTCAATTAACTCATTCTTTGGTCTGTGAATTATCACTTTATTTCTGTGCCCAAGTCTGTTGGAATCTGTGGTTTATTATTTCATCGTGTATTACTGAAATTAGTACACACCAGTAAGTTTCCTTGATATTACAGGTGTGCATAACACTTTGGCAGTTGAGGAAAAACACAGGGAAATCTGTGAGAGGTTTCCAGAGAGAAAACCACATCTCTGTCAGGAGACCAACCTCCAGGGAACTCCTGAAAACTACAGGAAAGAAGATTCCAATTTTATCGCAATTTAGCACCAAATTTTAATATTATCTGGAAAACAAAAGTAAATGTTTTCAGAAAAAATACAAACAATTTTTAGAAGTCAAATACAAGTAGGCAAACTAATGCCTTGCTGATTTTCATAATTACTGTCTTTACTGTGACCATTTAAAGGGTAATTTGACAATATGGGATATACCAAATAAAAATAACATATATTAGTATAAGCAATAAAAATGGTTTAAAAATCTGGAATCACCACTTTTTATTAAAAGCACAAAATTTGTTGAAATATCCGCTTAGTACAAACCAGAACAAAATGACACATATATTTTCTTTTTGTTTGCCTACTTGGTTTTTGATTCTTCAGGGTTCTCATATTCAGACTTTTCTATACAAATGTGTAATTAGGAGAACATTTATGTTAGAAAAGGAAATCAAGATTCCCATCTAATGACTTCTGAAACTGGGGCTTCATGAAAAACTGTCATGAGAATGACAATAACATTTTAAGAATAGCAGTGCTGGCCTGACTGCCAGATCTCTGGTCAAACACTTATTTCCACAAAAGAAAAGAGAGTATGCACTCTCTTTTTTGGATAAAATATTATAAAATTAGAGGTACCACAAAGACAAAATGTATTTAGAAGTACCAATTTGATTTGTTACTGGCAAATTGTTCTTTGCTGTGGGGAGTCACACAGTAAAAAAGCAAGATGTAGTCTTGGAAATTTAAAACTGTGGTGCAAATTAATCAGAATCAGAAGTGGTATTATAATGATACATATCTGCTATATAACTGTATAACTGTGTGTGTTGTTACCTTAACATTACCAAAATACATTTAACATATTTCATCAAAAACGTACTAACTGACATGTTTCCTTAGCTGAATTGTTTATAATAATATATAGAGAAACTGTTAATTTGCATAATATACTACATAAATACCATGCCCACTACATAAATATCATAAATAATATTCTGAAATACATATTCTAAAATATATATTCTAAATTCAGAAGACATTTAGTTTGTCATATTTGTACCTGTCTTTTCTGTGCTTCTATGTTTGAATTATTAAGTTGATCTCTCATAAGTGCTAAAGGATGTTGAAAATTAAATTCGCATGCCTAACATCTTTTGGGAAATTTTAAAATAAATCTTTCATAAACATTCATTTTAGAAATTTGTTCTCATACAGTTTTGCAAAGCAAAACTCCTGTTTCATTTTTACTTCTTATCGAAGAAAACAGTCTTTAAAATGGACTTATTTGTTTATAGTACAGAAATTACATATTCCTCATTCACCAATCACCCTTAAAAAAATCCACATTACTGTTTCAGTAGCAGTACATAAATTCAAAATTGGATCAACTCACAAATATTTGTGATATGTTTGAGGACATTGGTTAAACAAACAAAAAAAGTTAAATTCATTATATACATTGTTTTGTAATGAATTATTCATCCAAGCCTACTTTGTACCTGATTTATCATTGTTTGAATCAGTGTAGAAACTTCAGACCTTTGGTGCAAAACAATAAAAATGTTATTTTAAATACAGCCTTGAAAGTGCAAAGGAGTAAGAGAGAAATCCATGACATCAAAAAGAAATTATGCCATTGCAATCACACCTATCAGACAATGATTTTCCTTTTCCGTTGATTTCTGCACTGGTTTAAAAGACGTATCATATTTCAGGTGTCCCTACAGTTCACGTTTTTCATTGTCAAATATATCTAAGAATTTTAGCTCTTATATCAAGGTTTGTACCTAGCAGTAGAACTGAAAATACAATGCTATTTTACTGAATATTAATAAGGCACAATTATTAAGTCAAACTACTGTTGATAACTTCATGCATTGAATTTGCCTACTGATTTAGTTCCAGATTTTGGAAATTCTTCCATCTCAGCACTGCTATTTTACAATAGATCTGATTGCCATGTTTCTGTTGTTCGTTACAAGTTTGATATGTGAAAGGTCAGATCCTACTTATCTGTATCATTCAGCATTCTGTTATCTGGAACCTTAGACAGAACAAATGAACTCTTAAAACTTCCAGTATTCTGATTAAAGCTATACATATAATATATTTCACCTTTAATATGACTGTCAGATTAGCAAATCTGTTTAATTCTTGCTGTTTTCCCCAGTAATATTACCCCAGTATTATTGCAAAGAAAAATCATGTTTGATGTTTAATTTATGTTTCTACACTGTTTAACCTATCTACATGGGAAAGTGTTAGTAAGAGCTACCACAGCAAATAATAACTGAAAATACTAAAATGGCACTGATATAGGTGGTGAATAATGATTACTCCTTCTCCTAATGCTATTTATTTTTTAATATCTGCTAATAGCTGAAATAGAAGGTGAGCGACAGTTGGACAGGCAGGTAGACAGACAGCAAGTACAATTTGGCAAAAGAACTTGGATGGGGTTCACCTAACCAACCACAGATGTCTACAACTGAATAGTCCTTCCTAGAGCTGATGGAAAGAAATTAAAAAGGCACTTCTAGGGCGAGATTCATTTCATCCTAAACCAGACATCTAGCTTAGGTCAGATGAGCAATGCCCTAGAATAACTTATTTAGACGCTTCTTTGTAGACATCTCCACAGTAGACATCTAGAGCCAGATGGAAACCATATCCTCCCTTCTGTTCATATGGGATGATAAAATCTTTATTTCATTCAATGTCTTTACATATCTTCTTTTACTCTGAAAAAGGGAAAATCAGTCAGTTTCTCTCACCACAGTCTTATGAAGGAGGAGTGGATATCTCCTGTGTTTTGTTTTTGCTGCAATAGTCGGTGTAGTTCATTTCTCTTTAAGCAGTGCACTGTTTAGAGGACAGGCTCCGCCACTAAGTTGTCTGGCCAGAGGGATTATACTGTAGGTCACAGGAGTAAAGCAGTATTGGTTATTCATGTTTAGTAAGTAGAAGGCATTTGCCTGTTGCCAAAGAGGTGTCCGCTGTTTTTACTGATCACAGAACGGTATTGGCAATGAGTGCACAAATCAATACACACACTATTCCTCCTTGTACAGGAAATTTTATTGCACTGCTGGTATTTTTGACCTCTGGGAGTGAACTCAATGCTTTTGGTGGGCCTGTGGGGCAAGCATATTTGTAAAGTGCTGCACTAATTCACTGCAGGAACAACTTTCTACTCTAATAGAACATACTTTTGGTAAAATCAAAGAGTGTCCGCTCCAAACATCCAAACATAAAAGAAAACAAGTTGTTCTGTCAATAGTGGAACTAATGAGTTTGTTTTCCTTTGTATTGTTTTCTGTGTACGCCATACCTTTCTACTACAATAATCTTCCGTCCAGGTGACACTCTGTCGTGGTTTAAGCCCAGCCGGACTAATCACCACACAGCTGCTCACTCACTCCCCTTCCTCAGCTGGACAGGAGAGAGAAAATATGAGGAAAAGGCTCGTAGGTCGAGATAAGGACATAGGGAGATCACTCACCAACTACCATCATGGGCAAAATAGACTTGACTTGGGGAAATTAGTTTAATTTATTACCAATCAAAACCAGAGTAGGATAATGAGAAGTAAAACCAAATCTTAAAAAAACCCAACACCTTCCCCCCACCCCTCCCTTCTTCCCGGGCTCAACTTCACTCCCGATTTTTTCTACCTCTTCCCCTGGAGCGGCGCATGGGGACGGGGAATGGGGGTTGTGGTTAGTTCATCACACGTTGTTTCTGCCGCTCCTTCCTCCTCACACTCTTCCCCTGCTCCAGCGTGGGGTTCCTCCCACAGGAGACAGTTCTCCACAAACTTCTCCAACGTGGGTTCTTCCCACGGGCTGCAGTTCTTCACGAACTGCTCCAGCATGGGTCTGTTCCACGGGGTGCAGTCCTTCAGGAACAGACTGCTCCAGCGTGGGTCCCCCGCGGAATCGCAAGTCCTGCCAGCAAACCTGCTCCAGCGTGGGCTCCTCTCTCCATGGCTCCACAGGTCCTGCCAGGAGCCGGCTCCAGCATGGGCTTCCCACAGGATCACAGCCTCCTTCGACCATCCACCTGCTCCAGCGTGGGGTCCTCCACGGGCTGCAGGTGGATATCTGCTCCACTGTGGACCTCCATGGGCTGCCGGGGGACAACCTGCTTCACCATGGTCTTCACCACGGGCTGCAGGGGAATCTCTGCTCTGGTGTCTGGAGCACCTCCTCCCCCTCCTTCTTCACTGACCTTGGTGTCTGCAGAGCTGTTTCTCTCACATATTCTCACTCCTCTCTTCTCCGGCTGCCTCATCCCGGTTTTTCCCCCCCTTCATAAATACGTTATCACAGAGGCGCTACCACTGCTGCTGATTAGCTCAGCCTTAGCCAGTGGCAGATCCGTCTTGGAGTCGGCTGGCATTGGCTCTATCAGACATAGGAGAAGCTTCTAGCAGCTTCTCACAGAAGCCACGCCTGTAGCCCCCCCTGCTACCAAAGTGCTGCCATGCAAACCCAATACACACTTTCACTGCAATACCTTATCTGTCCCTCATACCATGACAGCTCTGGAGTAGTCTCAGTTGCCCACTGTGCCCAGGCCCCTCACTGAGGTACTCTGTGAATTCTCTCGTAACCCCTGCTGCAGAGCAGAAGATGGCATCCCTCAGCTGTTTATCTGGAGCGTACATTCATGCTTGTTCACTGGCCAAAAAACAAGGTGCATGTGGCTTTGCCTCTTCCTCTGTGGGAGGATTCCTCCATTATTTCTACCTCTCCTTTCCTACTGTTTAAAAACCAACATATTCTTTGCATGTTTTTACATATTTGGTTTTTGATTTGAATGTCAGTGGCCAATTGAAGGAAAAAATTTAGATTAATATATAGTAGAGAGCCCTCCTGGGAAAATGGGCAGGGCAATGGGACAGAGCTCTGTGGGATATTTGTCTGGTTACCACCTTTTCATCTTTTCTTATCATTCTCTTCTGTAGAGCTCCTTTGGCACCTATTTCTTCCCAGTCATTGACTCAAGCGGAATAGCTTTCCATGGGCTGACAGACCACATGAGTTTTTAGTCTTAAGACACTGAGTACAGCAATTTCAAGAACTAGTCACTAGGGCTATATTTGTTTTTATTTAGGCTGTAGGGTCGTGGAAGCGTCACGAAGCCAAGCATTCTAATTAATGGGATTGGTCTGACCAGTGGTAGATATCTACTGGAGAGATACATACATATGAGATAGTGACTGTAGGATTCCCATATGTGGAAATAAATCAGTGTAATTCATTTTATTCTAATGCCAGCATCAAAATTTATCTGATGCACAGAGGCCTGAAAGAACCTTTCTTATATTACTGACTCTGAAGGGCCACTAAGGTCACTTATAAATTTAGGTAGCATTAATTCAATCCTGAATGCCTTCAGTTCTTGAATAGCCAGCCTAAACTGAGCCTGAGCTCAGGCCACATATGAGTCTCATTTATCTTTGTAGCAGGTGACACTGGGGAACTCTCAGGAAGAAACCCCAGCCATTTCTCCTGACTGGTGTTGGCCAGGGAGCATCTCTGACCTTGAAACCACTCCTGAGAAGCAGAATCACAGAATCACACAATCATTTAGGTTGGAAGGGAGCTCAGGAGAACATCTAGTCCAATGCCCCTGCTCAAGCAGGGTCACCTAGACCAGGTTGTCCAGGCCTGTGTGCAGTTAGTTTGTGAGTATCTCCACAGATGGAGACTCTACAACATGTCTGGGCAACTTGTGACAGTGTTTGACCATCCTCACAGTAAAAAGTGTTTTGTTGACCATCCTCACAGTAAAAAGTGTTTTGTTGTATTCAGAAGCAGTACCTGTGCTACAATTCCGTCTGACAAATGAAACTAAGAAAACCAGTTCTACTTCATAGACATTAAAGGCTTCGTGAGTGAATTTAGGTCTATAATAATGGTAATCAATAGACATGTATATAAATATATAAATTTAAACATATTATTTCTGAAATGTATATGAATAAAGATACATCTAATATCTACCTCTTTAGGATGTCATATTTTATATATAGTATCTTAGAAAGTTACATCCTACTTTAAATCTCAAAGACAAATGCTTAGCTTAGCTTAGCTTAGCTTAGCTTAAGTCAAACCCAGGCCTTCCTGCATTTCTCTAATATATTAAAATTAAATTGCATATAAATTAAATGCATGTAAAATATTTCCTATTGATAAACTGGATCCAATATGACTAAGTATTTAGGACTTAAGGTACCATGGAGAATGAGTAGTTGATACCTGAGTTGACACTGTGTCCAGAATATGTATGCTATTGCAAATGGAGGTCACTAGCAGCTCTGTTTTGAATCTATGCAAATCATCATGTGTCCATGTACTATAATGAACCACTCAGTTCTGACTGTCACATAGTTCCCCGTATTTAACTGAATTATGTCTCCCATTTTGATCCTGATCTTTTTTTGATCCCTTTCTTTGGGGCTTGTGAGTCTGTGTTTGGCATACGGGCATTCCTTGACAGAGGCAAGCAAAAGATGCATCAAAGAATATTTTTGTTACTTATAAGGAAGAAATTTTGCACTATGAGGTTGTGTAATTTCCATCCTTGGAGATACTCAAAACTTGCTGGGAAAAGAGCCATGAGCAACCTGCTGTAAGTGTAAAGCTGGCCTTGCTCTGAGAGAGGGGCTGGACCAGGTGACCTGTAGTGGTTCCTTAAACACAAATTATTCTATAAACTGATATGGGGGAAGGAAGGAAGGAATTAGGGACAACATATATGGCCATCCTCCCTTGTTTTCACCTGCTTCAAATCCTATCTATCCCCTTCCTTTAGAAAGGCAGCTGTTTCCCTGTTTCCAGTGCAAGTGGGCGGGTAAAGGGCTTCATGCAACAGGAATGGTCCTGGCTAGGAGGCATTGCCAGGTGCAGCAGAGCTTTTGCCCTCTCACAGGGCCATAGGAGCCCCAGCAAATAGGTCAGTAGGTTATGTTACTGCTGCCTTCCAGATTAAGCCTATGAAGATGCTGACAGTGGTACCCTGACAGCCCTCTGGCCCTTCACAAGCCTAATGGTTTATGGCAACAAATTCAGCTGTAAATTTTACCAGCTAGTCCCAAATATCTTTGCTATAAGAAACCTCCAATCACCTGAGAAAGACTGTATAAAGCAGTGGAGAATACAGAAATAAATGGAGAGACATAGATATTTAATTATGTATCTGTACCAGTTGAAGACCACTAAAGACAACTACCAACTGGAGCCCACATAGGTGAGGAGACATCTGTCCAATGGCCTAGACTGATGCTAGATAAAACCCTTGCTTGGTCATTTGGGAGAAAAAAATGTACTGAGATGAAGTTTCTATCTTGCAACAATTCTTTAAAATCAAGAGAGAAAAAAACCACTCAGTAAAGGAGGGATGACTACTAAACCATTTGAACTGAAGACTGTGCTAGCAAACCTGATAGAAGATTGTAGGACTGTTTAGTAATCTCTGACTAGTTCTACAAGAGAGCTAATCTGGTCAAAATTATCAGGGAGAAACAGGTAATCTATATATCTTCATGTCTTTGCTGCAGCATGCAGCATAGATCATATCAGCTGTAAAGCATGTGCTAACATAATACCTGGAGACAAATTTTAATTCGTTTGAGGGCTAGAGAGAAAGAAAGCAATTATAATCTGAGAAAATATTTTTTTGGAAGGGGAAATACGAACTAGCAGGAGACATCTGTTTATCATTGGTTCGATTGTTCAGAGTTTGCTGCTGAAGAGAATGAGAAGGCATTAACAGAATTCCCAGAGACAAAGAAGCTTTGTCATTGAACCCATGTGGTGGTGAAGAAAAACAGATGTGCAATCATCTAAGTGTGAGAGAAACAGTTCTGTAACTCCAAAAAGAGAGAAAAAACAGTAGTTCTGAGACTTTAGGTTTCCATTCAGAGGCTGGCAACCAGTGGTTCATTAGCATGTGGCTTGAACACATTGCTTCAATAGTGCAAAGAGCCAGGCGTACCCCCTTCCTAAGGATTCCTCTTTGTTTACTGGGTCCTGAGCATCCTTCTGCCACAGTTTCTAGACTGCCTGTTCTTCATGTGGCCACAATTTACAGTTTCCAGGAGTAAATTGTTCCAAAGACATGACCAGCCTATTTCTGTACTCCAGGAATCTGCCAACAGACGCAGGTTTAAATCTATTACTCACTGCAAACATTGCAGTAGTCACGCATTAGTATTACTGCAGTCACTTCTGGACCAAACAGCTGCAGCCATAAAAGCCTTTACTTTTCATTGTATTTGGTCGTGTCTGACATTTGCTGGTTCTTGCTTTCCCCGTTGTAGCTAAGTGTTACTCAAAATTGAATTTACTTTGCACTTTTTTTTTTTTTTTTTTTTAGAATAACCACAGTAGAAGTTCCTGTCCTGTTAGAAGTGTTGATAGGCAGAACTGATGACTATAAAGTCATCTGCTCTCTTGAGGTCACTGGAGCCTCCAAACCAAGGCAGTAAGGGTTCAGTTCTGCTAAATCTTGGAAATGGCTCATTCCCAGAGCATTTTGTATTCATCACAGGAATGTTTAAAGCCTTCCCTGCTGAATAAGCCCTTATATCCAGTTATGTCACTAGATATAACACTGCTTTGCAGGCCAGAGCAGGATTCACACTTTCAAGGAGAATAAATTAAATTTTCTCCCATAAGAGTTCATGGACAAATGAACATTGAACATACGGACATTCCAACATTTTGGTCTTCTTTTACTTTCCCCCATTAGGAAGCAAAAACAAAAAAAAGCATAAAAAAAATTAAAGTGCTTTTCAAAGAGAAATGCTGAAAACTGAAAGAGTACACTGATGCAGTGGAAATACATCAGGTTAGTGCCATTTTTAGATTCCTCACAGCAACAGCTGAACAGCTTTTAAAATAAATAAATAGAAAATTGTTTTTAAAAGAAGATCTTGACTATAAAATCATCACTTCGTTATCAGAGAATGGCAAATCCCACAAGCAAATGCCCAGCTTTATATTTCTTTAATAGTTGGAAGTACTGCAAAGTCTGAATTGGGTCAAACTGCTTTTAACCTGGCTGAAAAAAATCTAAGGATGGGATTGTCCAATTCTTCATTTCCTATTACCAGAAATCCTGTTTGGGGGTTTCAATATATGAAAGGTAAAAAGATCACAAGGCAACACAGAAGCAGGTAAATATTGACAGATCCAAAGCACATACCAATGTCCTACTGAGAGTTAAAACAACTGCCTGTGCTGCTCAGGGACTGAGTCAATCCTATGAATGGGAGCTGCCAGGGTAAAACTTTTGCCGTTTTCTCATTTTTGCTGCATAAATGTGTTCCTTCTATTAGATTTCTTTATCCCTTTTAGCCTTTCTAAATGACAATTAAGTCTGCCTACCCTATCAATAGCAGGTAATTTATTTGTTTCTACAGCTGAGCCTGACCTTCATTGATTTTATTGGAGTAATTTGCTGGAAATGATTTTTTAATGTTAGATTTATTACAGAGGCACTTCATTGTCCGATAAATGAAGTAAATTGTATTTTAAAAGTAGCAAAATGAAAGAACCACTGAAATTTGAATGACTTTTTTATAAGCGTATTAGCTCAAAAGGTCCCTTACGCATCTCTTCCACGGACCCCAGTTTGCAAATAAGAGGTTTTATTCTGGGCTTGTGTGTGCTAGCTTCTCAAAAGCATAAACCTGAACCGCACAGAAATAGACCTGAGCGCTGTGAGCAGCAGTGCTGCTCAGAGACACCTTTCCTGTTCATGCAAGCCATTATAATTGCAGTTGTCCCTACTATATTATTATTATTGTTATTAATCATATATTATGGTAGTGCACACACAAAGAAGTGAGAGGTGTCCCTTCACTTTCTAAGCGTGTCCAGTGTTTTAAGCACTGCACAGATACGGAGTAGCAGATAATCTACTGGTCGCTGGCCATCCGCAGGGAGGGACTGTGCCCTCCCCGCTCATCCCGACTTGTACTGTGTGCACTCTCATTCAGTTCAGTGGGGCTGATACCCGGTACGAAGAAAAATGTTGAAAAGGGGCCTTTTAATTTGTTGATGTGTTTCTCCTTTTATTGCCTGTCTTCCTCAGTTTTCAAACCTCTTGCTTGCTCTGTTTTAATGGGAGGCAGTTGGGAGTAGGATCTGTGACTTGCTCACCTTTTAGATCTGCTTCCTGTAGTGGTTCGATTGCTCTGCATAAAGAGACTGCAAACTGTCCTGGAAAAGAGTAAATGATGAATTACCACCTCCACCTTTCAGTGTAGTTAAAAGGCAGATTCTTAGCTGAGTATGACAGAGACGTAAATTTCCATTGTATTTAGATTAAAACAAAAGGATTTGCTGTGTTCGCACTTCATCTTTCAGGTGTTTTTGTGCACACAAAATGTTGCCATGCTATGCTATAGCAAGAAAAGTTCATTTTCAAGAGCTTCCTCTGAGGCATCGCATCTCTGTGCTGTCTCAATGAAGAGCTCTGCAGGATGGACAATGATGCAGAGCAGTATTGGCATACTCTGCAGTCCTGCATATCACCTCCCTCCTGCTGCCATCATTGCATTGTGGAACTAACATATGGCATTTGCTGCCACCGTGTTGTTCATGCCACTTGAGTAAAATTGGTGTACACACAGCTTTTATCTGCCTTGTCTATTTAAATTGCAAGCTCTTCAGCACATAGATTATCTGCTACTCCGTATCTGTGCAGTGCTTAAAACACTGGACACGCTTAGAAAGTGAAGGGACACCTCTCACTTTTTTGTGTGTGCACTACCATAATATATGATTAACAACAATAATAATAATATAGTAGGGACAACTGCAATTATAATGGCTTGCATGAACAGGAAAGGCATCTCTCTTAAATTTACCAATTTTCGTTTGTTTGTTTGTTAGTTTGTAAGTTAAGTTCACATTTTTCAGGGCAGATGGCAAAAGTTAGACCTTGTAAAAGCTGTATTTAGACACCTGAATAAAAATATCATGACTGTCAAAGTCACTATTCACGTTGTTAAGAAAACCCACTGTTCAGATGCCATTTAGTCAGACAGGGTCCTGAGTGCTCTAACCACTAATTTTTCTACAACGGCCAAAGATGCCATTAACAGTTTAAATGGCTTTTTGGGCAGGTGTCTCCAAGACCCTTACGTGGCACTTCAAAAGAGGGATTCTTCTGCGTACCCTGCTAACCTCCTTTGTTCACCCACCTCCCATGCCAGCACAATTCCCCTCAAACAGGAAACTGATGCCCAGATGTTTTACAGAAAGAAATTGAATCTGAATGGGTTGCACCTGAGGGAAATGCCAGCACTAGTGAGAGCCGGTGTTTCTCTGTGCTTCTACAAAGGATCGTATGAAAAATTAAATCTCGGGTTTCATTTGAGAATAAAGGATTCAAATCTCTGCTGTTCTCTATCTGAACAAGGACTGTGAAACAGCATCCCAACTGAATGTGCTAACCATTGGAGTCACAAACCTGTTCCTAATCTAGGAAAGGGAAAAGTGTTGGTTTTTTGGGTGTCTTGGTGCTCTGCACATGCATGCTTCTGATCTATCAATTTAAGTCACTGATCTCCACATGCTCCTTTGCACTTGTCCCCAGGTTAGATTGGACATCTTTCTGCTTATTTGTCTTCTGAGGATCCTTGATGTGAGTACCTAACTGCTCGCGTGTTTCCTACCTGGCTGCCTGATCGATAAAACTCAACTTATTTTTGACAGCCTGGTCCTGCCAGTCTATTGATGTATCTGGAAACAATGTATGCTCAGTACTTTTGAAAATAAGGTGACTATAATGTTGAACCTGAATTCAGCCTAACTTTTGGCATCTAGATATGGATATGTTTAGGTTTTGTGGGTATTCATACAAAAAAAACAGATGAGGAGTAGCTGTGCAATAGGCAATGCCTTTTACTATTTAAAAAGCATTTGAAGAAACTTCCACAAAACGTATGTCCGTGTCTCATTTTATTTCATGCTGTACCTTTTTTGAAGATCACACCAGCATGTGAAGCAAAACTTAAAAATATAAAACCATGAAAAGATTTGAATACAAAACCTAGAGTTCTTTCCTTTTAAATTTCCTCGCTTGTTTCCTGTCTCTGTTTCTGCCACCATTATTGATATAAGGAATCCATCAACATATTTTCATGGATGATTAAGAAAAGCTGACCTTTCCTTTGCAGGTACAAATAGGTAGTTTTTCAGAGGCTGTAAATGAATGACAAGATAATTCTATCCATTTAATATTGAAGTGATGTTGATAGTATCATTCTTCTCATGTTTGAAACGGGAAAGTATAGAGACCTTTCTGCCTCACTCTGTTCTGCTTTATGTGATGGATTTTCTCTCTGACTAATCGCTGTCACATTAACCTGCACTATTTCATCCTTCAGAGCTGTCAAGATAATGACGATAATCGAAGTGGCTCATTGTAGGTAAAGGAAATTATATGAGCAAAGTAATATCATAAAACAGTGTTTAAATATTTTAATTTCATTTGTCAGGGCTGCCCCAACACTTCATTACACATATAACCATCTCTCATCAGTGGAATTAGTGCATTATTCATTACTGTTAATTATTTTCACATAATGGCTGCCCTGATATATTTAACCTCCACATTATATCTCAGATAATGGGCCTGTAAAATTGAATTGTGTGAAGAGCGGAGTTCTAAAGCTCATTTGCAGAACATCAAAGAACAAAGAAGAGGAAAAGAATTCTAAATGGGACATTTCGCCCAGCTGGGGCCAAACATTTGTTTCTGTCTGATTTGCATACAGAAAATAGGTGGTTCAGAAGTGGTTTAACATTGTACATGCTGTCTGCTCCTATTACGCAGCCAATTAGAATTTGTTAATGTCCTGAGTGTTTGAGACAACTCACCAGCCAATCTATTGTCTGAATGGCAGCAAGCCAGAAAGTTAACAACAGAAGAAAGTAGACCTTTCTGAAGGACAGACCACAAAACCATATGGTATATTAAGGTGTCACCTACAGTTAATACTTTTTCTGACGAATGTCTGTATTGTAGAAATAAATTAACAAAAACTGTTGCTCTGGACTGAGAAGATCCAAGCCTGTGAAATTCCAGTAGTATTCTGTTAATTACTTGGTTTTCCATGGGCCAAATTTTCTGCTGTCTGTCATGTAGGATGTGGAAATGGGCATGGAGGAGAACTCAGTATCCTGAACAAGACGCGTGTATCTGCACTGAGTGCAGCAAGCTGTGTTGGCAGACCTGATGGACTCAATCCCACACAGCACGTAAGCAACACATATTATCACCTGGCTGTCTCCAGTGGTGCTTTGCCATGCTGGGGTTGATGTGTCTGCATTGCCATTTCAGAGGACAGGAAGTGTGAGACTCCTTTTCTCTGCTTTGCCAGGTGTTTTGAATATACACCCGAATAAAACAAAGTCAGTACAGGTATGGGACTTTGGCATAATTTAGCTTTTGAGGCACCAGCTGAATTACTAGAAATAATTTCAGCTCTAAGGAGCAGTTTAAAGTCCACTGTATGTCCACTCTAACAGCATGGATTTAACTGAATAGCCATATTTTTTCCCATTTAGAGGCTTATTCATTATTCACAGATTTCAATGGACCTGAAAAGGCATTGAAATCAAACACTTTATGGAAAGAACATTTATCAACAGTTCAACATGTTATAAGGGCTAAGGTCAGTTCAGCAAAACCCAGACTTTTCAAACAGATTACGGGAATTTTCTTCAAACTTTAGTCTCAGAGCATTTGCGAAGTTCTCTGTAAGTTCCCACATAGCTATATGAAGCATTTTTTGCTTTTGTCAAAAATTGCAAGAGAATAGCTCGCCTGAAATTCACATGCAAGATATACCTTTGTTCTGTTTCATGCCTATAGTAAATTTTATAGATTTAAAAAAAAAAACCCTCTTCAGACCTATTTCTCAGCTGTTGCAGAACAACTTACGGCTGACAGTGGGACAATGATCTCAGAGGTGACTCAGCCAATCAGAAGTCAGAAAATGTTTAATGACTAACAACACAATTCACTTGAGGTCATTAACATACTTTAGTCTTATTGGCTAAAAAGTCATATTTCACAGGAATAACAAATGTCTTTTTGCTAAGTGGCAGTAGGTTTTTGGCCATATCATTAAATATTTATACAACATATACATAAATCTTCCTCCACTTGGCATCATCTGGGATTCATTTGGAAGAGACCCATTTATTTCACTTTGTAATGTTTTAAGTTTGTTGCAGTCTTCAGCTTCAGCCTCCAAACTCTATCTAGAGTAGTTAGAAAGGAAAGGAAAACCACATTTGCATGGACCTGGCTTAAAAAGATAAGAATTCTCTCTTTAATCTGTCCATTCTCAGAGTGTATTTTTTATGGATTCATATCCAGTCATTTATACATCGTAGAAGCTGTGGAAACAAAACCTGCTGATGGTCTCTGCTCTCTAAACCATTTTTATGTCACAGGATATTTTCAGGGTGCCATGAAATATGGATAAAAAGAGAGACTAGAGAGACCACTAAATGAGCAAAGTAATTTCTCCGTATCTAAACGCGTTATATGGACTTTGGTCAAAGACAGGAGAGATAATCAGTCTTCTCACAGACATTCATTTGGGTACTCCCAAATAGGAACACACTGATAGGAGTGGTCTGTCTTTCTACTCCTGCCTGATCAGTATTTTTTTCTCTCCTGAAGCAGCTACTACTAGGGTGTTAAATTTGTGTTGTATCTGATTTCACGCCAAGAAAAATCTCAAAGTCAAAGCACCCTACTCAGATGAACTTTTCTCCATGTCCCCTGTATGCTGTACTGCTGAGACAAATACATGAGTCTTGACAGAAATGCAAGTTCATAATAGCAGAACCCTGTCATACTCTATTTATCTTTGACTGGAAAAAAACCCTGAGGGCTGGATGAGGGAATCCAAGGAATTCCTCAAAAAGGGAAAGATGCCTCAAGAATTACAGGTCATCAGAATTAAAATAACCTGTGATTTTGCCCATCATGTACCAAGTATGCTTCTCCTCAATGGTGTAGTGGAGAGCCAAGCCAGTAAGAGACTTGAGTCTTTCCTCTATAGCAAAATTAATGTAAATTGATGGATGAAAAATTATGGTATCAAGAAGTCTCTTTAGGCTTGCTGATATGCTATGAAAGATCAATCTCAAGAAGACCCAGATCTGCTGGTTGTTGAGGTGTGTTACATAAAGCCCAGCGGTGTCAACGTTTTTAGAGGTGAGATAATATTTTTCTCTGGAGGTTGAAGTACTAGGAAATTTTGCATTGTTGAAAGCAATCCATAAGTGGGAAAAATCACAACTGCTGACAAAAGTTAATCTTATAAAAGTATTTTTCCTATAATACATATTGATGTATATGCACACTCCTACACACACCAAAAAAAAAAAAAACCAACCAGGGTTGTTTTTGTTAAATTGTGTTGACATTCAGACACTAATTGAGGAGAAAGAAATGTGACTGGGATGTAAAGGATACAGGATTTCAATTATCACCTAGGAAATATTTCCTTCCAGTTAATACTGCTGAAGGATGACTATCTGTTTTGAAATTTATGAATCCAGAGTCAAGGATTACAAGGTAATATTAGATACTAAGGAAGAAGTCTCTCTACTGAGTCTCAACTCCATAACTATTAGAGTTTTTCCATTTTGGCAGTCTCAGGTATGATTCTTGTTATAATGTGAGCTAACATTATTTCAGAACTATACTTCACCTAAGATGCTATTTGCAGGAAAGATACACAATTTTACAATGGACTATCACTTTGAATGTAGTTAGGTGTGCTGAATATTTTGAAAGTATGAGTCAGCTCATGCTTTCAGAATATGAAGGGGTATATCTGAATATGTCCTGCACCAGAAAATAGGAGCTATTGTATAGACTTCTATTATTACTTCTATAAAGTTGCAGTGTATAAGTTAGGCCCTTTGAAAATTTACAAAATACTGCAAAACTTTTCATAAAAGGTTTCTAGGAAGCAGATGCCAGTGTAAGTTTAAAAGCAAATACCAGAATTGCATTTGAGTGGTGATGAAATATGTCACTCCATGTAGTGGAGATTTTGTTATTAGTTTTGAGTAGAACACAATTTTTCCTAGGTGAACACTCAAAATTTTTGCATAAAATCCTAGATCCTCCTTCTAGTCTCTGCCTGTACATATGTCTGTCCAATCTTTTTGTCACACATTACAAGATATTTCCGCAAATGCCTCATTTTCTGTGATGATTAGAAGGTTATGAAAATACACGTGCAGAATAATTGAATGCATGGATTTTATAATTGGCTTCCCCTACGTCAAATTATATAAACAAGGTTTAGAAGTGTGTGTGTCAGAGTGTTCTGATATATCAGGCACAGCAAATCAGAAACACAGCTTCCCTGGAAGACAAATTCATTCCCTGTTGGACAATTCAGTAACAGGAAAAGATGGGAGTTTACAAAGAACATGAACAGATATACTCTTGTGATACAAGATTGCATGAGGGATGAGATGACAGTGAAAAGTAGGAAATGGTAAGACTAAAAATGAAATATTAATTTGACTCTTGTAATCTAGGTAAGAGATGTTGATTTAGCACAGCTTGAAGTATCAGCGAACATGAAACTGAGCTTCTTTACAAGGGGAAAATAAGTTTCCACTTTAATTGATTACCCCATCTTTTTATATACATAGATCAGAAAATGAAGAAAACCCACTCAAACAATATAAAAAAAAAAAACAATTCCAGTTTTGCCCCAATGAGTGCTACTTTTGTGGAAATTTTACCAAGCTTTCACACTTGGTTACCTAAATGAGTACTTAAATGTTCAATTTTGTGAATTAAACTCCTTAGCAGTGTCCTGACTATTTAATATGTTGAATATTCTATTTCTGTCTGTGATCTGGGTTTTCATTTTGTTCTAGTTTCTTTATAAATACTGCAAGAAAATTAAACAAAATTTAGTCTGATTTTTGGTTATACTGCGCCCGTTTTACACTACTCCAACAAAGAAAGGGAGAATTAACACATATGTAAATACATTATATTCCCACATCAAGATGCCTTTGTGCAGCCAGGGGAGTATGAAGTGGCTCTTGTATAGAAACTTGCTATGTGTGCTTGTGGGTACTGTGGTATGCCATTAATGAAACTACCCAGCAGAAGGGTCTGAACATAGGAAATACTTGCGTTGGAGGTGGACATCTCAAGGCTCTGTGACCCAATGGCAACAGCATTCTGCTGCTAGAGGCTAAATCCTCCTTTTTGCATTGCAGAGTCAGCAGGTAAAATGCATAAGCAGCACTGAGAGAAGGTAAAGATGATCCTCAAATACATCCAAGGAAGTGAACGACAGAGTCAGGCTCCCTCCAGATGTTTCTCTCTTCTATACCACATTTGCACAGGACCTCAGCTTCCATGGGAAGAGTTCACAGCAGATCCCACAAGTGGCCTGCCCTGTCCTTGAGCTGTTCGTCTCACCTAGGACCCACTGAGCCATGGTCTGCAGCTTTGAACCTTTTCCTAAGTAAGTGTTGTCATCATGTGCCAATCATGCGAAGGAGAGGCAGTACACTGAGTATGGTTTAGTTTGCTGAGTATTATGAGAAGAAAAGATCCAAAATTAATTCCTCTATTTCCAGAGGGGGACAGGAGTTTGGATACAGTCCAAACTGGATCCAGAGTGCAGAACTGTATATGGAATGAAGCAAAAAGAAACAAAAAGGAGTGTCTCTTGGACACTTTCCACAAATGCGTCTTCCAGTCTATTGAATGTAACAGGAATGGAACCACCTTGCTTAGGTGCTCTGAATTCCCAGGCTGTGTGTCATCTGCATTAGGTGTTTCTAATAGGCAGCGTGCATCTTGTCACGAAACCAAGATTTGTGAAATTGTTACAGACTCACATCTGTTAATTGTTAATCACAAGGACAATTATTATGATGAGATTTATTCCTTAGAAGAAGGGGACAAACTTCAAATATGACAAAGAAGTGAGATGGTTCTCCAATTAAGTTTCAGCAGAATGAAGACCATTCTTATTATAGATCTTTCAAAATTGAACTGAAAGAAATCTATCACTCTATCCATCTCTTCTAAACAAAGAGGTTACTTTAACTTCAGAAAAGGAAAATCGTAAAGAATTTTGTATCAGACGCCTTGAAAACCATACAGAAAAAAAAGGCATCTTCAGGAGATGGCTGTGCTTTGCAACCTGAAAAAACCTCGAGAGGTTTAGAGCCAGTAGTGAACTTGCAACCTCTAAATGTCATCTGGATCTCAAAAAAAATCTTTTAACTATCATTTAAAGGGCCTGGTAGAAACACTTTAAAAATTGTATTTTTTTTTTTCCCTCCAAATAAAGCCTTAGTACATTATCATCCCACATTTCTATTGCAAATTTAGGTGAGGGACAGTTTGCCTCACTGAGGGTTGTTAATTCAGATTGCATATAGTTTTCAGATTGTCTTAAACTACAGGATTTATATAATCCAAGATAAGGAATGTACTGTGCACTCCTTAAGTACAGTTACATTCTTCCTGTTACATGCACATCCTACTAACTGCCCAGACAAAAGATGTCCTAAGGCTACCTCTTCAGACAGTGAGGCACTCGCTGACAGCTCTGGGCTTTAAGACAAATTGAAATAAGCCAATTTTTCAGTCTGTAGGTCTAATAAAGCTTCTGGCTTTCAGTTCTGTCAATGACTATGAATAAAATTCCCTGACAAGAGAGAAGACAGGATGTTTGGTTTTCTGATAAGGGTGATTTTAAGGTGAAGACCAATTCTACAGTTCCTATTTCAGCTCTGATCAGTGAGAATTTCCTGTCATTAGAAAAGCAGGAACAAAAAGTTTTCAAGTTCTGCTTCTCCATTCCGACTGCTCCACTCCCTTTTCACTACTGCTCTGTGGACTGAGTGCTATTTGAGAGTGTGATGGGTGCCTAAATATATATATAGGGCAGCTCTTTGGTCTCTCAGACTTTCATTTGGTGACATCAATGTGTAGCTGTATTTATCACATAGAAATTTCATACATACTCTTCTATAAACACTGTGCCTGTTTTGTTCAGAGCTTCAAAATATGACTTCAGGTTAATATTCTCCCAGTGATGCACATCCTCATGCCCTCAGCCACTCACATATTCATTTCTGAATGCTTCCTCGTTTTAGAAGATGCAGGCTGCTAAGTCACAAAACCAAAGAATCCTGTAAGCAGCAGGGACAAAACTACACTTGAAGTCTGGAAAATTAATTGAGAAAAAGATTATATCTTTTTTTTGGTGCCAGAAATGTTTACATTATTATTTTATATTACTGAAAACTTGCATGTAACTTGCCACAGAACTTAAGATGGATTTTGTTCCTCGTTTTTTCACGCCCTGAAAAGCACAGAAACTAAATTTAGACTTTGCACAACAGAGAGAATAGAAAACTGTCTTTAGGACAAAGAATAAAATTTCCAATGAGAACATAATGCAACCACTTAATGAAATACACAGTACAGTAGATCAAAGATCAAGTACTAATTTAGAAGTCTAAGTTAGGATGTTTGAAATTATTAATGAAAAAACCCAAAGAAATGAGAAGGTGCTCATGAGAAGTGAAAAATTATCAGCTGCAGAAGGTTGTTATTGTCTTTGAGGAAGAAAGGAAAAAAGTACATAAAAATGTAGATCTAATTTTTATGGAAAATATTAAATCTATGTTCACCAATCATTTTCAAATCGTTACCTCCCAAATTGTAAAGGTTAATTTCTTTCTTTGGACAGATGCTTAAAATACAGATAGTGATCCAGTATGTATGTGTGTCATGGCACAAATTACCAAAAGTAGTCAATAAATTCCTTGAATTATGTTTAAGACACAATGGAATAACAAGTTTTGCAAATATTTGATTAGGTTGTTTCCCCAAAAAGTACATTTCCAGAATTTCATTTTTCATTTCATGTATGGGATCCACATGAGAAACCACGTGACTTATTTTCATATTAGTAAAGGACTCCTCTTTACAAACAATGCTGTCCAACATAGAGGTGAGGAAATGGCCACCCATCTTCTGACAGGTGAAAGGTATGTCTATATTATTATTTTAGTCTGGATTGCCAGTGTACTTATGGAGCAAATTTTCCAGTCATTCCCACATAGCATGCTTTGGTTCACTTTGCAGAAAAATCTCAGAGCACATGAACTGGGTTCCTCTTGGATGAACGAAAAGCAAAGTTTTGAAAGGGGTCTGAGGTAACCCCTGAAATGTGTAGTATGGGTGTCAAGGTCTCAATGATGTTTCACCCTACGAACCTGTAGTTCTTGCTAAACAGAATGAGCAGAAGCCAATTGCACTGTAGATCCGTACCATGAAGATTTAGGCTTGCACACAGACCAAGTGGGAAGCCTCATGGAAAATTAAGTTAGATAATTATGGTGGAAATGCAGCAGAATTATTTAGGATGCAGTGTAAAAAACAAGAAGCTTCACCTTTCCTTTGTAACTAACTGAAAAAGGGAATGCCTTTGTGGTAACTTTAATCAGTGTTTCCCTATCTTCACTAGCTATGGCTCTGTTTTCTGTACAGCTTTTTTGATTTCTGCAACCTCTTTCCTCATAGCATCTTTTCTGACTCTCCACCAGCTTCTGCAGCAAAGGGTAAAGGTCTCACCATTAGATGTTCCTCATGCTCACTCATCCAGTAACAAACTGGCACATACTTCTAAATATCCATGAGAAAAATTGTGGTCTATTTCTTTCTTGCTATATAGCTATTTTTCAGTAGTTCAAAATGTTTGTGGTTGTAATACAAACACGTGCACACATAAGAATCCCTAAATTGGTTTTACAGACAGCAGATTGGATTAAAAAAATTCCGTCAAAATTGCTGAGGAAAACCAAACCAAAACGGTATTTTCAGATTTTTTTTTTTATAAGTTAATATCCTTGTCAGAAAATCCACACATTTTAGTGGTCAGTCCTGTCCCTTGTTATAGATTTTTTGTGAGGAGAAAAATCTTCCCACCAACTCTACCACTGAGAGAGATCGTGGTTTGGGAAAATACCCATATTCAGAAAAGCATTAAAGTAACTTTACACATCTGCAAAAATTAAGGCCGTGTTTATATATTTGATTTTGTCATTAATGATCTTACTTAATAGGGTTAGGTCTTCAAGTCAGACAATCTGTTTTACAATATGTTCTTAATAACTCCATACATTTATGCAGCTTCATAAATTGTTTTTAAGCAAAGTGGGCCTGAATAATTCAAGCATTGCCATGAACGTTAGTGTTGGTAAGATCAGTAAAAGCATCTCTCTTAAACAAATGGTCAGTGGAAACCAAATTTGTTGCAATTTGTGTTGACCTGAGAATAAATGAAAAATAGATTGCAGCTCTTTAGCAGATGTGTCTCTAATATAAATATAAGGTGCAGGAAGAGTAAATTCCTCTTTGGAGTATGGAAATAGTCCAGCAATATTCCCTCACTTCAGCCTATATAGGCTTGAATTCATGTGAAAATCATCCCAGTGAACTTGATAAGAAGGTACGATTCTTAATTTAAAAATTTGTAAATAAAATGAATGCTTTCGTTACAGTTATATAATGTCCCTTGCTTGATTGTGTCGTAGGGCTTTGCAATAGTGATTTATTTTTATTACAACTTTAACCTAAGAATAACCTCGGTCATAAATCATAGCCTTCATGGGTATACAGAGGCCAAGGAAGCTGGCTTGCCCAAAGTCATACATCTGGTGAGTGGCAGGAACAAAATTCTTGCTTGTCCATCACGTGCTTTAAATAGCATTAAATAATGCTTCTTTTACTGTGGAGTTATATAATGTGGGGTCAGTGATGTACCCAGGTATATTGTCTACAGTTCAAGACAAGTCTATAAGCAAGTACTTAGAGAAGAAGGCATCCTTAAAGAGACGCTTGAGTTACCTGTATGGTCAAAAAAGTACATGCTTTCGAAGCCCTCCAGAGGGAGAGTCTGTCTACACATGATACCTGTCTAAACTCACCAGCAGCACAGTCACCACCACTACCACAAGCTGCATAGCAGCAAACTCTTTTAATAGCTACTCTAATTGGCCAGATTTTCTTGACAGCTTAAAAACAAATCTTGGATTCATAGCGTACAGAGAACTATCATTTCCTCACACCATGCATACAACTAGAGATTAATATTCTCTCTGACAAGACAAGTACTAGGCAAACTGCTTTCCCCCACCCCCCTTTATTGCTACTAACAGTAACAATTGATGTTAGATGTGCTCTAGCTGGCTATACAGGAGGAATATCAGGGAAACATTGCATGCAAAACTTTTTACCTCCCTGAACTACTCAGTTTTGGAACTGACCACTCCTTTGGTGTGAAAAGTCTGTATTTGCTGAATTGTCATATATTTTCAAGCTGATGGAGCACACAGGAAAAAGGCATAAAATTTGTAGGGCTTTGACTGAAATACAAATTTTAATGTGATGATATTAAATGTAGGAGGGTTTTTTTCTCTTTTTTCTTTTTCAGAAGCAGACACGCTGCTTGGTGCAGGTGAAGGAAAAGAAGTTTTCTTCTAGCTCTGTTTTGTGTAGGTGTATGTAGGGCTTTGTTTTTCATTCTTTGACAAGAACCTCTATTTCACTGTATAGCCATTATTTCCGTGGGTTTAGGCTTAAATTCAAATATTTACATAGTTAATGTGACATAGAAGCAGATATTTTATTTAAAAAACTAAACACTAAGTAAATCAGTATTGTTTTCTGAAAGATTCAATACCAAAATTTTGATAAAGAGGTTCCTTCTAAAAATGTCCTGATCACCTTCTGATACATAGGACATTTAATAGGTAAAATGTTCCAATTTGTCCACATGCAAATACATCGAACAATTCCAAATGGATATCTCTCCTCAGAAGTCATCAAAGACTCTGGCTCTGATCCTAGGAAATCCTTCTGCTCTCCCTGTTTCCTTCACCCTATAATATCATGTTTCCTGTTAAACTTTCCCCTACTTGTCAGTCATTGCTGACAGCAACATTGGTGGTAGACAAGAGTCCTGAGTTTGGTGCCACAGCATGCTCTGTGCCTGCCTCTAGACCTCTGACACAACCCGTACAGCCCAGTTCACCATGTCTGGACGTCCTGGCATTTGCAACGTGCACTGTGCTGTGCCATTCCCCATTTGCAATGCTAAGGATTCTGGAAGGGCCCGCAGGGATTCTCTGAATTACCCACTTCTGGCTGTGTGTCTTCCTTTATTGGCATGGCATCACCATGCCAATAAAGATACCTATGACCCATTGGTGTGTCTTTCTACAAAACCTAGAATAGAATAGAATAGAATAGAATAGAATAGAATAGAATAGAATAGAATAGAATAGAATAGAATAGAATAGAATAGAATAGAATAGATTATTTCAGCTGGAAGATGATCACCTAGTCCAACTGCCTGACCAATTCAGGGCTGACCAAAAGTTCAAGGATGTTGTTAAGGGCATTGTCCAAATGCCTCTTAAATGCTGACAGACTTGAGGCATCGACCACCTCTCTAGAAAGTCTGTTCCAGCGTTTGACCACCCTCTCAGTAAAGGAATGCTTCCTAATATCCAGCCTAAACCTCCCATGGTGCAGCTTTGAACCATTCCCACACATCCTGTCACTGGATCCCAGGGAGAAGAGATCAGCACCTCCCTCTCCACTTCTCCTCCTCAGAAAGCTGTAGAGACCAATGAGGTCACCCCTCAGCCTCCTTTTCTCCAAACTAGACAAGCCCAAAGTCTTTAGCCGCTCCTCACAGGACATTCTTTCCAGCCCTTTCACCAGCTTTGTTGCCCTCCTCTGGATGCATTCAAGTATCTCAACATCATTCTTAAATTGTGGGGCACAGAACTGCACACAGTATTCAAGGTGATGCTGCACCAACACTGAATACAGCGGGATAATCACCTCTTTTGACCAGCTGGTTATGCTGTGTTTGATGCACCCCAGGATGCAGTTTGCCCTCTTGGCTGCCAGGGCACACTGCTGACTCATACTGAGCCTGCTGTGACCTGCACCCTCAGATCCCTTTCTGCAGGGCTGCTCTCCAGCCACTCCTCTCCCAATTTATACCTGTGCCTGGCGTCACTCTGTCCTAGGTGCAGGATGTGGCATTTCTACTTGTTAAACTTCATCCCATTAATCATTGCCCAATGCTCCAACCTATCTAGATCCCTCTGCAAGGCCTCTTGTTCCTTGAGAGAGTCAACAGCACCTCCCAGTTTGGTATCATCAGGAAACTTGCTAAATGGTGCATTCAACTGCTGCATCCAGATCATTGTTACATATATTGAACAGAACTGGCCCTAGAATTGAACCATGAGGAGCACTGCTGGTGACCTATCACCAGCCAGATGTAGCCCCATTCACTACAACCCTTTGAGCTCTGCCCTTCAGACAGTTCTTCACCCAGCACACCATAAATCTGCTCATCCCAAAGTGGGATGACTTTTCCAGAAGGATGCTGTGAGGGACAGCATCAAAAGCCTTACTAAAATCCAGAAAAACTACATCCACTGCTTTCCCTTTATCCACTAGGTGGGTGACCTTATCATAGAAGGATATCAAATTAGTTATGCGGCACTTTCCTTTTGTGAACCCATGTTGACTGTGCCTGATGATTGCATTATTCTTTAAGTGCCTTTCAATAGTACCCAATATAATCTTCTCCATAATTTTTCCAGGAACTGAGGTTAGACGAACAGGTCTGTAGTTACCTGGGTCTTCCCTCACATCCTTTTTGTAGATTGGAATAAGATTGGCTAGATTCCAGTCATCAGGGACCTCCCCAGATTCCCAAGACCTTTGGTAGATGCTAGAGACAGACCTTTGGTAGATGCCATAACGTCCGCTAGCTCCTTCAGAACTCTGGGATGAATCCCACCAGGCCCCGTGGACTTGTGAACATTCACCTGATACAGCTGGTCCCTTACAATTTCAGTGTCCACAAATGGAAAGTCACTGTTCCCAAACTCCTGGTCATACCAACCAAGCACAGTGTGCTTTGATTGCCAGCCCCTGTTTATTCATAGTCTGATGGTCTGATGTCATTTGTGTCCCTTGACAGTTATCACACACAGACATAGCTAATGCCTGAGCAGTGTACCAAACTCCCACCTTGCTGCAAAAGCAGACCTAACCCCCTCGCTGGTTTTGAAGAAGCTCTAGCAGTACCAAAAGCCATATGGAACGTCATACAGGCACATAGGCTGAGAAAAGCTGAACAGATTAGTTTTTATTTGAATGCCCACCTCCCCACAGGAACTTGCTGCCCCATTGCACCCATTGTTCCACATCCACTTTCCCCTCCTCTCTGAGTTGCAACCATGAACTAACAGAGTTATGTTATCCCTGTACCATGCCCTGATTAGTCTGGTCCATGAACATGAAAGAAACACTGTACAGAGACTTCTGGATTATCTCAGGATTGTCAGTTGCCCTGTGGCAACAGGGAGCATGGCACACTCCTGGGTCTACGTCCCACAACACAAACACCATTTATTCATCTCCCAGCTCTGGCAGTGACTGATTTCTGACACGTTTTGGTAGAAAACTGGCACAGGCTCCTGCAGCTCAACAGGCTGGCTGGGAAGGTCCAGTTCCTGGGCTGGGAGGTGACATTTCTTTGTGTGGAGCGGGGCCTTTTGAGCAAGGGTTTCTCTTTGCTTTCTCTTCTCTCTTCTCTGTGGTGTGAACAGGCAAGCTGATTGAAGGTGAAAGGGGACAAAGTGTACAGGCTTGGCACTAGTTTTAGACTGAGAACCTAATTGGGTGTGCTATGTGACCATTTTGTGGGTGGGTGGACGCTGATGCTGGCTCTCCAAGGGGAGACCAGCAGCATGGTGCTTCCAGATCAGAAATCCCTCTGCCTGCTGCATGGTCATCCTCTTCCTACAAAAGGATTTTTTGCAAAGTTACCTCAGACGTCAACCTCATCTTCACTTCTGGGGAAGACTGAGCTTGGGCTCAAGAAGTACAGAGGGATTCCTGTCTAGGATTGTCTGCCTTAAATATTCCAAGTAAATGTTACCATTGAAAAGGATGCTGAAGTGAGAATTTGGACTTCAGAATAATCCAATCATTACTTCACTGATGCCTAGAGCCATTTGAAATCAGAAACCTCCAGAACAAATAGATGATTTTGGGCCATGTTCAGCACTTTGGGGATAAAAGGTGCAACATTGATATGCGCCTTGCCTCGAGATGCAGCGCTGGTACTGAGAAGAAGGTATGACTTCTCAAAGTCACCCCTTATGCACACACAGAAAACAGACAGGCACCCCCAACCCTCTTTCCCAGAGTGGTTTCTCTGGAAGAAAATGTTGAAGGTACTGGGGTTAGAAAAGCAGATTAAGTCTCCCCAGAAAATGAAATCTATGTACTTGGGAAGAAAAAACAAATCCCACTTCTCCATTGCAACTTTTGCCATTTATCTGTGTATGTGGTATACATATGATATATGTATATATAAAAAGTATATTTTTATTTTTTATATACATGTGTGTGTGTGCGCATATGGTAAAAGTCATGATGGAGTAGCAGGATTTATTCTTACTTCCCAAATAGACAGAGATATAGATATATGGCAAAATAAAAAAATTCTAAAATGTTTGCTGACTGGAAAGAAGAGGGAGAGGGAGAAATAATGTATCTTCTATATATGCTTTATAATACTGGGAGGTACTCAGATTGGAGTGATAGGGGCTGTATAAGAAGTGACACCAATAAATAAATTATAGTTTCACATAAAATGATGGGAATTTGGAATACATTCTTAAAGCAGTTTGGGAATCACTGAACAATTTCAGTGAGGTGCTTTATGTTCAGCCACTGGAGCCATCTGTCAGTTGAATGACAGCTCTTCTGGTAAACATAAACTATGTTGCTAGTGCAAATGTATGTGCTAACAGTGAAAGTAAATGTCTTCAGCAGAAATAGATTGTATTCCCTATCAATTCATATCACTCATGGCCCTATTATCATTTCTGAGCGAAAATAGCTTACTTACATGGCAGTAGTACTTATTTATGTAATTGTTTAATGTCACTTGGGTCTTTCCGAACAAAGTAAATGATGTCATGATTATGATGAGAATATCTTCAAATTCACAATCTACTGAAACTTTTACTCCTTGCTGAAAAAATGGATGCATGAGCTTATCCTGAAAAATGAAGTGTGGATATAATCCATAATTTAAAATATCATATATGATATAAAATATCATATATTTTGCAGACTTATTCTATTCATTAGTCTGTTTAATTTTTTCACTTGCCTTTAGTAGTAGCAATAACAGTTCAATGTACTTAGTCACTCCTTGAGTCCCAGGTTCTTATGGATCTTTATAATTATTAATAAATTATTTGTAGTAAAATTAATTTGATAAATTATGTTTTGGTCATTGCTTTTCTACACAACTGGTTTCAAAACAGTTTGCAATTTTACAAAAGTGTTTGCCTCTAGTAATGAGTCTTTAAAAGTTTCTTGAAAACAATTGTAATTTCATCAGTAGTTCACAAACTACACTCATCTATGATTTTGTCATTACTTATTCATACTGCTGTGTGATCAGTCACTTTGATAATACACTGTTGTTTTCTCAGGTGAAAGACTATTACTCTGGTAATAAAAAAGAGCAAAGAGTGGCAAGCATAATCACAGAATCACAGAATCACAGAATCACAGAATCAGTACGGTTGGAAAAGACCTGTAAGATCATCGAGTCCAACCTGGGGGGGGGGGGGGGGGGGGAACAAAAAAAAAAAAAAAAAACACAAAAAAACCACAACCACAAAACCCACGCCACACAACAACAATAACAAGCCACAACCCACCCAACACCACACAGCACCATGTCCATCAAGCTACATCCCACAATGCCACATCCACACGCTCCTTGAATACCTCCAGGGAGGGTGACTCTACCACCTCCCTGGGCAGCCTATTCCAGTGTTTCACCACTCTCTCAGTGAAGAACTTTTTCCTAATGTCTAGCCTGAACCTCCCCTGTCGCAACTTGAGGCCATTTCCTCTTGTCCTGTCACTAGTCACTTGGGAGAAGAGACCAACACCCACCTCTCTACAACCCCCTTTCAGGTAGTTGTAGAGAGCGATAAGGTCTCCCCTCAGCCTCCTCTTCTGCAGACTGAACAACCCCAGCTCGCTCAGCCGCTCCTCATAAGACTTGTGTTCCAGACCCCTCACCAGCTTCGTCGCCCTTCTCTGGACACGCTCCAGCACCTCAATGTCCTTCTTGTAGTGAGGGGCCCAAAACTGAACACAGTATTCGAGGTGCGGCCTCACCAGAGCCGAGTACAGAGGCATGATCACCTCCCTGCTCCTGCTGGCCACACCATTTCTGATGCAAGCCAGGATGCCGTTGGCCTTCTTGGCCACCTGGGCACACTGCTGGCTCAAATTCTTCTAAAGAGAGAGAAGGAATTTGTATCATAGAGGAAGGCTGGCAAGGTTACAGATGTTTCCAGATATTTGAGATAGTTATCTTAATTTGTCAGATCTTTCTTCACAAAATAATCCACTACGACCTGATATCTGATTTTTTCTTTATTGCCATTTGGTAGGTTCCCAGGGTTTAATAGATAGTAATTGTGAGCAACCCCCTCTGTTTGAAACCAGATGTCCATCATCACTTTGTTCAAAGCCTGTTTGATGAATTTAAGGAAAATGGTAAAATGATCCTAGAGCCAAGTACTGCACAATTGTAACGAGGAGTTACCTGCATGTCAGTGACTGAGCGTGACTGATGCCGGGTACCTGTTGAATTCCAGGGATCTATGTATGCAACGTTGAACGGTGAGCTAGTATTTGTTACCTACCTGACGTCAATCCTGATACTTGCCAAGCTGCTTTACAGTTTAATATGCTGTACATTAAGTTTCACATTCTCAGGGGAAAATGAGGTACTCACATGCCTTTTCAAGTGTCTAAATCCGATATGGGAAAACACTGGCAACAATGACACTGAGACCTGATCCTAAAAGCACAGAAAACTAATATTTCAAAAAACAAGAGCTTGCTTGCATGAAGTGCAGGAATAGCCAGGTAAGCCTCTGCCCCCTCCACACAAACATACAGGAGGAGGAATTTTTTCTACCTTTTCTCCTCATAGCTTCACTGTTAGGATAGTGTTGTAGGATGCGGGCTGTCCTGTTGCAGAGGATGCTGTTGTGTCAGAAAGTAGATGAAGATGGATGTATAGACGAGTGGTTAGGAAACTCAGGTAGAAAACAGTACTGGTTCGCTCCCTGTCTGAAGGAGTGTTTGTTTTATACAAAGTGAAACAGCTTAACAAGAAGACCAAGAGCTTCCAGCCTCAGAATAACTGTTGTTGGCTGATGAAGGCATTCTTCATGCAGGTAGGAGTCATGGTTTACTGTCCCTCGGGCAGAGACGAGGGAACTTAATGCAGTGCTGCTACTGCTCCAATTACTCAGGAGCTGGTCCCAAAGGATGTCAAGGGATTCAAGTATCTGAGCCAAAGATAATACCTACAAGAAGAGAAAAGACACCACCAAGGACTAAGACTGCCTGTTTTTCTGATAAATGGGGTTGAAATCATTACCTGTGGAAGAAGCTGCTGGGTTAAATCCCGTGGACCATAGGCAATGTCAGTCTTCATAAGTCCACAATTATTCTGGAATTTAATGCTGACTTCCTTTTTGAATTTTCCCTCTTTTAAGAGACATATAGGATTTAAGGATGTGGTTTGGACCCATCTTCATCTCTGCCTTCAACTCATTGACATTTTTAATAGGTCTTAAATAGTCACTCCAAAGAAAATTTTTCTCTTATAGAATATATCCCAGTTATCTGTTCTAGTTCACCTCCCCTTGCTTTATTTTCCACAAAGCAGGGCTGTAAACTTGGTTAGCCTTACACCTTGCTTTCTCCAGGACCATGTTGGTTTACAGCAGGTATACCAAAACTGAAGAAGGGAACCATGGGAAACTCCAATTTGTTATTTATTTATAAACTTGACATTACACATCATGCAAAATTAAAATCTTCAGCTTGTTCTTGCCCCAGTTATTTTAAGAACAGTCTCTTCAGAGCTTTAACAGCCCTTTGCCATAGATGGCACAAATGTGTGCACCTTCCAGCTGCTGAAATATGTTCATTTTTGGCTGTGGTCTTCATTTTATTTATCAGCTCATTCTAATAGAGAGGAAGTCACCACTGCTAGCTGGTTGAGTTTCAGAGGACGCACTGTGTGCAGTACTGTTTCACATCTGAAGCATGGCTGTAGCAGACATGGGAAGCCCAGGCCAGCATGGGGGCAGAACTGAAGCACCTTAAGGCACAGTCTTTTCTTAAACTGTCCAGTCACCCTCCAGTCTTACCTTTACTATGGTTAAGTCTAGGGCAGCCCTAGTTCAGGCAATGGGAGGTGTCATCTCCGTAGAAAGCAAAAAGTAAAATAAGGATGAAACTACTGGAAGAATATTTGACTCCGGTAGGAGAGTGGTTTCCCATTTTATAATTACAGGTATAAAAAGTGCTAACTTAGCAAACTGCCATAATTTAGTTTCTACTAAATTGACCTTCCTTTTGGACTTTGCCAGAAGGCTTGACTCGTTAAAGCTCATTGAGTTATTAGAGGTATTTGGTTGGAAATTGCTACAGAAGTACAAAGTATTCATGGCAGGCTGAATCGTAATCTCAAAAGTGAACTCTAGTAACACAGAAGAGATGAAGTTGACTCAGATTTCAGCCTAACTCTACTGATCCATAAGTGTGTATGTCAAACTTCTGTGTTGGAGGGACTAGAAATATCTTGTAAGAATTATTCCTGTTTGAGGATATATTTGATGCTTAAATTATTTTCTCTTCCTACTTAAAGTAAGTTTTGACTTCAGTAGTTTACCATAAACTGAGCAGAATGCCTTGCACTTTCTTCAATCATTAGACTCAAAGATTGCTCTACAAGAATGATTCCTTTTAAGCTTTCATAAACATTTACTGTAGCATCTCACTTAAAAATATCTAAGCATTCTATTATATCGCTGCATGTGGCTCTGCGTTCTTATTAAATCAAGTGTGTCATCTTGTGCTGCTGCCACCTTAATGACACAGGAGACAGTGCTCTGGAATTATCAAGGGACATGAGAATATGGCCATTATATTTTATACAGGATGTTAAATGATTAATATTTGTAAATCAATGCATTTAAATTATATGTGCATGAGACACTCCACGCCTTGCAAATATATCTGAGAGACTCATTTGAAAAAAAAATGCACCTGACAACTTCTCTTTCCTTATTGGAGTCTATCTGGGCTGGGCAAGTGAAAAAGAAACAGTGGTATGTAAGGATTATAATACAGAAGATATAGTGTATTTCTGGGCAATTATAACATGCCTAGGAAGGTGTTGCAAGGCATAAGGCTGAAAGGCCAAATGACTTTACCCACTTGAGAAATGCAATAATTCCCTAGAAATGCACTGCCCGGAGTATATTATTACTGTTATGAAATAGAATTCATGAATAAAAAGAAGGAAAATGGTGAGGAGAGGGACAGGCCTACCCATGCATGTACCAGCTAGTATTAAAGTGAGTATGACATCAGTCACAGCCAATCAAACAGGCTCAGTAATGTCCAAAGTACTACAGACATTTCATAATTAAGTAATGAGACATGACAGGGCATGAATTGTGTTGTATTAATTCTCGCCAAGTGTGTTGTTGTAAGGCAAGAGAATGAAGGCTGGGTGCCATCAGTCCAGCCAACTGTGAATTAATCCTTTCCCATTCTCACAATGGAACCTCTTATTGTGGTTTTATAAAATGTTAATTTTTAAAATATTTATATTGTTAATTAAGTGATGAGTTTCTAAGCCATGATGGCAATCAGCACAATTCTTTCCATAGTTCTGAGCAGTGAATTTTGTTATCCGCTCCCTACTCAGATCCTCCACAGTCAGTCAAACCAGCTGTTTTCCATTGTCCATTTGCTAATGTATTCTAATACCCTGCCTCCTAATGCCTACTCTCATATCTGCATTCATTTGCATATAAGAAGCATCTAGATATGCCAGTAATGGTTAGTGAAGTCCTTTGAGCATATAAAGTGCTATGCAAGTGCTAAATATGGCTTTTGTTTACTATTCAAAGAAAACACTAATGTAGTGGGGGGTATTGTGCATGTCCCTTGTCAGTCAGGACTTTGTTCCGTTCACTGTGATTGGGAGTAGTGTTTTTTAATACTAAAAATAAAGCTTTTGGGTTTTGTGCCTTTGCAAAATTAGGGCATCCATTTTTCTTTGTTAGTAAGTGACTCCCGGTCAGACCCCACTTACTTAAAATACCAGTTTTCTATAGTATTCTGTATGGTACTCTACACTGCTCTTTAATTTAGTGTAGACCATTTTCTTTGGTGATCTGAGACTGGCTCAGGGACCTAGTGCTGGTGCTTTACATCTCCAGTAAAGGTTTTCGCTTTGATTTCAATAGGAGCCAATTCACGCTTAGTAAGCTCATGGAATCTGCATTCCTGAACAGGCTGCAGAAGATTTATCACCAGAGGCATCCTGAAAAGTACAGCATGGTTGTTCACTATATAAAATCATGAAGGGAGATGCCTAGGCGAGCAAGGAAATCCACCTGGGCATTTGTCTGTGATTGCTGTTCTGCTGTTATAGCTAGAAATGCTCGTTAGCGTATAAAAGTCCCTGGAGCGCTACTGAAGGGGCAGAGGTGGCTCTGTGACATTCATGCATGGGGCAGGATGGGCTCTTCTTGTCACTGTGACCTATGAAATGTCCATGCCACAAACTGTCAGGGCCAGAGATTACTGACAGTGAAAAAACCCTGAAACTTCACTTCTGCAAAGAAACTGCAAAGATGAGAGCCCATATATTTGTTTTGTAGATCCATACGAAGATAAAAATGCCTAGGCATTGTCACTGGAACAGGCATGAAAACCCTGCACTGGCATAGATGATTGACATAGATGACGTGCTTTTCTGACCCTAATACCAGTTATTTAATTTCATGAGCAAAGATATGAAAAAGTTTCTTTGGTGAACATTAAGCCAACATGTACTATTTCAAAATGTTAATAGTAATCACACTTCTACATGTCATTCATTCCCAAGCCCTTCGTACACTTAACTTGCCTCTGATAGTCATTTTTGGAGGGAGCAATTATTTAATAACATGTAGTAAGCCAAAAACATAATTGAAACTGGAAACAACAAATGGTATTGTCCACATTTAAAACTGTCAGTGTAATTACAGGTAGAAAAACTATAATTACCTGGACTGCAATTGTTATTCATTATTGACATCATCGTAGGATTTGAGCCAGGTCATTTATCAATGATGATCCTGCAAAGAGAAGAAGTCATCTTGTTCTTATTATTGTATACTGTAATCACACACTTGACATTCAGTACTTGGATCCTAGCATTTTATAAAATCTAGATTTATTTGTACCTTAAAAGAAAAATGTTTTCTTTTTCACCTAGAAACCTTATAACTTTGTTTCCAAAATCAAAAGGTTATTCAAATTTTACAAGTACCTCATTATGAATGGTGTTGAGAGTTGTCCTTGGAGCAGAGAATACAACAGGGGTCAGGTAGATGCTCAGTAGTATGTCATATTGAAAATATGTTATTAAAATAAGATGATATTTTACACTAAATTTTTTTAGCTCTTCTCAGCCTGGTACGTTGCAGGACCTGCCTTCATCCAGTCACTTTGCAAGGGCATGAAGCAGTTTTGTCTGGAAGCAAGCAGTCACGAATCAAAGCAATGTGGGAATTTTTGGTAAAAGGAAGTAAAATATTTCTTCTCAATATTTGGGTGGCTTGAACCCTCTCAGCATCTGGGTGGTACCTACTGGTCCCCTTCTCCGCTGTGCTTTTTTACTATTCCCTTTGCAACTAAGACTTGAGCACACTGCCAATGTAGGGTCATTTTGGTCCAAACCTTTAAACTTCCATCATTTACCCTTCTGGGCAAACGAAGTCAGACTGGTGCCTTGGAATCTGGAATGGTGGACACAATTCATATTTTAACTGTGAATTATTTTATATGTGGCATAAAGGTATTTTTTGGTAATGGACATGGAGTAAATTATTTAAACAAATAAATAGAATTAAGAAATTTGTAAATATGCATGAGCCCCCAAGTAGTTCAAAACTAAGATGTACCTACTATATATGCTTTGTTTTGCTCTACAGGCTTTTCAAGCTTTCATACTTCCCTTACCTTGGTTTTCAGCAGGTTTTCTGGCAAGGTGTAAATGACTGTTAAGGAAAAGAACACTACTTGGTTTTTTACAGTAGATTTGCAGTAAGTTGATTGGTTATCAAAGTGACAAAACCAATATCTGGTTTGGCTTACTATCAAGTGCTTGACAATTTTTTTTTCTTCCCCCCCTCGAAACACAGGTTTAGAAATACAGTTTTCTGTTCAAATTCTTGTTTATCAGAAGAAATAGTAAATATTTCCCTCTCCTTCTTGATTCTTGCTTTCCAATGCTCACAGCTCGAGTCCGTTCCCATATGTGGGAATTTAGTGCCATTTAAAACACCCTTGGTTTCAGCTTCGACTCCTAGAGTATGTTTCAAAAGCCTAAACATATGTGTCTGATATCATTTAGATGCCTTAGGATACCCTTCATGGTATCCAGCTGCTGTTTTAGAAGGGCTCCGGTCTCCCACAGATCTTGTGTTGTCTCTGCCAGGCTCATGTGGATGTTGTGAATACCCCAGGATGTTTAAAACTGTGCTAAACGACTATGCTCAGGCACCTGTACTGCTCGCCCTCATGTTCCTTGCTCGCAGCAAGCATTCCTAGAGCAAGCAGCATAGGTTTATGTTCGTGTTTCTGTATTTCTAAATGCCCCGTGTAGGGGCAATCTGTGACTATTCAGGAGCATTTGACAGCCCGTTGTCTTGCCATGAATATTTACATCATTCTACCTATCGTACAATAAAGTATGAAGCCTCATATTCTCATTTCTTAAACAATCAAAACATACTTGTAGATTAATTTTAATGCACATATTTTTTCCATCTGAATACATTGTGATTAAAAGTTCATGACCTTGATTATATTATGCAATTTGAGAAATCGCCAACAATGTCCATAGTGATTAAATATTCCACTTTGTAATTATTTTGTAACTTTTGTTCTGCTCTTTGCTCACTCCAAAAATTATCATAAAATTTTGAAAGATGTCCTCAGTGCAGAATATGTCCATAAAATATTAAATATTCAATTTTCCTCTATCATGGCTTGAAAAATTCATAATTACATGATGATCCACATAATAACTCATTCTGAAAAGTCATATATGGCACTCCCCCTGTGACTGAGTTAATAATTTACTGCTGTGTGGGATTTTCACTCTGCACTGTTAGTCTTGGGAACATTTATTAAGCAAATGTTCATTTGCAAAGATCAGAATGTGAATGAAGAGGGTAAGAATTTAATGAGGAGTGACAGACAGGTGAACTGATTCCATATAGTTCTTTACTACAGGAGAAAGCAGATAGCTTTATCTTTCATAGCCTCGATAGACACATGAAATGAAATATAGAAGACAGGGGGCAAAAGGAAAAAAAAGGCACTTTCCTAGAAGGGCCAGTGGAAGGATAAATCAGAGGAGTTCACGAACATGATTCAGACCAGTTGAAATGGCTGTTCATATTCTGTACCTTTGGACTCATATAGCAGCGATATTCAGGCTTTTTGGTTTTGAGATCTTTGCCCATTTTTTCAATAGAGTACTTCCAGCATTAAAGAAAAAAAAATCAAGTCCAAGAGTACAGCATCAGCTTATCTGACTGCAATATACTCCCGGAGAAGCAAGACAATTTTTAAATTTTTGTTTCAAAATGCATTGTAGTTTATGGTTACCTTTTATCATTTTCAGATGTAAGAAGCTCTTGCAAACAATATAATGCAGGAACTAGTATCACAACTTAACATTTTTTTCAGTAAATAATGAAAAAGTTTGCTACACATTAACCATGTAACTTTATATGATTTTTGGGTGTTGTCTAATCAAACATAAGTTAAATAATATTGATCCTGGTTTTTCTTTGTAAAAGGAATCCAAGAAAAAATGAAATGCCACAGGAAGCTTTTATAACTGATTCAGAGTTCAGTTTTGCAAAATATTGAGCATGTTGTACCTGATAGAACAAAAAGCTAATACACTTGAATTCAAGACTTATGAAATAATCTCTTGTTTAAAAGTAGGTGAGTGCAAACTTAGGTGGTTTACTGACTAAGGGACACTTCATTAAACATGCCATGACTTCAACAAGACCAAACAGGTCTTTCTCAATCAATTGCCCCGGGATGTGTAAGGTTATATAGTACAGCTGTCCTAACTGACATTGGGCAAAAGTGGAATTTCCAGTTGGTCTACTTTATGAATTTACTTTCATTCCAATATGGATGTTTTTCAGTGAATTTTTCTTCTCCATGAAAGTTTAAATTTTCTAAAATATTTTTGGCCTTCAGAGCTGTAAAAGATCATTTTTGAAAACAGCAACATTTATTTCTGAGATCATTGCCAAGATGAAAACCACTCTCATGAAGATGAGAATCATTCTTTGGGTGTGTTATGCTTCTTTTTTTATTTCTTTTTTTCTGCAGTGGATGATTATGTAATCAATTATGCACAGTACATTTCTTTTTTGAAAAAGAAAATAGTACATCAAGGGAGACGTGGGTACAAAACTATGCAAAACATGATTTTCTGAAAAAAATTCAAAAAATATTTTTGTTTAAAAGTTACATGTTTTGAAAGAGAATTTTCAAACAGTTGGTTTCAGCATCATTTCTCTGCATATGTTTTTCCCTGGATATAAAGGTTTCAACTGAGGATGACTGAATTTGTTTTGGCACTTGATTTGATTACAGCTTTTCATTTTCAAAGGTCAATCCATGGCTAAGTTGGAAATGAAACAGAGGTTTTGGCCTAAATTTCTGATGGGGAATCCCAGCTTCCATCCTTTATTAGTGGACTGTTATCTGACAAACTTAAAAATGAACAGACAGACACAGGAAAGATTTAGTTTAGTCACTCAGTGCAATGACTCTCACCTACACTTAAAAATGTAGGAACTTTTGAAGAGAACTTAAGAAATGCCTATTTCTCTCAATAGACTAGGCAAGAAGCTGGCAGTGGTAAGCTCTGGTATAGACTTCTGCACCAATTATATCAACATAGAGTGAAATGAGTCCAATCTCAGTGACCAGAGCATAGAAAATAGGAGAGTTTTAATAGCAGGTCAAAGAGAGCGTTTGTGAAATGCACATCCTTCATTTCTCCTTCAAGAGTATGTAATATGAGAAAGTAATGAAGATGACTGAAGCAGCAGTAAAGACAACTGGGAGAAGGAACATAAATGGTTGTGAAAACTGGCAGAAGTAAAGGTAACTATCTCATGGAAATTACTTACATTAATTACTTAAGTTGTCTAGATATGGATCCCTTTGTTTTCAGGTTTTTCCTAGTTTTTTCAAGGGTGAATTTGGAAGGAGCTTATTTAACAACTTCATTTTTGACATGGCTCTGAAAATAAGAGACTGCAGAGGTTTGTTTTTAACATAAATTTGTGGGATATATTCAAAGAGAATGAACTGGAATACCATAAAGGAATAATAAGGTGACATTAAGAACTGAAGAAAAAATCAGATTAAATTTAATCACACAGACCCAAGATACATGTAGAGGATTTTTCCTAGAGCTTATTGGTTAGGTATGACAGAGATGGGAAAGACCTATTCGCTGACTGCAAGAAAAGAAACTCATTTGACCAAAGACAGATGTATGCCATTACAGTCAACTGGGAGAAATAGGCAGTGCTTTTATGGCATAGTCCATTTCATCCTGAAATAGATATTTGGCAAGATTAGTGATTCCTTAGTGCCTGTTTCTCTGAATTGACCATAAAGGAACCCTGGGTTGACTACTTAGATATATCTGTGTGAGATTAATTTCATCTGAGGGAACTATGAGCCACAAAGGTGATGTGACCATGAAAAAAAATGCAATCCTTAGGTATGTCCATTGTGGTATTCCCCAATAAGATAAAAGAGTGTCAATACCTTTGTACAAAAGGGAATTAAAAGTTGGTCTGTAATAGCCTAGACTGCTTTGATTATTCATTTTCTGGAAAGAGTAAGTTCAAACTGGAAGAGGGAGTTATTATGTGATATTATGACAGATGAATGGGGAGTCTACTTAGTATTAACTTTGGGGTTCATCAGAGGTTAACAAACACTTTTTCAGTGAAAGGATAACATTCAAAAAAAAAAGTATCATTACCATCATTTCAACAAAGAAAAAGAGGATGAGAAAGGGAGTTAAGAATGCCAGCCCTGGTTGGGGTGGACAAGTTTCTACCCCCACTCCTTTAAGTGAGGTCCTGATGAGAGGTGACCAGTGGTAATGCCAATTCCTTCCCCTTACCCCCAGGTCCAGCTCTCACTGTAGTTGCCCCATATCTTAAAAGCAACAATAATCCTTGCTGCTAGATACGTATTATTTCCCAAACAGGGAATCCTTGCCCCTCCTATGCTGAAGTCCCTCCATTACCAGCCAAAGCTCATCCACATGTTTCCCATTATCCCTATTATGACAGATAATAGCTTGTACTGAATTTGTACTCCTAAAACATTTCATACAGATAGAAAAGAATAACACATTCATGAAGAGACAGGCATATGGCTGCAAAAGAATAGTGAGTAGAACATGTAAAAAAGGATTGTTTGATGTCATGGATACCTAGTAATGGGACTCAGTGATTCAAGAGTCCTCATCCAGCCCCATTTCTTCAGTATTTATTTTAAAAGTTACTCTTACATATACATATTTTTAAGCCTCACTGAGACAGACAAGGTTGTTGTAAGAATCTGGGATTAAAGAAAACCACCAGCATTTGTAAAATGTAATTTAAGTTTCTGACAGCTTTGATGGGTAAATATTTTTTAAAAGTTGGTTGAATTTTATATAACCTTATTTGAAGACTTTAAACTTACCTGCTTGAGGAGGCTTCTCCAGACATAAACTCTTCTTCAGCAGGTCCCTTTTCCTCAGCTGTTTGCATCTATGAAGAAGATTAAATCCAACTGAGTTTCAGCTTTGGAAACAATTTTTATTATTTGCTTTAGCTCTATTTTCAGTGGGACTTTATTGAAACGAGATTGCTTTTTTTGTGCACAAGGTATAGATGGGAAACAAGAAAAGGTTGACTTTGATCCAGAAACTTTGTCATAGGTACTCTGTGCAAGGTAGGGCAAGGCTCACTCTTCTTTCTTCTGCAGACTGGAAGCAATAATAACTACCAGCTCCTGTGTGAGTTCTGAACATTAGCTTCTACTACAGGAATAACGTCATTCAGACTAGCTAGGCACCCTGTTTCCTGAATCATACAAATTGTCCCATCTGATGATTGGCGCAATCCAGCCTTTTGCCTCAATCCAGCCTTTTGCTGCAAGACCTGGGGTTCAGCTCTAGATTAAGATACCTGAGTTTAGGTGTCTATGTGAAGGTGTCTGCCTGTAAGCTAAGAGGCTAACTCCCATCATAGTCAAAGGACATCCAGAGCTTGATTCAGTTGCCTGAACACAGATGTTTACAGATGGGTTAATTATGAGGCAGGTCTGTGGCAGACTTTTAACTTTCTGGAGCAGCAGCTGAAGGCCATGCCCTGGGGCATTTCAGCTGACAGTATGTGACTGTATGAGGCCAGCAGAATTGACCCCCAAGCCAATAACAGTCAGAGGAGTCTGCAGAACTGTTCAGCCCACCCTGAAGTAGCAACATTCTGCACACTCTCTCTCCAGACTTTATCAACTGCACAGCCTAGATCACCATGCTCAGCCCACATATGTTCACCCACATGCAGACTCCTAAATTCAGAGGTCTTAATTTCAACCTGAATCTGACTCCTCAGGCCTAATTCAGCTGCTTCAATACAGGTGTCTAAATAAAGGTGTTTCAAACTGGACTCCACTGGAGGTCCCCCAGGATATTCTATTTGGTCTCCAGCTTCCACTCAGCAAGCACCAGGGTCTCCTGTAAGTTCAGTATCACGTTTACTACCACCATGCAGGTGACTATAGGGTCAATGTTTTAAGCTGTGTGAAGTGGCAATAGATATCTATACTTAGACAATTAAATCAAGCCCTTTTAGTGTTTTTCAGTGGGCATTTCAAAGGAAAGGGGGAAGGAAAACCTTGGTAGAGAGAAAAACATGAATGTCAGGTGCCATAAACAATGAAAACAAGGACTTGTAACATTTTCAAATATTTTCAAAATTCTATTTTCTGATTTTGTTTTACTTCATTACTGTTAAAGTGAAATATTGTAAGTTTCAAGAGATGTCAGCATTGAATGTTTTCTTTTCTAGATCGTGGCTTAAATGGTACACAGGGTCAAAGAACACTGCAGGTTTTGTGTTTTGTCTTGTAAAAAACCATTTTCTTTAAGCAGCTTTAAATTGCTGCTTTCAAAAGCTTGTTTCATTATGGCATTCATGTACTCATGTAGTACAAAAGAACAGCAACTGGTCAGATCTCCCTAGTAGGGACAAATCAGTTCATCTGCTTTTATTCCACCCTATAAATGGCTTAGCACAAAGAGTCCCTGCCAGAACTTAATGCTTTGGGCTTTCTGCAGGTAGTAGTGGATGGTACCTTGGGGCCAGAGTTCAGAATACCACTACTGAGCTTTATAATCCACTGGGGCCAAAAGGAAACAGTAAAATGTCACAATTAGCATTTGACAGCTCCAATCATTTGCTAAATGTGGGGAAAAACTGGGAGAAGTAGGAAAGATAGGCTTGTTGACTATATTGGGATATTTGTTATTTATACTGTGGCATTTTGCAATGACATATACAAACAGAAGTTTTGTAGAGGCCTATTGAAAGTTTTGATTGCATCTTTTGTATATATAAGAGTATCTGGAACTTGGGCATAAGAATGAAATAAACATGTTAAGACTCATTAGAATTAAAAAACCCACTACTGTTAATAGGGCAGTAAGAGCAATAAACGATATACTATAGTTAGGCTTAAAATGTTTATAACCTAGATAGCAAAAAACTTCTCATATAAACTGCCCTTAGGTTAGTGAAGCCACACTGAATTTTCCAAGATATTTGTCATTAGTCCTTGACAATGTTATGATTCCCATGATGCTATAATGATAACCAACATACAGGTATACTAAGGATATTCTAAAGTACCTAATTATTAGTTTACAAATGCATGTGAAAATTACATAGCTGAGGGGAAGACATATTTAGAGAGAAGATCAGATTTTTTTTCTTCAGAAATTCCCTCTGACCTCTGCTCTGTAGTTTGGTTCTATCACACCAGATAAGAAATCTATTATCAGTATGGGATATGCCAAGCATTTAGAAAGTTTACTTGATAATTAGTATTAAAGCATGGTATAGCTTTTCCTTTCTTAGATGCAGTGTCACAATATTTCCAAGAAGAACTTTAACAATTATCATGACACTATTTAGACCAGCTAACTAAGATTAAACCTTTGTTACTGGTTTAATCTAACAAGCTACAGGCCATATGATTTAAAATTACAATCCACTTTCAAACTCATAACTCACTTTATCTAAAAAATTATTAGAATAAAATCATCACTGAGGTCCTAAATTTCCTTGCAAAAAGTAGCTAAAAAAAAAATGCTGCTAAATACAATAATAAAAGAATTGAGGAGCTCAAGGGTCATTTAGACCACATGGACACGATTAAGGAGGAAGCTCCACTCAAGTGTTTTCAATGACCTAATAAAAATATTCACGACATGATGAAAAACTGTCAGTTAGTTCTGAAGTTTAGTAAAGAAATTCTTCAAATTAGATTGCACCAAGTGACTCTCTTTGACAACATAAATCTTGTTTTTCTTTGATCTTCTGATAATGCCAACACATACTTTTGAGGGATCTGGCAAGAAACATGCAGAGAATCCTCACTTGCCAAAATCAATAACATCCTTTTCCATGCCTGAGAGACAGAAATGCTGGCTACTAACAGAAACATGCTCACTGGAGGCTGGAAGAACACTTGTTCGTGCCTAGTTCAGTATACCAGAGTGACTGTTGAAGAACGATTCAGCCTGGTAAAACTCTTATGTCTAGCATTGTCACACTTGGTTTCTGTATCTGCCAAATCCAGTAAAAGTCAATTATGCAAGTCAGCCCTGCCTGAGGGCTTGCCTATCTTGAACATTCAAATTTCCAAAACAATTCTATTGCTTTCTTTCATGAATCAGTATTTGTGCTCTATTTTTTCCATTTTACTTTTCGCCGCATTCTTCACCTCCTTTTTGGCTTGTAACATCTCTTTTGTGCGTGCAGATTCAACCATACATTAACATGTATGCCAAATCCATGCATTTAATATATGAAGGGTAAGCTATGTGATTTCCCTTTGTATATAAATACTTGTTTTCTGTGTTAAGCGTGGAATAAGTTTTTGGGAGGGCAAGGTCTCTCTCTTTATTTTGCCATTGCTGGGTTTAAGAGCCATGAGTGGGGTTCTGTCAGGTTACTACAGGTAAAAATAAGGAATGATTATGTGGAAAAAGCTTCCTTATTATGAACATCATAAAATAAAACTTGATAGAGTTAGCAAAACACCTGAGAGCTATTGGCCTACACTATCATTTAATCCTCTTGTGCGTATTTATTAAGAAGTAGAGCTTAAGGACATGATCACTTACTACCTTTTCCAAGAAGCCCAACCTCATTGTGTGCACAGTGTGATAGTGCTCCATTAATAAAGAGCTGTTTGGTACTTTTTTTTTCTCCTTATGCTACATCCATGGCTCAGAAGACAGGATTCCAAATTTCCTTGTGGGCTTTCTTATGTTGCTCATCCCATGGTGGCATACTTTTGTAATTATTCCCTGAATGGACTGTGTTTTACCAGGGGAGACCAGATTAAAGTGTCCAGTAATCTGAGATGCCTAGGAACTACTATTTTCAAACATTCAGCCTTTTACCACACTGTATTTTCTAAGCACAGTGACGTTTGATTGCATCTGTGAATAGTCAGCTATTACACAGATCAGGCTTCTCTCCTTTCCTCCTCTCCAAACTCGAGCACCTTCTACTTTTCCTTCTCCAGATTTTCACACAATCGTTGGCGTCAGGTTCTATTGTCCCTTCCTCAGTTTCTTATACTTGTCGCTTTCCCTAACCAGGTCTAACTCTTCATTTGCGTACTGGCTCCATCTCAGATGCTCTGCCCCCCCCATTAGTTGCTCTCATTCTCCATGATTTACCAATCTTCCTCTGCCTCCAGCTCTTGGCCAACCTGTTTACCCACCTCCCTTTGTTTCAACACTGCAGTTTCCTCTAAATGTTCTAGATGTCTTGCCTGAACAGTCTTAGCTTCAGCCATCCAGTTCTTAAGTCAATTTGCAAAGCAGCTCCTTATAATTCTTGCTTTATGCCTTCTGTGTAGATTGGTAGAGCTTGCTGCACTGGTAGGAGGTTCTTGGGCAAACTATGAAGAGGTCTGACTGGGAATTTCTACTGCAGCTTTCCAAAAGTTTATAAAATGCCCAGATGGGAATAGATGTTCATACAGAGCACCAAAGGCTCATTAACATTGCCTAACAACATACCTTTCCTAGCTTTGCTCTTAGAAACTCTTAAAACTTTCACCAGGAAAAGGCAAAAAAGTCTGGGCTCAGTCTAAATTTGTTCACTGCTTACAAACACATTTAGACTGAACAGTTAGACACTGGCAAATTTTGCACTAATAAGGAGTGAGCCTTTGCAAGATATGTGAAGTTACTATCCCATTTTAGGGGCAGCAGCCCCTAAAACAGTTTTTAGACCCTAGCTTGGGGCTTAAAAGTTGGAAAAAGTAAGTCTATCAGTTTAGAAAGGGAAAGGAACCGATTAGAATACAACAGAATATTTCAGCTGGAAGGGACCAACAACAATCATCTGGACCGACTGCAATTAGACTTTTTGGAGGAACTGTTAGACTAAGATGTCAAGGATGACAAGAAGATATAAGGACAATATTAGCCAGTTGATTTTACCGTAGAAAAACACTGTGTACACCTCCCTAGCTGTGAACAGTCTCAATGGTCATGGGATTGCAATACGGGGACAACATGGCAACAAGAAAATTGCAGTTTTTATGTAGTATAGAGCTGACTTCCAGGGGAACTGGAATAAAATCCCTCACACTATGTTTGACATTGCTGGCTGATCTGTGATGACAAACATCTTCAAAGCAAACCACATGGAGCATGCGGGTCAACAACCAAAGAAACTATTGCTGTCCTAAGGACTAATTGAGACCTCCAAGCAGGTCATGGTCCAGGAAAGGACAACTCTGTACTGCTCTGTTGCCTGCAGAACTCTCTTGAGCAAATCTGATTTACTCAAGCTTGGCACTGAGGCCAGAATCAGATCCCCATTGTACAATAAACCATGCTATTAAATGATTCATAGTTTATTTCAAGGATTCTCTTTCCAGGAGTAATACTGAGTTAGTCATACATTTATGACTAACAGCATACAAAACTGAATAAATTTCTTCAACGTAATAGGATAAAGCAGTTCCGGTGAGCTAGAAGTCAGTTGTAAAGTACAGAAAATCAATATAAATATGTTGATGTAATGGGTTGATTATGTATGTTATAATGAAATATATATTTTGAATAGGGCAGGAAAATAATTTATGTATGTCATTGTGGAGATATATTTAGCAACTTTCTAAGTATATTTATCATATTTTTGAGAGACAGATTTTATTAGGCAAACTCAAATATATTATTTAGACAAAATAAAATTATTTCAGGTACATTTGAGGTTTGATTCAAGTTTTCATACACCGTTAAAATTTTATTTTTGGAATTCTGGACTTTTGCAAAATTAGTCCCAATTAAGAGGTTTGTGATCAAGATGAGTTTTAAGTATTTAGTTTTTAAAAGAAAGATATATGGCCTGTTCAAAAATGTAAAGCTTCTGACTTCTGTGGAGTTGGCAATGCCTTCTACAATTCACACAGTTATAGGTGTAGATCATGGAACTGTTTCTAAGAAAACTACTCCCAGAACATGTTATTGGAGACTCCCTACCCCTTTTTCTTCTTGTAAGCAACCCATCTTGATATTTCTGGAATGATTGAGGCAGAGTTCCAGCAGAGAGCAGCCTCATTCACCCAAAAAACAATTGTAATTCATTTCTTGAGCTTCAATTGAGGGAAGAGTCCTGTGGAAAAAATAGTAGGAAATAATTGTAAACAAATTATTGATTATCCAAATCTCTCTACTTAATGAACTCTTAGTATGTTTCTTTCCATATTGACTCCCAAATAGGCAGAAATAAATTCAGTGTCAGCCAGGCTGGTTAAGTAATGGGGGTCAGAAAATGTATACACAAGTGGTAAAGATCAATATCCTATGTACAATGTACAAACAGTAAGGTTTATAACTCTAATGGAAACGTGCGATATGTATAAATTGGACACCAATATGTATATAACATATATTTACATAGATGCATATGCATATGTGCAACTACATATATATGTTCACATACATGTAAATGTTTCACCAAGCATTTTAGATAGAATATTGCCATAAAATAAGCTGTGCTTCCAAAAGGAAAATATTTTGTAAGATATGTAAACTGCAGGCAAGGCTGCATTGAACTACTCAAAAATTATTTGGTTAAAGGGTAAATACACCTTGTAACTCATAATGAAAATCTTATAGGTAGGGGTGGAGATTAACACTGCAGGCTGTCTGCAGAATATTAATAAAATTCAATATATTTTCTAAAAGGTATAATTTATATTTTGTGGAAATGAGTCTCTTTTCTAATAAAATTCTTCTGTCCTTCATTCTGTTCATATAATTTTTCTATAAATCATCCTGTAGGAATTTTTTCTAAATATTCATCTCAGAGAGAACCTATTTAAATAAGCCCTCTTAGCAAGATATTTCAGAATTAAAATTACACCATGAGCAATACTTTATCCAATATGCCTCCTTCTATAGAATTTCTTTGTGACTAAAACAATATTTTGTAGAATTGCATTATGTTAAAATAGCTGATCTGAGGTGATGCTTAGAGTATATAAATACTATCTAAAAAGATCAACAAATTATCTTTAACCTTCTTAATTTAACCAGTCTCTGAACCTGTGTGAAAGTAGCTGATTTTCTGTCCACATCTACATATATAGTGAAAAAAACCTAAGGGCATTGCACGCAGCTTCACCACAACGAAAGAATAAGAAAGGAGAAAAGTGCTGCTGGTTATACTTTATTTTCTTGGATTTGCAGTAAACTAGAACATTATGCTCTTTGTAGTCATGTAGAAATAAAGTCTGTGATGTCCCTGGAATTCCTGGGGACGTTTGATCAAAAAAATGGGTAAATTGTATTTTTAGAGAAAAAAGCTGGTACCAAAATAAAAGAGAAAACCTTGGCACCATTTCTTAGAGGGAGAAAGCTTATATTCCAATTCTGGGCCATATTTTGTAGTGTCTTGTCAATTCTTAGCTTAGGTATTTGCCTGAAGCAGGAGAGGACTTGCACACATACACAAGTGCTTTTCTAAATTAGGATTCACTGATGAATTGAATTATTTTCTTTGCAAGATGGAAGACAAATAGAAAATGAAGGTTAAAATTCCAGAAGCGGGACCATAATTTTCTTTTCAAGTTCATACTTCCACAATGTATAGAAGAAGTACACAAAAGTTTCACTGTATGTGTTTCTCTGTAAAGGTCACATTTAGTGGAAGAAATGGCAGTTTTTCCCATGTTACACCTAAATCCTGCTAGAGGACATATTTGTTTCTAAGCTAAGTTTCTAGGAAACTTGTAAACTGAAAATAGTGATGCTGTATATGCAATACTTCGTGCCTACAAAAAACTGTTAAAGCTTGCATGGAAACTAACTAATGCATAAGAACAGGCAAGCAAATATTTCGCTACACGATCTGCAGCATAGATCAACATTTCTGCTGAAGCTAGATATTTGGTCAATAATAATGTCATTACTGGACAATATACTATATTTATATCTAATTTACTACATATAATAACACATAGCAATATATAGTGGTATTTAATGATACGTACACACATATGTATGTGTACACATATATTACTTCTAGACATTATATCAAATACAAACAGCTTACTACGGTCACTTCTACTCTCTGTGAGGCTAAATGTGCCTATTCCCATACTTAGTGCCTGTAAGAACAGCCAGTAAAGGAAGAAATGTGATAGTGGCTGTGTGCCAAATGCAAATTAAGCTGCTTCTAAAGTAAGCTCCTACACTGGCTACTACTAGTTTTAGAATTGTCCCCAGCTTGCTGGCCTGTAGGTCACCGTACAGAACAGCATAACACATTATGGGCCCTCCAGGATTCATCTTCTCAGAAGAGGTCTACATATAGCCTAGTTGCTTTAGGATGCCTTTACAATTAATGGAAAGAATGAAACACTTCCAAGATAATATTAATTTAATCTAAAGTAAGCATGTAAAATACATCAGATGACCCTTCCTGAGGAGTGTGATAAAGGAGTTAACTGCTGACCTTAGACTACCAGATAAGAATCATGAGAAGGGTTATGGGCAGGATGTCCGAAGGAGGAGAAGAATAATAAATAATTCTACAAACTCATATTTGACAAGCGAAGTTTTTTCCATGTCTGTGGAAAACTGCCAAATCCTACCAGCATGTCTAATTTCCCAAAGAATGTAAACCTTAACAACGCAGTCAATAACAGATGCCATATCCATCATCCCATACCTGATCTCTGTTCTGTGGCTTTTCTCCCATCTTTTCTTGCATTATTTTGCTGTTATACTTGTTTCTCTGCAGATTTTGCCGTTAATTCCATTGCTGTTTCTTCTGTCTGTGAATACAAATTACACATACTACCCCAGTCAACATTGCAGTTTTCTGGAGCAATCTTTCATTGCACCATTTTTGTTCTGGTTACTCAGAATCACAGAATCACAGAACCATTAAGGTTGGAAAAGACCTGTAAGGTCATCAAGTCCAACCATCAACCCAACACCACCATGCCCACTAAACCATGTCCCGCGGTGCCATGTCCACACATTCCTTGAACACCTCCAGGGAGGGTGACTCCACCACCTCCCTAGGCAGCCTGTTCCAATGCTTCACCACTCTCTCAGTAAAGAAGTTTTTCCTAATATCCAGTCTAAACCTCCCCTGGCGCAACTTGAGGCCATTTCCTCTTGTCCTGTCGCTTGTCACTTGGGAGAAGAGACCAGCACCCACCTCTCTACAACCCCTTTTCAGGTAAATGTAGAGAGCGATGAGGTCTCCCCTCAGCCTCCTCTTCTCCAGACTAAACAGTTCCCTCAGCCGCTCCTCATAAGACTTGTGCTCCAGACCCCTCACCAGCTTTGTCGCCCTTCTCTGGACACACTCCAGCACCTCAATGTCCTTCTTGTAGTGAGGGGCCCAAAACTGAACACAGGATTCGAGGTGCGGCCTCACCAGTGCCGAGTACAGGGGCACGATCACCTCCCTACTCCTGCTGGCCACACTATTTCTGATCCAGGCCAGGATGCCGTTGGCCCTCTTGGCCACCTGGGCACACTGCTGGCTCATCTTCAGCCGGCTGTCAATCAACACCCCCAGGTCCTTTTCTGCGGGGGAGCTTTCCAGCCACTCGTCCCCAAGCCTGTAGCATTGCATGGGGTTGTTGTGACCAAAGTGTAGAACCCGGCACTTGGCCTTGTTGAACCTCATACAGTTGGCCTGGGCCCATCGATCCAGCCTGTCCAGATCCCTCTGCAGAGCCTTCCTACCCTCAAGCAGATCAACACTCCCACCCAACTTGGTGTTGTCTGCAAATTTGCTGAAAGAGCACTCAATCCCCTCATCCAGATCATCAATAAAGATATTAAACAAGACCGGCCCCAAAACTGAGCCCTGGGGGACTCCGCTTGTGACCGGCCACCAGCTGGATTTCACTCCATTCACCACAACTCTCTGGGCTTGGCAGTCCAGCCAGTTTTTTACCCAGCGAAGAGTGTACCTGTCTAAGCCACGAGTCGCCAGCTTCTCCAGAGGAATACTGTGGGAGACAGTGTCGAAGGCTTTTCTAAAGTCCAAGTAGACAACACCCACAGCCTTTCCCTCATCCACTAGGCGGGTCACCTGGTCATAGAAGGAGATCAGGTTGGTCAAGCAGGACCTGCCTTTCATGAACCCGTGCTGGCTGGGCCTGATCCCTTGGTTGTCCTGCACGTGCCCTGTGAGCACCCTCAAGATAAACCTCTCCATAATCTCCCCGGGCACCGAGGTCAGGCTGACAGGCCTGTAGTTCCCCGGATCCTCTTTCCGGCCCTTCTTATAGATGGGCGTCACGTTGGCAAGCCTCCAGTCATCCGGGACCTCCTCTGTTAACCAGGACTGTTGATAAATGATGGAGAGCGGCTTGGCAAGCTCCTCCGCCATCTCCCTCAGCACCCTTGGGTGGATGCCATCAGGCCCCATAAACTTGTGAGTGTCCAGGTGGCAGAGCAGGTTGTTAACTGCTTCCTCCTGGATCATGGGGAGTTTATTTTGCTCTCCATCCTTGTCTTCCAGCTCAGGGAGCTGAATACCCTGAGGATACGTGGACTGGCTATTAAAGACTGAGGCAAAGAAGGCCTTTTCCTCATCCTCTGTGGCAATGCTCCCCCCCCCTCCCCCCACATCCAGTAAAGGATGGAGATTCTCCTTCGCTCTCTTTTTGTTGTCAATATATTTATAGAAGTGTTTTTTGTTATCCCTTACGACTGTGGCCAGGTTGAGCTCTAGCTGGGCTTTTGCCTTTCTAATTCCCTCTCTGCATGACCTAACGAGATCCTTGTACTCTTCTTCCGTTGCCTGCCCCTTCTTCCAAAGGTGAGAGGAAGAGAAGAACAGAAAGTGACTACTGCATAGCATCTTCAGAAAATATGTGGGAAGCTCAACCTTCCCACAACTTTGAAAGGTGCTTGCAGGAACAGATACCAAAGGTATCTAGGTTCCACCAATAAACGGAAAAAAAAAAAAAAAAAGGTGGGGTGGAAAGGCTTGTTTGAGCTGGTGTTTGCTTCTCTAATGTTCTAGCTTCTAGTGCTCCAGAAAAGCTTGGCGTACCCTGTTCAACCACCTAAATGCAAATGTCCTTTTAAAACCTGTGTACCTATTTTTCCTGCTGGAGTTGGGAGGTGTGGTTCTCCTTCGAACTTCAACTACTTCAGCTACTTGCTAATATGGGGGCGTGGGGGCAGGTTTGGAAGATCTACATCCAAATCTGCTCTTCCTAGATTATAGGAGGTGTTACACCGCCTATAAACCTATTCTCTCACTATTTCTGTAAGTTCTCCCCCTTTCCGAGGGCTTCCCCTAAAACATATTTAGTCCTTATTCAGTCTCATTTTCTCTCTGAGAAAACCATCCAAATGCATACACATGTTCTTTTCTGAGTAAAAGGGAGCACATTAACCTTTTGAAACAGAAATAGAAACTTGAATTAAATAGGAATATATTTACCAGTTTATCATTTTGTATGCTCCCTATGATATTTATATAACTGATATTCAACTTTTTACTAATTTTATAACTATTATTTTGCATGGTTTCTTTTATCTCACTGGCATCTCTTACACGTTGATAGATTTTCATTTTCCTCTGATTTTACTCCCTTTTAATGTTCACTTTAAATTTTGACATGCTTGCTCTGATTTTCTTTCCCCAAAACCTTTCCTCTTTTACTCTGTGTCATTAGCAAAATACAAAATGCTGTAAGTATAGTTTTATTCTGATTTTTTATTAAGCATGAACAAGTGTTAGATTCATGTCATGAAAGACATAAACTACACTTGTATAATCTCTATCAAGGAACACATTAGAATAGAATAAAAACAATCCAGCACTGTCTGCCGTCTACTTCATAGGCATATATTTAATTAAGTTATGCTGCTCCTAAAATTCAAAAAGCTTAATATTTTTCTGTCCTTAAATTAAACTCCCTGTGCTCTACAATGACCAAAACAAATAATCTATGACCTACAAACAAGATACTTGCATTCCCTAAAGATTTACTTCATTTTCTCCTCTAGGTTATACATCTTTGAACCTCTCTTTTCTGTAACGACCTTCTGGTGCTCATTAGCATGCTGATTACCATTAACACAGCTATAATGCAGCAATTTTCTTGGTGTATGTCGAGGAGAAATGCTCATCTGAATGCAGTCAAGGGACAAAATTAACTGCATAAATCTACAGCACAAACTGGATCCCATCCAACTTTACATGAGTCTTCCTCCCTCTGCTAGGTGTGACATCATCATCTTGCTCCCTGCTGATGGCTTAATAAGTATCCCCAGGTTCCACACTATTTAATTTACCCCTTCTCTGAATTTTACAGTTCCAGTGACAGCTGACCACCTTGCTGTGTTTTCTCTTAATATATGTTTACCTTTATTTTTAATTCTGTCTCTCCTAGTTAGTCCTCAGGTTACATATATATTTATCAAAAAAAGGTTATACAAAGTATGTATATCTATGTGTATACCTGTGTTTCACTACTTCCAAACTTTGTGAAATAATTTACAGGGCAATGGAGCAGGATATTTTCTAGCAAATAATATAATTACAGAAGTAAGATTTTGGATGATATGCATGTCCTGATCATAAAATAATTATTTTATATAAGAGGTGGTAAATACTGACCTAAGTATGTTGCATACTTTGAGTCTGAGAGACAACCAGGAAAAAAGTAGAACAGCTTTTTAAAAGAGAACCTAATTAAGAAACAAACTGGCTTTGGATAAAAGAAGGAGATATTCAAAGAGAAGGAAAATGGGGCAAGAAAAATGATAACTGGCAAATGAGAAAGTAACTAAAAAGAAGACGGAGAGGAAGAATCATAGAATCATAGGATGGTTTGGGTTGAAAGGGACCTTTAAAGGTCATCTAGTCCAAACCCCTGCAATAAGCAGGGACATCTTCAACTAGATCAGGTTGCTCAGAGCCCCATCCAACGTGACCTTGAATGTTTCCAGGGATGGGGCATCTACCACCTCTCAGGTCAACCTGTTCCAGTGTTTCATCACCCTCATCATAAAAAAATTTATTCCTTACATCTAGTCTGAATCTCCCCTCTTTTAGTTTAAAACCATTACCCCTTGTCCTATCACAACAGGCCCTACTGAAAAGTTTGTCTCCATCTTTCTTACAAGCCCCCTTTACATATTGAAAGGCCGCAATAAAGCCTTCTCTTCTTCAGGCTGAACAACCCCAACTCTCTCAGCCTTTCCTCAAAGGAGAGGCGTTCCATCCCTCTGATCATTTTTGTGGCCCTCCTCTGGACCCATTCCACCAGGTCCATGTGTTCCGTGTACTGAGGGCTCCAGAGTTGGATGCAGTACTCCAGGTGGGGTCTCACCAGAGCAGAGTAGAGGGGGAGAATCACCTCCCTCGACCTGCTGGCCACCCTTCTTCTGATGCAGCCCAGGATACGGTTGGCTTTCTGGGCTGCGAGCGCATATTGTTGGCTCATGTCTGGTTTTTCATCCACCAGTATTCCCAAGTCCTTCTCTGCAGGGCTGCTCTTGGAGAATAAGTGAATCAGGATAAAGACCTGAAAACTGCAAATCAGATGGGAAGGAGGAGAGAACAAGAAGAAAGAATCGTACTGAAGGGTACCACAGTCCTGGCGCCACTGGTGTCGAGAGTGAGGAACTTGTTGGGAGACTCAGTCTTTCTTGTTGACCTTAGGCTCAGGTTTCCTGGGGCAGAGAAGGAAAAGGCTCTCATCCTGGCACTGAGTAAGGACTTGGCTGGAGTATGCATCTAGATCTGGGAAACGGGTAGTTTCCTATGCCTCATGATTAAGATATGGCTAGAGTGAATAGTGGGGAAGAAAGAAGCTGCCAAGGAAGTGTATCTGTAGCACACCAAAAAGTCTCATCCCCTTCCCTCCCTGTGCAAGGCACATCCCTCCTTTCTGATCCCGCAGTCCCAGGGGCTGCGCTGCTCTCCCATGTTTTGCTGGGGAGAGAGAGGAGCCAGGCAGAAGACAAGGAGGAAAAAGCAAGGCATACCTTCAACAGTGCAATACTGTCACCTCCTGATAAGCCTCTATTGCCTTCTGCTGTGTGTCTTTTGCATCATGACACTCTTGTGGTATTAGTATAACTTCTGTGAGCAGGGACCATAATTCACGCAAATTTAATAGACTCCTCAGGGCAGGATCAGTTATAAGTGCACAAATCCTGGCAGAGGTTTGTTCAACCTGTTCCTAAAAACTTCCATTAATGAAGCTCTTACAGCCTCCCTAGGAAACTTAATCTACCAGTCTACTGCTGGAAGTGTTTCCCAGATGTCTAACTGGAATCTCATTAATTTAAGCCCATTAATCCTGACCTCTTTCAACATTTTTTATATAGTTTAAAAATATTTCTATATGTCTCCTCATTTTTCTCTCTACTTCATAATTCAATTTTTCCAGTCAATGTTGCTACTCATCTACCTAGAATATCAACAGCCAAGGAGAACAACAGGCAGAAAATTTAAAAAAAAATTTTGTGGGATGAATTCTGTCCTATGAACTGTAGAAGCGTAAGCTGGCCTAAGTGCCAGCTAAAGATAAAGCAGAGGAGTGGATAACTTCAAAAAGGTCAGCAAAGTATCCCAGATCAGAATTAGAAGAACAGTGGATGAGCATGCTTTTCTACTAGGCAAGCTCTGAGCATCATTCATAGGAGTTTCAGTTAGGAAATCTTTACTTTTATAGCAGTAGTCTTCTGGGTGTGGGGGAGCAGGAAATAATCCCAAAATAAAGAATTATAACAATTTTCAACTGCTTGAAAAACCAAACATCTTTCAGACCATTGTTCTTTGCCAAATTATGTTGAAACTAGCAACACAGAATCATAGAAATTGGTCAATGGATTCAGAAATTACCTGCGAGTCAGAGATATACAGTCAAAGGAACACACATTGGCATACACCTGGTTTCCTTAAGAAGTCATCAGCATTGCCCTCCCCTAAACAAGAGGGGCATGAAGGTCCACTAACTCTATACATCTGCCACAGACATATCTGTATCCGCTTTAATCATGGTGGGCTCTCATAGTTAATGGAAAGAAACAGACTTGTTTGGAATGTGGTTTCTCTCACCTGTTTTCACGGCCTACCTTGTGGTGACATGAATCATTCTCTCCTCAGAAGTACCTCTTCCTTTCCAAGAACAGAAAAGGAAGGTCAGACAATAAGCTCCAGTGTAGAACATCTGCAGTACATTAGGTTATGTGAATTCCCTGTAAACTGTGTATTTAGACTGCCCTAGTCTCCATTTTCTGCCCCTACACCAGACAAAGTCAGAAGAAAGGCCCTGACTCTTACATTGTATTTAAACCTTTGCTCAGTTCATCACTGTGTTGGAGGAATCACCCTTACGTTTGATGCCCATGAGACAAAAACTCTTCAATGTTAATTTTGCTGCTCTTTGGGACATATTCATATGAGAAAAGTATCAACGCAGTGACAACCATATCTTTGGAAATGAGGTACCTGCCTATGTCATCATTTAAGGTTTATATAATGTTAATCTTGTACTTATTAGCATCTTATTAAATCCATCAATTTTTTATTTTCAGTATATGAAGACAATCTCTTTATTGAGCTCTCTGCAATGATGTCTAGAGAAATATCCAATTGTGCTTTCCCTAGTACTTACTAAAAAATATCTTTCTGCCCAGCTAACAAAATTATCTGTTTACCTGTTACTCTTTTGCTTAGTGAAGTGTTGATTTCAGGTTTTCATTAGAATAGGAAGTTCATAGCAGTTTCTCTTTTAATTTGATGCAAATTCTTCTGATTATAAAGAACTTATCTGCTGTAAAAAAAAAAGTCATGAGGAAGATGCAGTAATAAAAAGAGTGGAGCTTTCTGGTAAATATAGAGCAGAAACACAACCAGGAAAAAACAGCACATTTTTGCCAAATATCGTTAACATGTGCCATGTTTAACAAGAAGTAAGTGTGAATAGCTTATTTTCTCTGCCTGATGACTGAGGGTAGCCAACAGGTAATAAATTCCCTTGTTGTTTCTAATAACACTGACAAAGAAAAACAACAATCAGTTTAGTGAGCTGTATGAAAAATCAGAGATCAATATCATATTAAGTCATCTAGAAACTAAAGTCCTTTAAGCATTTTCCAAACTCAGAACGGGGCAACAGGAGGATGCTGCTGTGGTGATGAATTGTACACCATGCTGTCAGTTAGATGAGAAGATTAGAGAGTAATCTTTTATTCTATTTCCTATGTGATTTTAGTATAAATGACGAGCTCATGAAAGTATTTAAAGGGTATTTAAAGCTCAGGTGAGGTTACACCTATGGTAAGGGTTGTAAGACACAGTTCCCAAGGATCCTTGCTGTACACCTGGCTATGTAGCACTGCTGTATATCAAGACAAAGCTGAAGGATCTACAGCAGCCTGGTTTGCACCTTTGCTTCCAAGGGATAGAAATTCAACACAAGGGTGGACCAGAGCGCAGCTCACAGAAAGGGACTGTAACAAGTGCTGTTCCCCAGGGGTCAGTACTGCCTCCAGTCCTGTTCAATATATTCATCAATGACCTGGATGAAGGGATAGAGTGTGCTCTCAGCAAGTTTGCTGATGACACAAAACTGGGAGGAGTGGCGGACACACTGGAAGGCTGCGCTGCCATTCAGTGTGACCTGGACAGCTGGAGAGTTGAGCAGAGAGGAACCTTATGAAATTCATCAAAGGCGAGTGTAGGGTACGGCACCTGGGGTGGAATAACCCCATGCACCAGTACAGGTTAGGGGCTGACCTGCTGGAGAGCAGCTCTGTGGAAAGGGACCTGGGAGTCCTGGTGGACAACAGGATGGCCATGAGCCAGCGATGTGACCTTGGGGCCAAGAAGGCCAATGGCATCCTGGGGTGCATCAAGAAGAGTGTGGCTAGCAGGTCGAGGGAGGTTATCCTCCCCCTCTGCTCTGCCCTGGTGAGGCCGCATCTGGAGTACTGTGTCCAGTTCTGGGCTCCCCAGTTCAAGAAGGACAGGGAGCTGCTGGAGAGGGTACAGCAAAGGGCTACGAGGATGATTAGGGGACTGGAACATCTCTCTTATGAGGAAGGGCTGAGGGACTTGGGTCTTTTTAGTCTGGAGAAGAGAAGACTGAGGGGGGATCTTATTAATGATTCTAAATACTTAAGGGGTGGGTGCCAGGAGGATGGGGCCAGTCTTTTTTCAGTGGTGCCCAGTGACAGGATGAGAGATAACGGGCACAAACTTGGTCATAGGACGTTCCATCTAAACATGAGGAGGAAGTTCTTTACTTTGAGGGTGGCAGAGAACTGGCACAAGCTGCCCAGAGAGGTTGTGGAGTCTCCTTTTCTGGAGAAGAGTTAAAAACTCGCCTGGACACATTCCTGTGCAATCTGCTCTGGGTGAACCTGCTCTGGCAGGGGGGTTGGACTAGATGATCTCTAGAGGTCCTTCCAAGCCCTATCATTCTGTGATTCATTCATTCTGTGACGATAGGGAATCATGAAAACTAAGATGTGCTGTAGCTTGAATCATGTCCTTCACTGTAAACTCACTTGTCTTTCTGCTGAAGTGATAAAACTGAGGGGAGGAGGAAGTCTTTGCTCTCCAAATTAATTTCTTAACATGGATCTCTGGATGCTGTGATCCTGTGCATTCCCTGATTTTAAATAGCTAGATCAAACATTATGAAACGGAGGGGGATATCAAAAGTTCAGGGGCAAGCTTAGCATTAGAATCAAAAGAGGAGAAAAATGCAGTCATACTTTACTTTCACAATAACAAAAACAAACACTAGTGCACATGTGGTAACAAGGAGAAAAAGGCACTGCTAATGGCAATCAGCTTGTCCTACTGGTCCAAAGAATCCTAATTATTACATTTGGAAAAAGCTGTACAATACTCTGGAGGACCCAGTTACAGCATGCTCAGCAAAATTGTCTGCTGAGCAAATGCTGGCAGCTTTTCTGTCAGAGCCAGTGCTGAGTGCAGCTGGGGATACACTATTATCGACACCAGAAGACAAATCCAGCAAAAGACTTGGGTGCCTGGTCCCAGAAGTGGAGGGTGATCCAGAAAAGCCTGCAGAAACCACAGAAGTATCTGAGACACTAAGCATGCTTGTGGTTTGGCCATAAAATTTACATGGGGGACCAAAGTCTGTTGCCTGCATGGCTGAGCATCCAGGCATTAAAAAGCCATTGAGACTTCACCAGCCGAGTTTCCGCTGCTTGTCTCTTGCTGGTCTTCACATGTTAGATGCTGGAGCACATCTGATACACAGTAGCAACCCTGAAATCCACAGTCACAACCACTCTTTTCATAAAATGTGCATTTCTCCCTTTCATATAATAAAATAATTCTTACAGTACTAGTTCAGAAACTGGGAGATCTTGGTTTAACCCGAGCTTGGCTTTACAGTGCGCAGCCTTGCATCCTGTATGCATGGGACACAGGGAAGGGAAAGCACAGGTCTTCTTCAGTCACCCTGTTGAAAGCATCCCACTCTGCAGAAAAGTTTTCAGTGTTTTGTAGAAAAGGAATAAAGGGGAAAGAGGAAGAAAGCAATAGTGAGAACATGATGCTGTTACCTAAGCACTCCCCCCAGGAAGTACGGTGGGTTGTTTTACCCTCCTGGAGGATGGGCTTCCCAGAAGATATAATACCTACTCCCTTTATCCCAGTTAGACTAAGCAAGAGGTAGTTATCAGGCTGGGCAAACTGGGGCAGTTCTGACATGAGTAACTTCTTGTCTTTGAGCTGATATCTGGTTTTAGCTTGATATTATTATTAGATGTTTTTATTTGGGGGATCACCATTGTTGAAGAAATAAATCACTCTCAGAGGTAGATAAATAAAGTGGATCTAAAGGTCCTTGCTTTTGACAGCAGCTGCCCTGACCAGTAGTGGGCTACAGCTGGATTGTGATGCAGAAGAAAAATGTTCTTCAGTTTCTAGGACTGAGCTCCTTCATCCCTGGTAGCCCTCCTCAAGCTGCATCTCAGCCTGTCCAGTCCTGTCTCCAGACCATCATTCCAGGTACTCGTTCATTCCAAAATAAATTGAACTCTGAAGTGGTGCCTTTAGTGTTTTTGTTTCCTTCACCTCATGCAGACCTCACCAGTGAGGACTACTGTGCCATGGTGAACTGTCAACGTAAAACAGAGCAAGTCAGCATTTTCTCAGAGGAACATCAGTGTTGTGCATTGATCTCATACATATGCATCCTACAAAATATGTTCTCTCTCTCTCTTTCCCACTTTTTTTCTGCTCAGCAAAACTAAATCTTAGCCTTTTTTATTATTATTCTGATGAGGACATACACATTTAAGACCTCATTATTTATTAACCATTTGTTTAATTTCCTTCAAATCTTGAGGGAAATTCTACCTCAGATGCAGACCTCATATAACACTATGAAGCAGATATATATACAGACATATAATATATATATTTAACTTACATTTGAAGATGAGGACCAAAATCAGACATGTACACTGTAAATGAATTGCAATTTTAAATATGGGTAAGCTACTGTTTCTCTATAATCTTATGTTTGTTTACTAGTATCAAAGGATTAGGTGCTTGCAAGATACATGAGCTTCAAAGTACAGATTATATATATATAACACAAGTAAAAAGAAGTTGATATGAACTGAATATACATGAAGATCTAGGAACTTAAGGAAATTGACAAGGGAAGCAAAAGTGCACAACGGAAATCTGTGACTAGTAGAATTAAAGATAACAGAAAGGAATTTTTGAAGGGAATCAACAAAAGGAATCCTAACAAAAGTAGTTGCAAGGTACTATACAATGTGAGTAGTAACACAGAAAAGGCAGAAACATTCAATAAGCAAATCTTTTCATAGATGAGAAAAAGCCACATGATATAGTCTCTTTAGAGGATGATGAAACACTTTCCAGTCCAAAAGCAATTCAGTTAAAACACAGATACCAGAATTATCAACAATAAATCGGCAGGTGACTTGCATGCAAGAAATTTAGTAGGTTTCTAAAAGAGGACCTTCCTGGGCCATAGCTACTGTCTTTTCAACAGCTCTTAAACTATTTTAAAGCTCAAAATTCATAGAGCAAAATCTAAAGTAAATGGCTGAGATAATAATAGACTTATTGTCTTATGCAAAATAACAGATTATATGGAACTTCATTAACAAAGAATTAAAGCACATTAATATAATTAATGCAAATCAATATGGGCTCTTGGAGATTTGGTCTTGGTACTGTAATGTGATTAGAAGTTTAGTTACTAAAGGTAATCGTGTGAATATAATACACTAAAACTCCTGTGAGGCATTTGACTTGGTGACTTGTGACATTTTGATTATGAAATTAGAACAATACATTATGTAGCACCAATTAAATAGATTAAAAACAGGCTAATTGATAGCTCTCCAGATGTAATTGTAAATGACTAATCATTGTTGACTAGGTACATTTCTAGCTGATTTCCAGTGGGTTTAGTTCCATTTAACATTTTTATCAATGACCTGGAATAAAATATAAAATCATCACTAATAAAGTTTTCAGATGACATAAAGATGGAGGGAGTAGTCAATAATGAAAAGGAAAGATCATTAATGCAGAGTCATATGAATCCCTTCTGGCCTCAACCTTAATGCAAGAAAACTGTGTGTATTTAAGCACAAGCATGCAGAAAAAACATCCAAATTTAGATTATCACAATGGCGTTAATTAATGACTGGGCATGGTTTGTGGCTCGTGTTGTATGGAAGGAAAACAGTTCACATGACCTTGTTATAAAAGACTAGGTACAACTAGGCACCTTGTCAAGCAGCAGACAAGCTGAACATGTAACATGCAAGTCCTGGGCATCTGTGATAAGGCATTAGGAACCCTTGTTCTGACTGTGATGATATGTGTAACCATCACCGGTGGAACCCAGTTCTGTCTTCTCATGAACAAAAAGCAACATTTACCCATCTTGTATGGTTACATATGTGACACTGAAATGAACATTCTCCTAAAACACATCACTTGTGTGATTTATCTGAGCTTAAAAAGGATGGACAAGCATCCAGAGAAGCTGATCTTCTCAGTTAACTTGCTTACTAGGTCAACATATGGGAGTTGCTTTGATCTTGGCTCATGCAAGATATCAGGAAAAAGAAGCCTCCTATTAAAATTTCATGTCTTATAATTAATGATCCCTTTCATAAAATTGCCTCTAATATCTTTGAATCTTAGACAGACTGAGTCTACCTGCAGGGAGAATTTTCTTTGCAGAGATGCATGGAAGATCATAAATTGCCCTGTTTTAGTAATTTATTGGGTCTTTGAGGGGCTAAAACTTCCTTTTTCTAAAGAGCAGAATTCAAAAGAAATTTCCTGCTATAATGAAATTAAATATGGAAACGTTAAAGATCTGCAACAGAGTCAAGTATTTTATATACAATGTCTCCCAATGAAACTTTGGATCTAAGGAAATTTGTTGTAAGATTTATGGTTTAGGATGCCAAAAAAAAAGTATACAGCTTTCAGTGTATCAGAATGTTCTGGTTAAGTTCAAACCTGCGATCAGTTGACTATCCAAAACTTATTCTGACAGTGGTTATGAGAAAAAATTAAGTTAAATTAAATAACACTTGCAGTATGTACACACACAGAAACAGAAGGGAGTGCCCTTACAAACAGAAATCCAAGCTGCAAAGCAGCTCACAATGAGCAGCTAGGAAACTCCTTCACTGAAACGGTATCTGTAAGAAAGGTGCTGTGAAACTCAAAGTACCCAGTGATGAACAGGCAGGAAGCTGGTGCAGGATGCGGCCACCGCAAGCAGAAACCTGAGCAGTGCCTAGATGTTAGGAGCTCAGCAGAGCCATCTGAAAGTCCATGCCCGGGTTCCCTAAGCTGCCAGTGAAGCAAAGGCTTGGATACAATGCGTCAGATAAGCACTCAGGACCTTTCACCACAGGCTTTCCGAGACAACGGCCTTTCTCCCTTTACCTGTAGAATATATAATAACTGATGAATCTCTCTATAAAATCAAGGAGTAGCCTTCAGAGAAATATCTGCTTTATACACATTAGGCGCCTAGCTTTCTCAACCAATTATAATGCGGCTTAAGCAGTTGTGCTAATGACTTTGATTTGCTAAACATAAAATATGGGTGGAAATCAGATCTCTGTCCCAGGCTGCCTGGACCCCCCATGCATTCACAAGTCTGAAATTACTTTCTGCTAATACGCTCTGCTACTGGCTCTCGTATTTATAAAAGCTCTTCAGAAATCTCTAGCTTGGGACAGATCTAGAGTGAAGTATTTATGACAAGTTACAGCCAAAAATTTTCTCTTCCACTGTTTTTTTTTAATGAGATTAAATGATTACTATCTCTAAGCTGATTGCAGCTTCAGATAAAGTAAGGTTCCCCTTTTCCACTATTGCTTCACTGGCCAAATTACACTAGCACTAGTTTTCATTTCCAGTTATTTAGAAGCTAGAGATCAAAATGCCTTTTTTTTTTTTCTTTTCTTTCCAGCTGTGTACAGTCTAACTACTGCTGCTATCGGATTCAAGGAGACCTTCCACTGTTACCTCTCAAAGGCAGCCAGAATTATTATTCCAGTTATTTTTTCATATTCTTGCAGAGCAAAACCTTCTTAGAACTTTTTCTTGTGCTTCTAAACGTGCGAAGACTTGTGAAGAATTTATTCAGCTCAGGTAAGGCTGGGTGCATCCTAAAAATTACTGTTGTTATTTATATACTGGTTTGCATTGTGTAATTGAATTTGGTGGTTGCAAAAGCCTTGGAGATTGAAAACATTTGCTTATGTATTCATGAAATGAGTGTTGGAAGTGCAAGTTTGCCCAGCTAGCCTGAGTGGTGGGCCTCAGGAGAGGCCTGCTGCAGGATTCAAAAGACTATGGTCTTCAGATCCAGAAAATTCCTGGGTTTTGTGAGATTAAGTGCAGAAACCACAACCAGAAGCTCATGTTAATTCTTTCCAGTGTTAAGTGTCTAACTTAGAGACGTAGCTCCTCTCGTTAGTCCACGCAGTTACAGGAGGGGAAGATAGGCAACCACAAGGAGGTCATGAGCAGAATCACCCTTTGTGTCTCTGTTGACCGTCTGGGGCATCTGGACGTCTCAGTTACACACCTAACACCGTATCTTCTACCTTCTGTGTTAAAGTGCACCAGAACCCCCTTCTGGGTTGGTGTGAGGAACAACCTTCAGATGTTAACAAGGTCTCAGCTACTGCGGAGGTGGGCAGAAGGCTCCATAGCCCACTATTAGTTGCCTGGGCCGTCTGGTCCCCAAGAGTTAGTTTAAGCTTCACACTGACCTTTCCATTCAGACTACAGGTTTCTCAGAGGTGTATCAAAGCTGGTAGCTGAAGTGGCAAACTAATCACTTGCATGTAGTGCATATTGCTGCAGGCACTGGGGTGATAAATTGTCCAATTTTACTAAGCAAGGTTGCTCGGATAAAAAAGACTCACAATAAGGGTATATACAGCTGTCTTTGTTATGGACTAAACAATAATAGGCATGGTTCTGATGCTTTTTTGTTTTTATTTTTAATTGTCAGACTCTTTCTCAAAAAGGGAAAAACACCTTCAGTGAAAAGATTTTTAAAGCTGTAATTTGCATAAATATTTTAGATCATTTTTGAAGTAACAGCTGTCATGAAAGGCTGTATTTCCATTTGTTTACAAAAATAGGAAATCATTACCATTTTGATGTCCCCTGAGAATTGAAAAATACATATATAAACACAGAGCAGATTAACACGGATAACGAGTGTGTGTCCTTGTATTCACAATGGCTGAGCTGCCCCTACTGCAGCTGGGAGCTGTAAGTTTATACTTTCGCATTGGCCCCCATGATAATCTCACTTTCATATTTAAATTATTTAATATTTTAATTTTCTCTCAAAGCAATAGTTGGAGCTGTATGTTCCTTTCTAACCTATGACTATGTACCCTCACATTCAGGTGTTCAGAATATTTGCAGATAGTCTAATATTTTTTTCTGGTTTTGTAGATGTATTTATTCCGCATGTCAAAATGGTTTCACTCAAAATGTATAGTTTAGCTTAGCTGTAATAAGACAACAAAATTATTTGCACTGGAGCCCCAGATATTTATTACTGAGCATTACAAGACATGCTGGCATATGCAGTAATAAACTTACACAAGCATCCTCTCATAAAAGTTGCAGACAAAGTAGACAGGCTTTATTTCAGGTTTGTCTAAGATATAGTTTTTTATTCAAAACATTACATGACACTGAGTGAAATTTCTTTTACCTCTTTCATGGCCATGTAAAAATTAGATATGTAGTCTGACTAGACATTTTGTCTGCTTTTAAATTCATTGTGGATAAAGAGTTACCCACTGAGGACTATTTCTACCGTCATTCCCCACTTACCAACTACTATCAAACTAATTCATTTCCAGAGAAGACAGTATCAGAAAGATGGTACAAAGCCAATATAATTCTTTCTTTGTATGTTTTGGTTCCACAAAATCCCTTATGTTTCACTGAAACAAAACATTATGCAGCTATAATCTTAGCCCCACACTCATCCCATTTGACCTCCAGGGAAAAGTTTGCATCATAGCAAAGTTTTTAGGTCTGTCTCAGCTGTTGTTGCTATTGCCACATTGATGGGACCCTGGCAGCTAGCTTTATTACAATGGCACTGCAACCAAATGTATGCACACCAGCCTTTTGCCTATACTTGTATCAATACCTGAGCTAGTGCGATTACAGTGATGAGTGCAGCAGCGCAGAGCTCAGGACAACCTAAATGATAGGAATTTGCACAAGGTTGATTTCGACTCTCTTCTGCCATAACTACATGACTCCTGGCACAAAAGCCAGCTGTCCCAAAGCCAACTCAGGGAGCTCCTACACTAACTTCAGTCATAATTTTTGTTGTGGTATAGACATGCCTTAGGTGTCATTTAAAGGGTCATAGATGGCAAATATCCCTTGTGATAACAAGGATTTGACTCACTGTTTCTGAATCTGTAGGAGTCGCTGCCATGCCTTGTGTTCAGTGAGGACCAGATCTGGAAAAGTTTTGCAATGTCATGATGCTCAGTGATGCCATGCTTACTTTTCCTATACCAGCTCCCTGCGTAATACTCACAAAACCAAGTTATGCTCCAAAGTTTTTTCACAACAGGGTAGGATATGCTCAGTCTTTAAGATTAGGACTCAGAACAGCAGCATATTGATAAGTTAAATGGAAAAAAGGGGGAAGAGCTCTATGCCTAAAATAGCCAAGGGGAAGCACAAAAGGGAAAGAAATATTTGAAATCCTGTCCTTTCCTGGAGTTAGGCACCTATACCAAGAAGTGATTGAGGGCACCTGGAACCACTGTCTCACTCCTTACCCTGCATTGCATAAGTCCCTTATGGGAACAATAGCTGGCTGCCTTTTTTCTCCTAAGAGCAAAGTGGAGGAAGCTTCGACCTATGATGGCTGGGACACTCTCCCTAGACAGGTTCTGTGACCTCTTGAGCTCCTGACCGGCTCTCAGCTCCTACAGGAGGTGTTACTCAGTGTAGCCAAGTGTGCAAGATTCAGAAACATTTAAAATGAATGTCAATCTGAGCTCAGATGTGAGGCAGCATAAATGTGTTATCAGTAATAACAACATCAAAGTAAAATGAGGGAAAGGATTAGGTTTCTCTAGGCTACCATGCCTGCAGCTGTTTATACAATGACTCTTGATGCATAACGCATAAACAGTCACTGGGATACAGAGGTCCATCTTGTTTGCTCTCTTTCTAAAGTCGATACCTCACCAAGAGAGAAGAATAGAGAAGCAGCTCTCCTGGCCTCAGAGGAAGGGAAAAGCTGCAGAAACAATGGACAGGATCTGGACCAGCTAACCCCTTTCTAAACGTTTTGTAACTACTAGTTAGTGAAGCGCATGTGCTGCAGTTCCTTGTATGGTCACTGGAGAGAGACAGTTCTCTTTCAAAATACTCGAGTGTGAGCCACCTGGACTGTTTTTACTCTGCTCCAAATAAAAGAATAATGGAACAATTGCCATAACTTTTTTAAGGCCTCTGTACCAGATTACATCCCTAGAATCCCACATGCACAATCTTCTTGCTATTTACATTCTGAACTCTTAATAACAAGATGTTTCCCACTCAAAATAAGTAAGATAACACCTTAGAGCTGAGACACAGAATGAAGTTTGAACAGCTCCCTCTGTTGCTTAGACTGGTTCTGCAGCAGCATGAGAACATGACATGGAAACATCAAGCAGGAAGCCAAGATCAGCAAAAGTTTAAGACAGAAAGTTGTGCACAGGAGCATATAGAACAATTTAAAATATTCATTGAATTACTGATTTAGACCAGGCACAAGGCTTCTAGCCACAATCTTCACCTTTATGGCTCTATGAAAAGTTGCACATTGACTCCACTGAAGATGCTGAGGTTTTGGGCAATGTCCAGAGTGCGTAGGAAGAGGGACCTGATACAGCAAAGATAACAGAGGGTTGAGAGGTAAAATAAATTAAGTTGGAGAAACACATTGAGGTAATTTGAGAAAGTAAATGGGAATATAAAAATGCTAGTGTGTCAGGGAAGAGAACAGCTATCCTACAGGGAAGGAGAACAGTGCGTGGAGAAAGGAGAGGAAAAGAGGAAGGATGGAAGGGTGAGCTGAAGGCCTGAGGCCATGGTGAACAAGGCATTTGTGTATGATAACGAAGTCTGGCCTACAGGCTGGAGTGGCAGTTTGGTATGCTCTGCCTAGGAATGTATACAACTTCATAGGATTTTTTGTCATATGTCTCCAGACCAGTCTGGCTTAATCTTTCAGGCTGAAGGATCTACTTTGATCATGAGTAGGCACCTGGGTTTGGCCCTGAGATTCTTTTGGCACCTGAATCCTCTTCACAACAATGGAGAACTGATGCTGAAGTCTCTTGCTTTAAACACTGAAATCTCATAAAAAAAGAAAAGAAAAAGAAAATCTGTTTTGATATTGAAATCACCTTCCAGGCACAGTTTCCTGCGAAGGAAAAACTTTTCTGTGAGAAGGGTTCCAGATAACATGTTTGCCATCAACTAATGCTGACGATTAGTGCTTGTCCAGAATGTTCTTTCTTTTTACTTAAAAAAAAAAATTAAAAATATTTGTTTCAAACCTGCATAGTTTTCAGTTCAGAATTTTCAGTTTTTCTTAGGAAACTGGTATAAAATATAACAAGAAAAATACTCTTTCTCTCCTATGTTAGTCTGCAGGATAATTTAAGCATGAAAAATGTAGCGATACTGTCAAGCCTTTTCAAGTGGTTTAAATAAGCCTAATTCATATGTGTTATAAAAACTATATGATCTCTACACATAAATAAAGTTTGAAAGGGTACATAATTCACAGACAGGAGGCCTGAAGAAAGCATGTCTAAAGTTGGTCAGCAGTCTCTCAATCTATATAGACTTTGTAGTATTGGTGCATCTCACCTATATTTTCTGTTAGAGAAATAAAATTTTTTCTACAGTGCTGATAACATGAAAGGAAACAAATAATTGGATGATATAGCCTGTCTATATTTACAGCTAACCTTCCTATAAATACAAGCATTGAAATATCATTTTACTGAAATTCTTTGCTGTAAACAATAATGTAAATGTGGTCTTGGTACTTTAAAAATATAGACTGAACCTTCTATATGCACTATTTTATGGTAAAATTATTTCAATAGATTGGGACAAACTCTGGTCACATTTACACAGAGTACGTTTGAAAAAGGGGCATACTAACAGAAAACAAAATTTTACTTCATTTTAAAAAAAGAAATATTTCAGATTAGCAGCTGAAAATGATAGAAAGAAAACGCAATTTGATGTAACCTGGAGTATAAAAAGTTACATTCAATTAGAAAATATTAGGAAATTAACATGCAGGGGTGTGCTGATTTAATATATATTAGAATACTGAGCAAGTTACAATTTCTTGTGTCCTGACATGTTTTGTTATGATAATGGGTTGGCAGGGTTGGTAGGAAAAACTTCTTTGCACATTGTATATAAACTGCACAACCTTTGCTGTATCAACTTTATGCTCCAATAAACAAGACAATAATGACAAATTATCAAAGCAGTCCTCAGATGTGACCCTCAATTGGAAGAGCAGCAATTTAATGAAGACAAAAGCTAGGTGAAAGCTGCTAATATCATTTACTGATAAACAGATTTTCTCAAGAGGCTCCTAGCTCAATCCCCTGAGGCCCCATAAACCTGCATAATTCCATTTAAAATATTGTGCAATTCACTAAATTAGTCTTTGAACATCCTTACTATCCAATTACGAAGCCCCAGCATGGACAGAATAATGAAATTTTTCAAACTGTGGAATGCATGTGGTCTTAACAAACTTATGACAAACACTGAAATTAGCTTTCAGTTTTGAAGCCAATGTAGACTATTGCTAATGCTTCAAGTCAGAGATAAAACAATAAACACACTATTGCAGTGGTTAAGCAGGATGTAAAAAAATAAATCTTTGACTTATATAGAATTCTCAACACAGCCTACCTTCAGGAAAAAAAAAATCATAAGAATTTGAATGATGTTTTTGCATTTGCAGGCTATTTGGTCTGCTTAAGTTCTAGTAAAAGCTTTACTGAATAAAGGGTACAAAATACCTCCTGGACAGTTTTATCTTCCAGGCAGGCAGAAAAAGGCGAGAGTTTCAGAAGTGAAATTTATTTCTGTTCAAGCATTGCAAGCTGTATTATTAAAGTCATTTGTCATGGTTTGAATATTTCTGCCTGATTCACCATTAAATTGGCCTTCTAATTACCAGCTTTGTCATGAAAAGCAGTTGGGCTGCTTCATTCACTAGAAAACTTCAATCCCTTAATAATAGCTTGGTTCAAATAGTGGGGGAAACGTTGGTACGCTTAAAATTTAAAATGGATACAATAGATACTACCAAGAAAAAAAAGAATCGAAACTGAAACAGAATCCATTAGTGATGGTTTCAAATGCTACCCAGAGAATATTTAGAATTTAGTTTTAATGAAAGATTTATTAATTTAGATGATAAATATTTTACCCTTTAAAAATGCAAATTCATTTATTTTGAATGTATATACAAAACTGAAATGAATCCATGTAACTTAGGGCAGTGAATATTCACTTAGAAAAAAACTCGTGGTCCCAATTCCTAATGCTATAGAAGCTCAGGACAATGTACAGAAGTGTTTGTGCAATTATTTGTCAAATTTGTGCATTCATTTAGAATGATCATGCATGTTGATGTTGTAACTGCACTTATAAATGGTTAGGCAGATATCAAACTGCCTTCGCATATCAGATAAGCTCATTAAGCTGTGACAGCGACATTATGCATGCAATTGTGAATTACTTTCTTTGATAGCTGTGGCATGCCAGGCACTTCCCCTTGCGGTTCTGTACAGTGAGCTCTTGGCCTTGCAGGAGTTCAGTTTATATGCCAAATCATATTTAAAGGTGGTTTTAAAGGTGAATGTGGACTTCATTACATAGATTTCATTATACGATAAAAATTTTGTCTTTCCTCTGTGACAAGCATTTTAATTACAGGAATCAGGCCACATATAATATATAGCCTATACACTTACATGCAGTCTACATCCCTATCTATCCATCTATACTTTTTTTTTTAAGATTTCAGTTATTAATAATATATCTGAAAATTTTAGGAAACTGAGGATTAGTGCCTTTTTCTGAAAAAAAAAGATACTCATCCTTAATTTATTTTGCAGAATAAGTCTGGAAATCTTGTTAGTGTAGGCCTTTAATCAAGACTAGGCCCTTCTTGCCCTAGCATGTAAAGATTTGCCACACCAGGTTATGGCAGTAATTCCATCAGTTCCAATAGCTCCCTTTCAATATTTGACAAAAGATCAGATGAAAAACCTTCCCAGTGTACCCAAAGAAAAGATGCAAAGCTTTGTTAGCTATTTCTAAACCCACACTGGGATATCATGTTGACCCTGTCTTCTAAGGGAAAGATGACTTTGCCTAAAACAAACATGCTTTAGCAGGAGTTAAGATGACTTGGGTCCTTAAAAGTCAGACCCACCTATTAGGTTGCTCAGATTTTTACCACTGTACCCTTCCTTGACAAGTGAGGAAGGTCTGCCAAGCAAGTCCAAAAAACCATGGGTATGACTGTCAGAAAAGGTGATAGGATGAGGAACCAAAAGGCAAACTAAACTGTAAGGATTTTCTATCTTCATTACACAGGACTGCTATTGACAACATAATGTGTCCAGGACAGTTGAGCAACAGGAACGAGCAGAAGACAGGGAGGAACAGGTACTGAATAGGAAAATATGAAGATGAAGAAAGTAATGCAATGAATAATCCTCTGTTATTTCTGTATTTTCTTTAACAAGTGTGTTTGGGGCCAATGTGCTTATGAAGCACGATGCACTCCCTTTTCTGAAACAACTGTCGTAAGTGAAATTAATGCAGGAAGAAAACACACTTACAAAGGTGTACAGGATCTCATTCAAAAAAAGTTAAAGGTCTTCATGTTTCAGAAATTTATGAAATGAGAAAGCCTGAGAGTACAGCTCCCAGGTCAGGATGGGTAATAATCCACTGGCTAGTGCCCTGGTGTGCTACAAGAAATCTTAGGTCCTTCTGCAGATTGTCTCAAAAGCCTGTGGGATGAAACATTTTGCTTTGACTACAGCTGTGCAGGGTCCTGAATCTGGGTTTCTTCTCAGCTACAGACTGTGAATCCATATCTACTAATGACAAAAATGTCATGGATACCAATGGTTTCTGCAAAAGCCTCTGTTTCAATACGAAAATGTATTTAACTGCAGGGTACTTTCACAGAGGGTGTTCTCACTGACTGTTGTACATGACCTGGGGGGTTATGTGCAGGAAATTGGTGCAGATTACAAGAAATTAGAAATAAGTGAATGAGAAATTTGGACTGCTAGCATGAGAAAGAATGGATATAGGGATATGGTAGCAGCAAGCCTCCAGAAGATGATGGTGAGATACACACAGAAAAGGAAGGATAAATAGACAAGGACCCTACATGTCTGAGAACAGACAAAGGATTCAATCTCTTGGATTTCTGTCTGTCCTTGCCCAGCAAAATCCTCCTTCATAGACCTTTTCCCCTGTCCCACTGCATGTGTCCATGAAATGCAACAGGACTTGTAGTTTGGTAGCACTGCTAAGCTGGGTTTCTGCTCTTGAGAGTGAAGTAGTAGCTCAAGCTAATTTCTTCTGGATTGCCTATGTGACTGTAAGTCATTTGCCAGCTTGTGTCTGAGTATCCTTGCTAGGGAGGGCAGTTGGTCTGCTCTGGACAAGGGTCAGCACAGCAATCAACGTGGGGGGGACAACTGGGTAGTTTGGGCTACAGTGCAACTTTGAGACCTCAGCTGATACAACAGCAAAAACAGAGCCAAAGAAACCAGCATATCTGCCAGCAAAGCATAAATGGAGAATGTAACTGCAAAACATAGCTTCTTGCAGGCAGGTTGCTAGCATATCTGACCAGGTGGCCAGAGAGCACCTAAATTTTGTCACCTGAAATACAGGGATCTGGAGAAAATCAGGGACTGCATCATCCTGCAGAAAATTGTTTCATACCTGTTGTTTGGGGTTTTTTTATTGTGGCAAAAGTATCATATCAGCATCCTGGAGGAGATATGCTTGAGGTCTACACTACGGAGAAAGGGGGAAGATCAAGGGAAGAAAGAAACTTAGAAGAAGAAAGAAAATAGACACAAAGACCTTTCTGGTAGGGATGCTGTCTTTGTACAATATCAGTACAACAGTGTCCTGACTATTATCTAGATATCAGCCTAATACAAACGATAAATTAAAATTATAACTAATAAGAAGACTGTGGTGGAAGACATTCTCAGAAATAAAACATATTGCCATGATTGTAAAAGATTAACATTTTTCTTATTAAATGATGAGCTTGCTTTTTAATATCGGCATTATAATAGACTATACTATGAATCTCTTTATCATACCTAAAGCACTGTTAATTCATCTTTCATGAATACATTAGAAGAGAGGGTTTTCCCATAGGCAAACACATCATACATATTTGCAAATGTCTTACATAATGATGCAAACACTATGCATAGAGAGTAGCTGTATTATGGTGAAAGGGAGAAACAGCACATGCACAAAAAAGACTTTCATTCAATTTCATTAAATACTTAAACCGACAAAATAAAGTAAGTCCAATTTGCTGTGTATAAATCTTGCAGGCAAGGAAAAGGCTGCTGCTTAAATTTATTCTTTAGTTTAAATTCAGCTATTCATAATAAGGAGTTGACGATTGTAGATAGAACAAATGATTTGTTAACACGTCTATTGCATTTGTTCTTAAAATAAAACACCGCTCATTTTGCAGTTATATCTACCAGTAAATTCCTAAATATCTTCTTATTTGGGAAACAGTGCATGCACCATACTCTGCTTTAAAAATCTTATTGATGTACTACAGTATGGAAATGAAATTGGAAATCACAGCCACGGACACAAAATAAATAGTAGTCATTTTATTTAGCTTGTTACCATCTAGTCTAGTCCAAGAATATTACCTTAACGGCAGACTCTGAATTCATGAAGAGTTACATAAGGGCCCTGTTGCCAAACATAAAAACAACCCATTTAGTGCCTGTTTTGCATCTACATAGGAAGTTTTCTTTCATTATCCACCAGCCCCTAGATCTTATTATAGCCATTGTTTAATTTGTGCTCTGTTTTACAAATGACACTTGTACAGGCCTCATGGGACTGCTGATAGAAGTGTGGCTGTCTCCTTCCCTTGTGTCAATTCTTTTGTGAACCTTTATAATTAGCCACTTAACAAATTGAGGAAAATGAATCTGTGGTTGTGAAGTGCTTACTGGTGCCAAGTCAACCATGTGACAATCCAAGCTGATACCTAAAAAGTCATGGCACTCAGCTGTCCAAAGGGTTAACAAAACCTCATTATGGTAGGTTAATACATAGAAATGAGGTATGCAATCACCAAGAGAACCTAGAAAAGTTAGAACCATTTTCTTCAGTCAAAATACACATAATTCTTTCAAAAGGAAGGACTTCAACTTCAGTGTCTTTCTGGGAGGAAGTTACCAAATTATACAACAGAGTAAGTCACATATCATGGTTTAAAGCCTATGCTGGCCAACTCTCAGTGTTTTATCTGTGGGACTTTATAGACAGAACGTCAACTCAGCAGTTGTCTCTTGCAGAGAAAAATGTGTTCCAGCTTTTAGGATGTCACATTTCTCATGTTCCTGTAAGATACACCATGGTTAATTTTCTGACATTATCTTGAATAAGTAATGCTATTTCTAAACAAAAAATAGCCTGCACTCATACACATTTTTTCCCTACAAAATATTCTTTAATTTACTTTTGCAAAATATTTTAGTCTTTTTTGTCTTTTCAGTTGAAAAATAATAATCTTGTTTCAGTTTTTAGTAATCAAAACCTGACATTTTATTTTTCGTGTTTGGCTTTTTTTGTGTATGTGCAAACATGATTTCTTTAAAAAAAGAAGTGGAATTTTTGTGTTAAAAATTGTTTTTTACTGGGATTTTTTTAATTGGATTATTGTCTACTGGTTCTATTGTCAATATAGTAAGAGGATTTCAGGGTATTAATTTCATATGCATAAATATATACACACACACTTATTTGTTAATACATATCTGTAGATGTCCACCCAGAGTTCACCATACTTACAACTATTAATGTACCTAAAGGTGTGAAAACTTATTTACATGAAGTGCATTTTACTTACTGCAGAAGCAAGCTTTGAACCAGGAGTAGGAATCAGAATCTCCCCCATTCTCAGGTGAGTGATTTAACTACTGAGCCCAATTAGTCATGACATCTTCTTCCTATGTAGTGGGAGGACACTAGGAAGGGAAGTGGAGTGAGCCCTCCCCCCTTACCCTGAACAGATGGTTGCTCATTGATTAGGGCATCCCTTGAGAGGTGGAAACGGTGGGTTTGAACTTCTGCCAATGGAAGGGGAATTAAATCCACGCTTTCTTTAAAGTAGGTCCTTCTAGCCGCTGAAAAGGAAAGCTGCACTGTGAAGACATTTTGCAAGAAAGACTGCTCTTTGAAAGGGGTCTAACACAGTTGTCTGAATCTGGAAAGAAGATTTCAGGTTGTGAATTCAGGTTGTGAATTCAGGCTGATGTTGCCTCTTCATCGAGCAGGGCCCCTGAGCTGCTGGATGTAAACCACATTCCTCTTCTATGCATTTCAGATTAGCCAGCCAAAGCAATGTGACCCCTGGTAAACTGACTCTGGTGTTTGTTGTTCTGATCACACTGTCAATTTGAAGTTTCTAATCTTGTCCAGGTACTCTTACTCTGTGAAGGGTTTAAATCCAGAATATAGCTCTATGGATTTCACTTCAAACTTTTATATTTCTGAGTTTTACAGTTCCAAAATAGTTTCTATACTATAGGAAAGCTCACCAGCAGTGAATTCAATTGTGGAAGCACTCACTTATCTCTGTATATATTGTGTTGATATGGGCAGCCCCATACCAACACAATATATACAGATTTTAAGAACCAATACCTGTATTTGAGTAGGGTGGTGAAGAAAGTATTTCTCTTCAGAGGTCCATCTAAAGCAGCCAGAGATGTAAATCTTAGTGATAGGATTGTGTTTGTGTTCATTGGGTAGGTAGAAGGAGAAGAAGGGGTACTTTTCCCACTCAGTGGTTAGTGATGCCAAGTAGTTCTTCAAGAAGATGGACCACACTTCCCACTGTCCAGGGAAATTCTAACCTTCGTGATTGCACAGCTCAGTGGCTGCAATATGCTGTTGCAACAGACACTTGATTCCTGAACACATGCAGCAGCAAATGAGACTGGGGCTGTGCGTGTCATAAAAAAGCTGGCACACGACAAGATATGCAGCATTTTAGCACTCTTCCAGCCTCTCAGTGACCCACACTGCCATAGCATCACCACTCGTCACGAGATCATTCCTTGGTCAGTATCAGCTGGGCAGCCCTTACAGGAAAGATGCTGGAAAATGCTTAAAACAGATGCAATGCAGTACATGCCTTTCCTAATGTGAAAGGAAGGTTGGTGGGCAGAGGAAGCACATAGATGAGACTGTGGACACGGTGGGGTTGGCTGTGGCAGAATAGACACCTAGACAGGTTTTTTCACTGGTTATAGCAGTGAACATGATGGCAACAGCGTCACAGGCTGAAGGTCTGAAACCACAGAGCCAAGGTGAGCAAAATACTACTCATGTCTGTAGAGAACAGCTTGGTATGGACATTTGATGACGGGTGCAGCAGTGCAGAATCTGAAGTGAGAGGGAGGTGAAAAATAAGACCCACCTGCCCCATCAGTAGTGGTACACATACCAGTGGGCTATGTAGGGGATAGCAGGTCCCCATGTTAACAAAAATTCTGCCTTACAATCCCCTTCTGGAACACAGTTTTTATTGTAAGTGCTTCCCACTTCCTTTATCTTCTGAGTCATAAAGTCCTCTGAGGCTAATGAGGGAGATGGCAGTATTATTTTCTCTGAATGAGGTATGTACCTACATTTTCTAGCTTGATATTATTCCACCTGACTACAGAGAATTAAATCAAAGAGGCTGCTAGGGAAAAACCAAGCTAGAAACAAAACAATGACAGAGATGAGCTATCTCCAGAGAAATGCCAAGCAACAGGGAAGAAGGCAAGGAGCTATTAACTGCAAGACAGGCACCTTCTTGTCTCCAGTCAGGCTAACAGGTGTGTTTTCCCTGACCAAAGCCTGAGAGAAAAAGAAAATTAAATTGTTTAGAAAAGATATAAATCCCTGGCTAAAGAAGAGTGGTGTGAGGAATATTTAGTTATAAGAAAATGCTGCAGAGAGGTAGTGAAAGTAGGGGAAGCAGCAACTGCCTATATCTCCCAGGCTAGGATAGGGGTGTCCACTCCAAAAAAAAAGGTTACAAAACTCACAGGAATAAGCAAGATTCAGACATAGGTCTTCTGCTGTTTTATCTCCCTTCTCAGAATGCTGTGTATTCTGCAATGAATAAATAATGCTTTGTTTTGAAGAAGTGGCCTTGCAGGTGCCAAATACATCTGGATTTACCGCTTTTTCACAGGTGAAAAACAGAGGGCTGTAAGCCCAGTGATCTAGTCTAGGGACTATGCAAGTATATCTAAAGAGGAGCTGTGAAACCTCTCACTAGCAGGATGTGTTTGGGAGAGATGAAAAGGGCCTAAAATATAGCTCATTATAACAGTGATAGCCATAGTTTGGACTGCTGGAAGTTGTACTCTTTTGCTTCTCTCAGATTCTGTTGTGGACCCGAGAGAAACAGCTGCCATATATATTGGGTGCAGCGGGGTCTTCTGTGCTTTTGTAACTGTGCACATTGCCATGAGGCATGAGAGTATCACAAAAACAGAAGCAGCAAAAATAATGGCTCAGTATCTCACCTGCTTTGGAAATAACAGAGCAACTCATCCTAGAGACTTGCAATGATTTGGGGCCCTGGAAGATGAAACATATTTTAATGAGAGTTCATTAGGGCTGTGATTGTTCATTGACCTGATAAGCACCTTCACTTCTAAATAACTATTGAAATCCACTGTGAATCAGTAATAACCGAAAGTGGCTGCTGACTTAGTGCCATCTATAATCTAGAAGATACATATATGTTATAGGGGCCATTTCTACACTTACGTATTGGAAACCTCAGCAATGAAACTATGATTAAAGGACAAGAATAGTAACATGATTCCTAAAGATATTCTCACTACAGAAAAAGCAAGGTGTTTCAGAAGGATGACATGCTGAAGCTTCCTCTGCTACAAAATCCATCACACTTATTCTGTGACTAGAGAGTATTTGTACCACTTTGTTTCTCAACCTGGCAGGACACATAAACACTGAATTCCCTTCTAATATATATATATACACACACATATACAAAATGACAGCACACAAACACATGCACGCAACTTAACTGTATAGTTTTCCTTTCCCCATTTAATTGTTGCATTATTGAGCCATATTGACTTATATCTTGTCTAAGCATGCATCAAACAAGTAACTTACAATTTACTCTGCGTTATTAATTCCCCTTGGCAAGTTGAAATTTTAAATAAAATGGCCAGAATATATGCTCATGATGAATTGAAACAAATTAGATGTATTACTCTATGTAGGAGGCAGTATTGACCTATTCTAAAATGCATTATTGGACCAATTTTAAAGTAGAAGAATCACAGGAATTGATTAGCAGCTGTTGGAATGCGTCTTACATCAATATCTAAGTGTATTTTCGACAGTTTTCAGTGTGCTGTTACAGGTACTCATCTGCAGCTTAAATTTTGCTCCCCCCTCCTCCATCCAGCTTTAATATGTTTATCTGCTAATACTGAGGTGCGAAGGGGCAAATTCTCTGCACTCGAGCCTACTGTCAGTGCTGCTGGTGTAAATCACTTAGAAGGAAATGGGATTATTCAGGATTCGCACTGGCTAATCAAGAGACGACAATCGTCGTTTGTGTTTCCTTTCAGAAGGAACTCTGCTGTATTGGATAAGGTTCCCTTGCAGTGATATACTTTAGAAATAACTTCAAAAAGTCAAGGAAAAAGCAGGAGGAAATGACCTTTTTCCCACTGCTCAGCTACATCTGCTCTGCAATCTATACTATTTGTGGGACTACTCGCATTAAAAAGAAAAACTTTGAAAATCTTCAGGCCACAAAGCTGCTCAAAAAGGAACAAATAATCAAAATGAATATTTGAGAGAGATTTTGTTTTCCCCGTATCACAAATAAAAGCATTTAGAATATTCTTTATTAAAATGCAAGGTAACAACATCACTGTTCATTAATCTCTTTATGCAGTTGAATTAATGGCCCTTTATATGTATTTATAGTCTCTAATAAACACACAATTATTTCTATCAGTTTCTGTCTAATTTCTATCAGTTAAAGAGCAAAGGTTGCTTTGCTCGCAAGGATAAAATAGAAGTAAATTCTTTGGTTAAAGATTAAAAGGCATCTGTGCTGGAACAGCATGAATAAAGACATAACATTCAAATACACTGGATTCGATTTTATTTCCCAGCTTTTTACATACAAATAAAATCTGTGTGTATGTGTGTGTGCATACTCATTTTAAATATGCAATAAAAGGCATTTTTCACCTAGAATGAATTGTATTTGTCATTTGGTACAAAGCCCCTTTCAGGGAAATTGTTGATTTTTCGCAGAGGCTCCTATACTTCTCATTCCTTTTGTATTATTTCAATCAGCAATGGATATACATCTTTGTTAGCCTAATTTGGGGGCCTACAGAGCAGGAAGAAGGAAAGCACAAAGGAACACACTTGACATATTGGTCTATTTGCTACCTCTTTTAAGCTCAATGCATACTAATGAAAGTGATCCAAACTATTCTTCTCCACTCCTCACTTAACAAGCATAATAATAAATGAATATTTAAACTAGCTGCAAATATATTAAGTGGAAACAAATAGGTTTCATTTGTAACAAGTGCACACAGGTTAATTAACAAGAAGGAGCTTTTGTGTTGAAACAAGGCTCCCTGATGCTGTACATGCAGGTGCCGTTAAGGGCCAATTGAGCTCTATAGGATAATTATGAAGTACCATTGTGCTCTACCGTTTGTTAACAAAGTGCTGCCTGCAATTTGCCTAAACCTATAAACCATCATCTGTGATCCTCAGCAGCAATTAAGTGACAAACATCTTCTCATCGGAGACTTGGGAAAACAAAAGAGACATGATAGCATTTAAGGAGCCAGATGGATATTTCAGAATGTCAACCCTGACAGCCTCCCTTTCAACAACAAAATATAAAACGGGAGCCTGCTTGGTACCATGCTGAGGGGGAGAGGGGAGAAGTCACATCCAAATTATTAAGAGGAGGGCAGTGTTAATAATCATAGGAATGCTCATTTGAACAGCTCTTAGTGGGAAAGCCTTGGACTAGCAAACAAGAGAAAGATAAAACCCTTTCCCCTCTCAAACCAGCTGTAGCTGCAGCTCTGTTAAGTCTGGGTTGGTTCTGGTTTTTTTCCCTTATAATTCTTCCTTCTGATGTCTTACCTTCACAGAAGATTAGTTTCTTCCTGTGAATACAAGTGTAGAAATTCTTTCTTCTGAGAGGAGGACAAACCAACAGACAGAATTTTCTCCAGGGCATAAGTTACTAATTAGTTCTGCAAAAATAGCCTGTATTAGGAAAAATGATAGATCAGCACAAAGAGGCATTTTAAAACAAGAGATCTACTCCTACTGTAAAATAATTGATCTAGAAGTTTTGAGGATGTAATCTTTAAAATGCTTCTGTAAGCTCAGCAATAATTCCAGAAGCTATAAACTTTATAAAGGCTTAGTTGAATTAGTTCAATTAATTGCCTGGTTGGGAGACCCTCCAAAACTTGTGGAAGCTCTTGTTTTCATAGATAAGAATCTCCTGGGCATTTTGTTGCCTACATTAAATGATATTGTCTAGCTGATCTGTGTAATTGGTAGAGCTAAAAGGCTATTCAGTAACACGAAAAAAAATTATAAATGTATGAGTTTCACTAGCTAGTCTACATTTTTTCCCCATTGCCAAAACAACAACATTTACAAATGTTTTCAGTAACCATTTTGAAGCTACAGCTGAGTGTGTTTTAATATACCATCAGGTCAACAGCTCTCTTGAAAGAAAATTCAACCCAGGGCCAAACAGTCAGACAGGCCTAATTAAGTACTTCAGGAGTAGGAGAAGCGCTCAGATAACTACAGCTGACTTGACCCTTTTCTTTGTACTTCACTGGCTTCCTGTATACCTTTGCCACTTTCCTCTGGATTTATGTTTTTATGAATTATTTAAAAACAGCAACTTCAGATCTACAATTAGTTTTCAAGGAAACAGATGTGAGAAAATAATCACAACTTAAACAGCTTAAAAACGGCTCTGATCTTGACAGAATGCAAAATGCCAGGTTTCCAGGCCCTCAGAATTCATCACTTGGCAAAAGTGTCATTAATCCCCGCGTGCTTTCTGGCCTTCCCTTACGGTGCTCTGTCAAATGTCATGGATCACCTGGAAATCTAAAAATCATGACAGAGCATTTTTTTTCTTTAATGTGAAAAAAAAAAGTGAATTGTTTCAGTTTTAAGAAAAAAAGATGAGATAAAACAAAGATAATCAATGTAGGCATGCTTTACCTTTGTATAGCATTGCACTGTGTTAGCTCACTTGTGATGGAAAACTGACGATGAAGTATTTTGTCATGCCAGGGATGTTCTATTTGTTTTTCCACTGTGTATTTTTTTAACTGTAACGAATACAAGAATGACTAAATCTAGAGTACTGAGTTCTTTCGCTACCTCCAGTGGCATCCCCAATGGCCCAAGATTCATGAGTTGATTCCTCCTTTCCCTCATGAAAATTTTCTCCTTTACCTTAAGAGAAGTCCTGCATGATGCTCAAAGATGCATCCCGTAGCTTTTCTTTAGGCAGATTGATGAACGCCTGCTCCCAGCATCATGAACGTCACTGGATAGCCTTCTCTCAGTTCCAGTAACTGTGCACTACCTTCTAACTCACTTGGCACAGTAAGTTTTCTTTAGGGACCCTTTGACTTCACAGTATATATAAAGAAAAAAGCCAACCCCACATACAAGGAGAGACATACCAATGGAAATCAAAGTTGGAGTCACAGGCACCACCCTGAGAGGTACACAATGTCTGAGACTGTGCAATCTGGGGACAGCAGAAATAAAATTCTTGAAAAAATTAATTTAATCTATTTGGCTCCTTTCTTTTTGGGAGACCAGGACTTCACTGCTATTTTGAAGATGCAGTTAGATGTCATTTTGCCATTAAAACATCAGACCAAAGAACGTGAAGTTAAGTGAATACATCTGATCTAATTATTCACCTTGTACTAAATGGCAGCACTTACACACTATGGCAAGCAGAATTGACACTTCATAGCCCTGTGTTTATTTTTTCTTCTTTGCATTTCATTCTGATTATCTGTTCTTTAAAATGGACACATTATAATTTATTATACTGGTGGATTTAAGATAACTGTAGACCTCTCAAGCATTTGTTGGATCTCAGGTTAATGGAAATAAAGCACTTCAGGGCAAGTCTGCACAGTCTGATCCTTTATTCAAAATCATAACAGAAGTGTATTCACTGGGAAGTTCTGGCTTCCGTTATGATTCTTCATCTTAAATGACCTTGGAGACTATCTCTTGTTTCAAGCAAATTCTGGGTGGATCTTCAAGTGACCTGGCTTTGTATTAATGCAAGGCTGAGCTCTAAATAAAATTTAGGATTGCATACACCTATACTACAATCTCAGCAAACCTCCCCACCTTGGCTAAGGACACACAAAAAATGCATAACACTGGGTTACCATCATTCATATGTAATCGTCTTTGTTATCAAACCATTTACATTTTAATATCTTCTCTACTGGATTCAATTTTTTCCTGAGCAGGGAATATCTTTTTGTGTGCAAATTTCACCTAAATTATGATAAAATCTAGAATTATTTCTTCATTGATGTATTTTCTGGGACAATGGCTGAAAGAGTCATTCATGTCTGTGTGATTCAGTGAGAACAATTTTAAAAGTCTAATGAAAGTGAAAAATGTGTTATTTAAACATCTTTTCAGTATTTAGTTTGCTACTCTGCTCAAATAATTCATTAATTGCCAGTTATGCAAATTCCATTCTGTACTTACAGGATTTTTTCCCACTGAAAAAAAAATTTAAAAATACCTACCATTATTGCTTTATTCTCCACTGGCTAGACCTTTTAGAATATTACATCCTGTTAATTTATAAACACATGGATTGTCACAGCCTATATAAAATAACTTTCAAACACTGTGAAAGGAAAATACTGCTTACAACTAGAGGCTTTTAACCTAATTAGCATAACTAAGCATAAAAAATAAATGATCAGAGACTATAATGTGAAAAATAATTGAAAACAATGGCTATGTTTCAGAACGGTACAAATCAGACCAATGGTTTGTCTTACATTATTAAGGTCCGAAGAAGAAGGATGGTAAATAAATGGGAAATAAGTACTGTAAAGATGTATTTTGGGAACTTACATTGAGAGTATGCAATCCAAATTACCCAAGTGGATTTAAATATTTGAGTTTTATTTAGATCTCCTGCCTGTATTGGCTAGGAGGAAAGTTAATAACAATCTATTCACGCAGTCCTTACCCATAAGAGTAGAGGGCTGAAGACAGCAGTTCTAGAAAGCAATGTGGAAGTCAATTAGTGGTAACATGCATAGGTACAGTGTTTCCCTAGGGGGTCCTAACTTATCTCAAAAACCAGCAATGATAGCAGAAAAGGTGATCAAGACTGACAGAGGAACTTTTTTAAACTGACTGGCTGGTATAAGCATAAGACTAGGTAGAATTTGAGGAGCCTGGCAGCGTGGAAAAAAAAGAAATCAAGAGAAAGGAAGATCCATAGGGCTTTCTGTTGTAGGTCTGATCTGGCTCCTATTTGAAAGGATGCATAAAGAATCTCTCCTGTCATGTAATCCAACAGACAAAATCAGAAGAAGGAATATTTGTCCCTAAGAAGTTTTCCAAATAATTCAGCCTTAGAATTTCTGCTCTGGGAAGGAAACCTGTACTGCAGTCTACTGTGTCTTAAGGTTACTTAGTAGAACACATAATTCAAACTGCTGTGATCTTTTTAAAGTAATTTGCCTTGGCAAAAAAATGCATTTATTTCTAGGAAAATATACATCATTTGTTCTTCCCTGCTGTTTCTACCAAACAAGACTTATTAGTTGACTTGGAGAATAGCTATGGAAAATTATGCAGCTAAGATGGAATTTACCCAACTTGGAATTTGAAGAGAATTGTATACTTAACATTTGTCCAGGGATTGAAGAAGCAGGATTGCCATGTTATGCAGAGTCATAGCAAGTTCTTCCACTTTAGTCGACTTGAATATAAGAAACAGATGCTATTCCAACGTTCAGCTGAGTAAGCATCCCCGAAGTTAAGAATTTAATGGAAATTAGCAATATAGCAGTGGAACTTAAAAAAAAAAAGAATCCCATTTCTTTGTCCCTTCTGAAAAAAACGCAATACCTTATGTTGTACTATCCACTATGTTGCAGTGGTATAAGGCATTTGGTTGGAAGCAGTCACTAAAGGACATTTATGAAAAGAAAAAAGGAAAGAGCATAGCACTTGTGGCAAGTCTCTTCATGCTTACAAAGCAAGTTTTGCATAAACTGTTGATGAATGGATGGGTCTACAAACACAAGGAGCTGTCATCTTTGAGATGACCAGAAGGTGGCATAATCTCTACATTGATTGAGGCCTGTCAGCTCCGCTGCTGAGCACAAAAAGCAGTTTTATTTGCCAGCAAAGACGTTATCGGTGTTGTCGGGTTACAGACGATCAGACCTGCCGTTCATACCGGTCACAGTTCTGTCTTTTCTGGGGGTTCCTTGTTACATGGCCACGAAAGTCACTTGTTGGCTTTACGCAGCTTTAGCAATACCATACATTTGAGTTGCAGTACTAATGCTTTAATGCACTGTGTTACTTTTTCCTTAGTTTCTAGTACTTGGGTTAGGGATTATCTTTTTTTATCTTCCCAGAGGAAAATAATCAGCTTTGTCTTTCATTGCTAACTAGTCATGTTATCTTTTAGTCATTATGGACCTGATCCTGGACCTCTGAAGTCAGTGGGAATTTTGTGTAACTGTCCTCTAAGTGGTTAGGTGCAGTCTTAGAGCCACTTGCTGTCCATTCATTCCACTTTGTATACTTCAAATATGGGGATAGTTCGTGAGGGAGCTGCCGTGCTATCTGTTCTATATAGACTGTGTTACCCTGTTAAGCTAAGAGGTTTCACTTCGGGGTAACAAGGCTGTTGCCTTTCACAGGTTTCAAGTATTCCCAGAAAATTTCAGCACTGATTCTTAAAAGTTGCCATCGGTTGCATTCGCCTGTTTCCCTGATCTCTTATTACACTGACTGGGATGTAAGAATGCATCCGTAGCTCGCTCATCACTTATCTTTGGAAGTTTTGCATGAAGGGTGATGTTTAAAAATAAATTGGGTTGACGGCTCAATGGCCCAGTCTATTTCCTATAGAAATAGGGATCTTTAAATTTACTGTTAAATTGCCTTTCAATAAAATATTGGATTACCTCTATGTAAGAGAAACTTGGTGCAGGGAATGGCTACTTCATTTTGCCTGTGAATTTGTTTTCTGTAACTCCACTTCTGTGATTTGATAAGTGTGTATGCTTTACTACAGCACTTCTAAAAGGAATGAGAATGCAACATGATAATGCAGTTGCGGAGTTAATCTACAGCAAGGGGAGTCTGGATCATTCCTCTAGATTTTTTTTCCTTTTTTTGTTTTTTTTTAATCCATTAAAAGAGTTAGAGAGATGCTTTTTAGAGTTTCAGCATTTTCATTTTCAAAAGTTATTATGTCTTCAGCTCAACAAGAGACGCTTCTGTGCCGTTCATTGGCACTTATGCTTTCTGCCCTGGCCATCGGCATAGCCCAGGTCTGCCTGAACGCAGGCAGGGAATCTCATGCACATTGGGACAGAGGAAAGGCAGCACAAGGGGTGGCAGCAGACAATAGAAGAAGCTTAAGGGTCCAGTGTTGCTTTGCAACCCCCTTGGCTTTAATAAGACCTGCATAGGCGTTGCTGGAGGACTTCCTTACACCGAGTTCAGCACGGGGCCAAGTCTGGGACTGAAATGCCTTCAAATGTAGGAAAAAATGGTAATTTACTATCGCTATTGTTCATAGCAATAGGAGAAAGAGGTTTAGAGGAACATCTGCTTTGTTTTTTCTCTACTCAGCTAGCAGGTAGCACAGGCAGTGGTCACAAGTATTGCTGTTAGTTATCTGCACAGACTAGACACAGACCAAGACTGCTATCATAGACACGAACCAAACAGAGAGAGCTTGAAAAGGTTTATACTGGAAATTTGAATCACATTTCACCAGTCCTTGGGCTGCCCTGAATCTTCCAGTTTTGTTTAGAAACACAGGAAACAGAAGTCTCCTCTTAAAAGAGAAAAAAACCCAAACACAAACCATTTAATAGAAGTTTCTGAGAATGTCTAGTATGGCTTTCTTTTGTGCAGTTATTTATCAAAAGCGAGGGGGGAAGCAAATGAATTAGTTTTTGTCACCATTTTTTTATGTTGCTGAACTAAAAACACATGGCTTGATTTAAAACTTAAATGTTGAAATTTTAGTTAACATATCCATCAAATTAGTTGGCAATTACATATATGCTGTATTTTAAACAACTCTGCTAATGGAATGGCATACTGAAAGACAGGAAAAATTTCCTTCTAGTCTTCATATAGCTTCAAATACAAAACTAGCAAGATTAATAAAATGTAACCTTGGAAAGAAAAACAGGTGAAAACAGAGACGATTTACTTTAGATCTTAAATCAGATTGAAGTACTCATAATCAGGTAGAGATATTGACCTAAGGTATTTTAAAATTGTCTTACAAAATTGTTCTACACACTTATTTCCACAGCTACTGGATTTATTAGAGATCTAAAAAAGAAAAAGTTAAATGTAACTTGATTGTAAATATCCAAAAATCAGTCTGAAATTTTTGTTTTGAAATCATAATGCCTGCCATATGAGCCCTTTAGGAAAAAAATCACAAGAGCTCCTACATAATGTTAGAGCCTAAGTGAGTTATGCACTTTCAGGCTTCTGTTTCACTCACTCAATTTGACAAAATCTTACATTTATACCTTGTAAAGGTTTTTTTTCTTTTCTATAGCCTGTTGAGAGGGACTGTTTAAAAGTATGAGGCACTAAGTCAGATATTCAGAAGTCCTTTATCTTCAGCTCTGCTTGGCTTAATTGGAGTAAAGTACCATTTTTTTCCCCTATAATCCCTCAAGCAACTCCATGTGGAAAACATCTCTTGTGCTTTGTGAATAAATCTTGAGGGTTCAAACTGTGAAGTGAAAGCAATTGGACATTTTTTATTTAAAAAAAAGAGGGAAAAAAACAGATAAGAAACCAGATTAACTAAATGAAGCTGAGGAATGAACTGAACTGAGTCTTTCCTGTCTCTGTCCCTTGGAAAATTCAGGTTCCTGCTCTCCCTTTTGTTTTAATACAAAATTCAAACTGCTTCTGAGAAACCACCTCATTGAAATTATTCGACCAAAATTTCTGTGAAATGTTCGGGCTTCAGTGAAACAGCTTTTTTAAATGTTTCAATTAATAAATATCAGGACTGATAATGTCTTGCAGTAGCATCTCCAAATTCACTACAATCCCTGTTGAAAGCACTTAAGTATCAGCTGTGCAGATGTATAACTCTGGACTCACTGACAAACCTCTGACTACGTAGATGCTATTTTGGTTTTATTGCCAGAAAATGAGCTAGATTTTTAGCCTAATAAGATGTAAAATATTATCGACAGGTCTCTCTCCTCTAATTACCCTACTCTTCATGTCAGACCAATAGCATGAGAGGGATGAAGATCTTGATAGCAGATGAAGTTTTGCTTAACGTCTGATGCTGGATTAAGAATGCCAAGGAAGAATTCACTTAAAAAATTACTATTTTACATTTTCTTTTTGTCTTCAGATGTTTGGGCAAGATCCCCATGCACTGGAAGGTTAAACTAATTTAAGCTTCGTAGGTCACCAAAGACTCTTTCTGAGGCTGCCTCCTCAAAATTGGCCAGACATTTTTTCAACCTGTGCTGTCCACTAGTTTTCTCACTAGAAATTTTATTTTGTACATATGTATGGCCTGTTCACTTAGTATACTCTCATAATCGCCAGGTTAATTAACATAATTTAACATAATTAAAAATAAGAAAAATCGATACAGAAAACAATTGCTGCTTGAAATGTATAGTTGCCAAACAACTTGCTCCTAGAAAGCTGGAGTTAATACATTATCCTAACGATGAAATTTTTGAGCTATGCTGAGCCAATGAAGCAATGATCCTCATGCAACAAGTGAAGTCTTGCACCTCTGGACCAGCCAAAAAACAGCTCTCAACAGAGATGTGCTTTCTCTCCCTCTCACCACCTCCTCTAAATCCAAATCTGAAGATTGTTAGAAGCATCCTTAACCAGTTGCTGCTGCTGGGACAAAGGAGGCAGGCAGTAGCTTGAATAACTCAGACCAAAACCAGCTAGAAATCGCCTGCATGTGGTACATGGCTTAGCACGCAGATCACCACCTGCCACAGAAGCTGGCATTTCTGAGCAGTTTTCAAGGTTGCCCCATATCAAGTTCATTGCAGTAGTCGAATCAGGAGGTACCAAAAGCACAGATCCGCTGGGACCGCTCATCAAGATAGGAAAGTTCCTATTATCTGGCTGCCTGGGGCAACCAAAACCCCGCTTAATTACTGCCCTTCAGACAAGGTGGAGACCTACATTTAAAAACTGTATGTGCACTGAGTGAGCGGCACATAAAGCTGAAATGGAAAACTGGCTCCCTGCCTCAGAGTTTCCAAGTACATGTCCTTGAAGAGCAGAAAACTAGCGGGAGAGGCTGCCATCCTGCTTGCTGTTTTCCTAACTTTGTCTGCTCGGTGCAGACAGCCAGTCACCACTGAGACTCCGTTTCAGAAAGCGGGGATATGGCTAGCTCCCCAAAATGTCAGCCATTCCTATCTTCCTCTCCAGTAACAAGTCTCTGGCCCATAATGTTTTTGAAGAAGGCACAATACTTCTTTTTCTCCGAAGCCATTATAATTCTATCTCTATGACCTGATCTCTTGGCAAAATATTCCAAGCTGGCACTCGGCAGTCTGTGCTCAGCTTAGGTAAAGGAACTATAATTTGATGTCACGGCATGTTGTCAATCAATCAGGAATGCCAAATTCTTGTCAGTACAACAACAGTATTATTTGCAAGGAGACTTCATTTTGACTTGTACATGTGCCTTTTACTCAATAGCACCAATGCCTTTTCCAACTAATAAGAAAATGCCAGTTGTCATAATGTGTTTTTAGACACTGAATGAAAAGCTAATCTTTTAGCACTGCTGTAACATGTTGACTGTATGACTATAATTTCCCATATTGCTGCTCCTTCATAGGTGTATGGATTAGACAACAAAAAGGAAACTTAGGATGATTCTGAGACCCCTGTCATGGTTTTTTCCTTCCCAGCCCCCTCCACCTCTGTTGCAGACTGGAAAGGGTCTGGAATTATGGGTGGAGCCAGGCAAGTTAATTAAGGTCAAGGGTTAAGAACAGGCTCACACTCAGAAAATTCTCATCTGCCAACGCTCTTCCTTATCCCTTTGTCTCTTTAGGAAAAGAAACGCATATTTGGTTTTGGTGCTTGGTAATCACCTCCATCCCTCCCTGACCCCAAGGCTCCTGGTTAAGACAGTGTTAGTTTCCAAATGGCTGGGTTTGCTCTGCGTTGTACAGGGGTGTCTCCAATTATCTCATGTAGTCTGACACAAACGCTCTTCATCCTCAAAGCTGCAGCTATGAGCCTTAACGTCGTGCTCTGGGCACATGAGACTATGTGTAATGATGGCAATTGGTAATGTTGAATTTTGAAACTTGAGTGACACCACTATGAATCTGGAAAAAAAATTAAAGGGAAAAGGACATCCATCTAGGTACGGTATGGTTACATTGTCCACTCCTCTTTGTTAATTTAGAGACTGTCTTAAATTATTAAAGTTAATCTCTCTTCTCTTATGAAACAATGACTTTTGTGTAATACTGCTGACTTTCACATTAAGATTTTTGATGGTTCACAGTTAGTTTTAGGAAGAAAGGCTTTGACTGAGACAAAATACAAGAAGATACTCATCAGACAAAACTGTCTTTGCCATGGAAGGGAAGCAGTCAAATATATACAACAAACAGACTTACAAAATAATTTTGGGGACAGAAATTATGATGTACAATTTCTTCTGAGAAATTCAGAAAACACCATTATTATGTATGTGATGCAGACCCCCGCACAAGTATGAGAAGTGATGTTTTGGAAGGGATGTTTTGATGTATTATAAAGTGGGATTCACATTTTTACAATGCTTCCAGCATCCAAGCCTTGCAAAATAGCTTTTCTGCGCCAATAAAAAACAAACATTCCCTCCTCCTAAATAATTAGTGACATTTGAAAGTGAAGATGAGTTGTCAAAACTGTTCTATTCTTTGAGAAGAGCATAGGAAGACATTTATTTATCGCCCAACTACACAGCTGGTCTTCTGTGCAATTTGAGATTGCAGTGATATTGCTTTAGTTATCCCCTACAAACTAGCATTAATTATTCGTCACTCTACTGATTTAACATAGCTTCTCCACGTGTACCACAAAAAGGACAAGCACAGCGGGATTTTACTCTGTCTCAGTTCCACCTCTGTAATACATGCATCTCCTTACTGCATGTGCCTACTCCTTGATTTAAATGTTTCTTTTCTTCTCTGTTAAGAGGCACAGGAACAAAAAGTCTAAGGTGGTTAGTGCTTTCGACTCAGCATGCCAACAGCTGGAAGTACATGCTGTGGCCCCAGTCCAGCAAAGCACCGGGACAGATGTGAAGGGCAACGCACACAGGTTCACCTTGTGTAGGATTACTTCAATGTTTGCACTTAAGCAGGCTCTCAAAGGCTTTAGCAGAGTACAACTATCAGCAGCAGACAATGCATGTGAGATGTGTCCAGGTTTTTTGTGTTATAATGAACATAGGTTGTTATAAATCCATGTCCTCGTTTTTCATAATTCAAAGAGCGTCTACTACCATCCTCTTCTGATAGCAAAGTAAGTACCAAAGAAGAAGAGGAGGGAGAGATTTGAAAAGACAGACATTTGCAATAACTAGAAATCATTCTGCTAACAAGGAATGAGACGAGTGTCTCTGGGAAGAACTTATTTCACCTAATACCACAGAAAAAGAGCAACAGAAAAGAAATACGGAGTAGTTCTTCAAAATACTTGTTGGGTTTTATTTTACTAAACCTATGTGAAATAGCAAAAGTTATACTAACTGAAACACGTGTCTGCTGTAAGGGATGATTCTCTTTCCTTCCAGCTAATGCTTGCACTGTCTGCAGGTCTGGGATTCATCTCATCAGACGCGGACCGCCACATGCCAGAACTCCCAGGACCCCTGGGGTAAACCTGTGGAGCATGGGGTGGGTCTGACGTGTGATTCCTCTCTCCCTAATACAAACATACGCAGTAGCACAGATGAACTGCAGTTTAGGAGTGCATATTTCCTTCCACTGATGTGCTTATATGTAGGCATCCACTATAGGCATTTATACATTAAATTAATTAAATCATCCCAGTTTACTAGTCTGGCAAAAATGGGAGTTCAGTTTTATTTTTTTTTTAAATCAAAAGCCATTGTGGGTTTAGCTATTTTTTCTGAAGAGTGACATGACTAGACCAAAGCTGGTTTGTTTGTAGCCCTTTGCTTCAATTCATTGTATGTAACAACGTTATAACAAAAGTTAAAATCACAGCAAGCAAGCCTCAGAAATTAGTTATAACTACAAGACATACAAAGAATATATAATAGTCTGACAAAAGACAGATTATTTATTGTATTTCCTTGAGTTATTGATAACCTTTGACTCATCAATAATGAGTGGGAGAAATGATGTATTCAGAGAATGACTCTATGTTCTGTTTATGCAACAGCGTTTGATGATGAATGTGTTGCAAGGAGGAACATCTGGGCATTCAGAGCTAGGGAAGTTTCTGTGAAGGACTTTGCGGTCACCAGAAGGGAAATACCACCCCAGACATTTTTTTAACTGAATCTCTTCTGATTTTCTTCTCTGGAACGGGTGTCAACTTTTGGCTGCCAGTGAGTAACAAGTAAACCCCATTGAAATTCTCTGAAACTGTAGAAATGGATCGGTATGGGAGTAGTCTCTGGGGTAGGTGAAAATGCATTTAGTTTCGAAAGACACTTGTATTCTGGTTCTGTGCATTCATTTCTTCCCTCATCCTGGGCAGTATAGTTAGAACTACCAATAACAAAGAAATCATCCCTGATAGAAGAGTTTTCTATCATAAAGAACTAGTTGGTTGAGACAAAAAAAACCTTAACCACCCCCCCACCCCCCAAAACCCTTCCTGGAAGTGAGCTAATTGAAGCACTTGCTTCAACAGAGCAAAATCACTTCATTTTGATCTCTATCATTTTGACTTTCAAATTATATATTTCAGATTACATTTTCCTGAGTGTCTGATTTCCCAGGAAATTATTTAAATTCCATCTTTTCATTTGAGCTGAAAAAAGAAGGAAACTGAAATATAATAATTCCTTACAGGATAATTCTGTAATTTCAACTATTACTAACAACTGGCAGGACCTCTTCTTAGGAATAAATCGGAAGGTGTTTTAAAAGCAAGAAGAATTTCTAGTGAGGGAAAGAACTAGTAATAATAAGATTTATTTTGAATACAGATTTTAATTGATGAGGAAATAATCAGTCATCATAAAATGATCTGTCCCTGCTGCTTTTTATTACTTTGTTTCAACAGAGCACTTGCATTCATGCTTGGGATCCTCTTGGAGCATTTTGAATGAAGAATATGCACAATTCCTTAGCTAAATAAAGACCCTTCTATCTGAAGTATTGTTATCTTCTTGCTAACATAAGAACAGTATCATATAATTCCTATTGTAGAAATATCTGAAGAAAGAAAACCTAGCAAAAAACATTAATGTAATGGGAATTCGGCAATTTTAGAGAAAGAGGTGGAGGGCTATGGAAACAGTCCCACATAGCAAGTCGCCGTTAGAAATTAAAATCTAAGCACTATATGGAAGTGCCCATAATATTTTCAACAGCCCATGTGAAAAAAGAAATGTTATGCCTAGTACTGTAACAGAATAGGAATACGGGTGATCTTAATAATATGCATGTATGTACTCCTGTTGTCCACAAATCGCAAAGTACTTGAGAAGCACGTTTGATTTGAGGCTCAGGACACTTAGCTCCCAGCAGACAGAAAGAGCCTATAACCATCTATTTCTTACAGCTGAGGTGCAACAGATTAAATACTTCAGGTGTGTGTGCTTCAAGTCAGGCAGTCTCTCAGATGTGGACAACTAGGCGGTTTGATTTCATAAGGAGCTGAATACTTCTACCTGGACCTAGATACTATGCCTAGGACCCATCACAGACAAGCTTGAGAAAGAACAGCACCCACAAGCACTGTTATTCATGAGGGAAAACCTGTCATTTTTCAGTTTTTATAAAGGTAACATTAGGTTCTTCCTACAATGTTTTGTGTCTTGTAAAAGAGGGACAGTGAGAAACGGGTTTGAAACAGTAGGAATGAGGGAGCTAAGATATAAGGATAGACAAAAATGTCGAACATGCTTAATTTCTTCAACCTCCCTAAAAAGTGAAAATCTCTTTTGTCTGAATTTTGAGAACCGGTGCACTCTGCTCATTTCATCCAAACGATCTCACACATAATTAAAAATAAATGAAAAGTTAGAAAAAAACAGAGCCCTAAAATCACAATGATTATAAATCACTAAGGGATTATAATGATTTTCCCCTATCATGGCTTGCAGCCTAGAAACAGGATATACAGTAAGTGCTACTACTGTTAGCTAATGGAGATTCTCCTTTAGCTCAAGCGGTAGCGCTGTTGCTTTGGGATAGGAAGGTTGTGATGTCTTGCCTAAAGGGATGTAAGTGTTGCAATTCAGGTCCCAAATGAGAAAAATTCTTCACTTTGGTGCCCAATTAGTGATCTGATTCCTGGTGTTAAGTCTAATGCAATTTAGCACGCACCTGCTGAATAGCACGCATGCCAAATACCAACTGAACTGCTCCGGCTTTTTGTCTTTGTTCACGGAGAGTTGAATGTTTTGTTGCAGGGTAGGGAATAGAGCAGAAGGGCAAGGGGTATTTGTGAACATTTGCGTGAATGGAATCTGCAGATTTGCTTCAGCAACATTTCGGAGCTGCTCACATTCACTCTGCAGCAAACGGATATGGATATTCACTGAGAGCATGACCTGAGTATATAAAAGTTATGCTAACAGTGGGGTAATACCTTACTATCCCAAGTGATGATGATCTGACCTATTGACCTAAGAGCCACCAAAAGAGACAATTCCTGCCTTGACTTTACAGTTTGAAATACAGAGAAGAGAGGGCTCCACAGATATCCTAGCTTATCTTATTTTATTCTTGTAATTCCAGATTTCTTGTGGACATTGTGGAAAAATGTAAAGTTTGGAAAGGATTTGAATATGATCAGGTTAAAGGCTTTTGCAATATGTAAGCTTGTAGTGAGCTGACATAGTTTTCTAAGAGTAGCCACAATTAATTCATTTAGATTAAAATAATTAAAAAGATGCCTGTCTAAGGCTTTAAACTCCCTCACATATCATTAATAATACAATAAACCCCCAGAAGAATGAAAATAATCATACCAATAGGAACTCAGCCAAGCAGCATCCTACAGAGACTCCTTTCCAACCTTTTATCGTTGTGGGAAACATACCTTCAGCCCTGTTAAAGAATGCTATTAAACAGGTGTCATTTGGAAACAACCATATAGGGCTGTTTTGTGCCAAAAAAAAGGGGCTGAAGTTTCAGGGAACCCCAGAAAGCACCCAGTTACCCATCCATTGTGGAATAAGAGAGAATTCAACTTGGGCATCAAGTGCTGACCAGAGATAACCACCCTAGTATACAAAGAAAAAAACATTTAATTCATACTCAAGCTAGTTTCAGGTACTAGAGGTGTGGCAATTCTTAATAAACATGTTAATCTACAGTGGTCAGTGGACAACAGAGAAACTCCAGGATGCCAAAATAATTTTTTTAGTGAGAAGCCCTACCCAGAAAACTAGCTGCTACATTTTGTCTCTGAAGCTGTCCTAACTTTAGTCTTCATGTGGCTTTCAGGTGTAACACAGTGTAAACCAGACAGCAACAAAAGGCTCTCAAAGCATCCAAAGCACAGATAATAATCTCAAAAGTATCAGTCAAAAGAAAAAGTTGCAATCTCTCAGCTCGACACAGCTGACAAAAAGGATTGGTAAGTTTGCTATACACTTGGATTGTCACAAATTTGTGGAGGATCCAACCACACACTAAAATTTGGATCCTAAATGGAAGCAAGGGCACACGGAGCTCTCATAAAGGTTCTAATTGTTCCTTGCCCCGTCTCGAGTTCACCACCATTACCTGTGTCTTATCTATTTGGCAAGATTTTGTCAGCAGCTCCCTTTTTTCCAAGCTGCCATTCTAGATGTTTGCTCACATAATACAAGTTAGGCAGAAAAGCAATCAAATATTATGTGTTTCTAAATGAAATTATGGAGTATAGCAATATAACCAAATGACTTATGAGATGTGCACCAGTTTAAAATTAAAAACATGCACATTTATGTGGCCTTTTTTGCAATAATCATCTTATGAGAACAGATCTGCATTAAAATTAGAGCATACAGTGCATTAATTAAAGCATGAACATGATGCTTTAGGAAATACGGTAAGAACTTAGGCCTCTCTTCCACTCTGTCTTGTGGTCGTGCAGAAGGAACTCCAGGTTGGAAATGGAAGGCTCTAAGGTGCTGCCTCTGGTCCAGCACCCTGAAAGGCTCTGATGGCAGTTTTCTCCTTGTCTGCAGTAGGGCCTGAATGTTACATTTAAAGTTAAAGTTGCGGATTGCTCTCTCAGAAGACAAACGCACTCCTGTTAGTAGCCTAAAAACGAACAAAACTGTCAGAGCTCCCTATAGCTCTTGCCATTCCACAATGAGACACAAAGGCGGGAGTTGATAGCGGTTCAAAATGGAATAAGATTAATATTTTTAACAGCAACTATATTAACAAATTACTAAGGGACCTGTGAAATTATGGAAAAATGGAAGTCTTCCTGGAAGATATGTTAAACCAAAGTTACTGGGCTGGAATCTGGATGTGCTGGATGAAATAGAACAACAGGTTGGGCCATGCAAGAATTCAAAGTAGAAGATTTTAATTATTTGAACGATTTCTTGTGATCTTTAAACCCATGAAGAATGGCTGTATTACCTAACCATCTAATATCTATCATCTAAGTCATAAAATCTTTTATTTTAACACAACATTTTCACCTCGAATACTGTGTTCGGTTTTGGGCCCCTCACTATAAGAAGGACATTGAGGTGCTGGAGCGTGTCCAGAGAAGGGCGACGAAGCTGGTGAGGGGTCTGGAGCACAAGTCTTATGAGGAGCAGCTGAGGGAGCTGGGGTTGTTCAGTCTGGAGAAGAGGAGGCTGAGGGGAGACCTCATCACTCTCTACAACTACCTGAAAGAGGGTTGCAGAGAGGTGGGTGTTGGTCTCTTCTCCCAAATGACTGGTGACAGGACAAGAGGAAATAGCCTCAAGTTGTGCCAGGGGAGGTTTAGACTCGATATTAGGAAAAATTTCTTTACTGAGAGAGTGGTGAGACACTGGAATCAACTGCCCAGGGAGGTGGTGGAGTCACCATCCCTGGAGGTGTTCAAGGAACGTGTGGACGAGGCATTGTGGGATATGGTTTAATGGGCATGGTGGTGTTAGTTGGTTGATGGTTGGACTTGATGATCTTACAGGTCTTTTCCAACCTTTGTGATTCTGTGATTCTGTGAACATTCTCACATGGTCAGATGCAACCTACACTTGTGTATTGATTTTTAAACAGGATTCAGTAGAACTCAAAACTTGTGAAAACATTAACTCTTCATGGCACAGCTGAGAACCTCTCATCTTCTGTGCCTTCATAAGCGAAGCCAACGATATCTGCAGTTCACCCTCTGCAGTACAACTAGGACAAATGGCTTTGTTATTGCTTTTGCTTGCTCACTGATTTCCATATGAAACAGAAAAAGGCCATGTTAATTAGTTGCACAAAATTCAGCACGCGAGCTCTGAGAAAAAGCAACTTTTTTCGTTTAATTTCTGGACATCTTTTGATGAGCCACCCAGTACTGACTCAGCGGTGCTGGACCTTCACTTGGGGCCCAGAACTCTGCAGCTGCTCTAGCTCTGCATTTGCCTAGAGCAATGTGCCAGCTGTCTCCGACTGTATTACACCACAGTAATGCGAACAACTGGAAGCAATAATGTGTCTCCCCATTTGCCTAACAATACCAACATGAACAATAATTCAGAAGACTGAAGATTTGTGCCGTAATTTAATAAACCCCATGCACATTTCTACAATTGAGTATCACATCTGTGCAATGGATCCTAGAAGTGTAATATTCTTTTATAAGGGACCATTAACCAATCTTAAGTTTATAGGTTTCCTTAAATCTTTTTCATCAGCTGTTAAACTACAGTAAAGAGAAAATTGCCTCTTATGAGACAAGGGATAGTAAAATACAAAGACTGTGATTAAACGTCAATCAATTAAGGATTATAATATAATAAAAATGCTGACTGATGATTAAAATGAGTAGTTTCTGGCAGAATTTTATAAGCAATATTAAGAATTGTTTTAAAAAGTCAATAGAATAAACCCCACTTACATCTTATTATATATCAGGGACACTGTCTTAGATAGGTCTATTTAGAGAAGAGGAGACAAAATTTTCTGACAAAAATACCTAAGAAGCACTTTGTTGTTGATCTCCACATTAAATAGGATACATTTCTTTCTGTCATTTATTTTATTATACCCCTGACTCCTCCATTTTAAATCCATTTCTGAATGGAGTAAATAATGCTATGTATTTTAGTTTCAGCTGGCATTTGGCAAGTTCATGCAACTGGGCTGCATTTCCTGAAAACAGGTAACAGATCATGCAGTAAACAATATAAATAAGCGACACACAAAATATTATTTCATGTAACAGACCTAAGAGAGTAGCCCAGCTGAGGCGGGGAGAGCAGTAAATGCAATGTTTGCATGTATCTCTTTACTGAAGATGATTTAGTGATCTTTTATGGAAAAATCCTACAGAATCTAGGATTAGACTAAATGGTTTCTACGGAAACTCTTACATACAAAGAACACTAATAGCAAATAATAAGCTTTTTATAGCTCATATGAAACATCCAGCAAAATGCTGTAGCAGGAATATAGGTTTCTATTAAATTCTACAGTCTGTTTCAAAAGAGCAAGAGAAATGTTTTCATTTTCATAAGGGAAACTCCATATAATGTACATCTTGCCTAATATTCACTTCCTGTGCTCCTGCTCCCACACTGCTGAGTGGCTGTGGATAAAAACCACATTACCGTGTCTTTTATCATTACATTTTTGGTTTTTCTCCTTCCGATTCACCATCTTTCAAAGCAGGCCGTATTTATTTCTCTATCCTCCTTGGATTGTGCCATATGTTTGCCAAAGGTCACCTCTACTTTACAAAGCTGTCTATCACTTCTGCATGGGTCATACTAACCCTTTTAGAGAGCATTAATGTTATGCCACACTTTCCCTCTTCCTAATCTCCTCCCACTTTGCTGCTTTTTCCTTGTTCCTCTCTCTTCAACAGCAGGGCAAATTCTTCCTACTTGCTTTCTTCTTTTCACCTCTATATAGTCCTTAAAGCTACTCTTCATCTTCTCCTCTATACTTTCATCCTCTTTTTAACTAATTGTTTTAAGTAGATCTGGTCCTATCATAAGTATCTCCTAAGCTTCACATCTAAGAACTAGAGGCTGTGTAAGCACCAAAGTGAAGGAAGATAGGTTTTTTAGGAATTTGAGTCTTGAGCTTGAGAGACAGGTATTCAAGAAAGCAGTCTTCAATTTAAACTTTGATTAAAATTCACCACTGGGTTCAAAATTGTTAGGTAGCACAGAAAGGTAAAGACAGATACACACAGCATGATCATCTACTTTCATTGGGAAATTAGGCTGAAAAGTACTCTTGTATTCTGTGTATCTCTCTCCAGCTATCACAGTCTTTCCATTCTTCTTCGTCTCCATAGCCATAGGATGCCCAACATACAATTTCCTATTGAAGGTTCCTGCATTGCTCTTCCATTTTTCTCCATCTGATTCCTCTTAAAGAGAAGTAGCACCAAGAACATGATAAGCACTAGGAAATTTTGTCCTTCCTTGGGCTTTACCCTTCTTAGTTCTCTCCCTCTTGATCAGATTCCCTGTTCCCATTTCCCGTAACTATCCTAGATGTCATTCTCAGGTCCCCACCTCTGTTTCACTATTAGATCTTGTATTTAACAGACTGCATCTATCTGCAAGAAGACCTTTTCCCTCCTTTTGAAAGTCCTACCATAGCTTTAATTGAGGATTGGCAAGAAAATATTGTTCATTTGCAAAACCTTCTCCATCACTGTTGGCAATACTAGAAATACATCAGTATTCTCTTTGACTTTTTAAGCCATACTCACTACAGTAAAAAAGAGCAGGAATTTGCTGAGATAGGTATGTAATCAAAATAATTTGGCATAGTTCTCCAGTTGGTCATGATAGGGTGAAATTAAAATCATTCATCTTTGGACATATAATGCAGACGTTATATCCAAGCTCATCACTTCATCTCCTTACCCTAGATTCCTTTTATAGTCAAAGTGTGGGGAAGGATTTCTAGACAGATGAGTTTACTTTGAAGATGTTAAGTAGTTTCACCTAAAGATCAGCGCAGTGGGTCAATCTCCTGAACTGACTCACACTGCAGCCACATGATCAGTAGACCCAATACCAAAGAAGGGGAGAGGAGAAGAACCTACGGCTGATGGTGGAGGATGGGACAAGGCAGGCTTTCCTTTCTTAGCAGCAAATCATTTAACCAGTTCAACTATCAGGTCAAACCCTACTCTAACTGGACACCAGATCAGAGCTGAGCCGCATGCTCTGAAGGTTCTTAGAAGTTCTTACATGTGGAACATAATTACAGAGTGACAGGGATTTGGGAGTACACTCACAGTCATGTGACATCATGAATGTGTTCATGTTACAACGTGATGTCATATGGTTGTGTATATCAGTTTTTAATAGAAGCCACTACACAAATAACAATCAGGTCAACTGTTACACACTGTATTTTTCAGATCTGGAAAAATTTTTTTCTATAAAAACATGCCTGCTCCATATAGAGTCTTTAGAGTTGACACCATTTGTTTGAATGGGAGTCCTGCTATTAGAAGTAGTGCAGAACCAGGTCCTTGTATGTATAATTTAAAAAAACAACTACATTTGATCAAGGGGTTATAGACACCTGATTTAGAAAGGCACTATAATGTCAAAAAAGCAATTACACCAATGTAGGACTTTGCTGTTCCATACCCCAAACTTTTTCTTGTGGCAGAGTAAAAGCGACTCTGACCCTAACCTGGATAAAAAGCTTCTCTAGCTCACCTTTTCTATTATGTGTCTTTCTCAGTTTTGGCATCTCATGACAGTAATAACCTGAAAATTATCTTCATCTCCTGCCACTTCTTGACAAGCATACTACAACATATCCCAAGAAATGTTGTCAGTTCACTGAAGAGTAGTAGTAGTAATGATGATATAATAAAGGAAAACCATTTAGGTCACTAGTGTATGTATGTTTGTGTCCTGGCAGGAGTGAAAATTAGCTGAATAGCTGTCCTAAATGAGCAAAGGATCTATTCTTGCATTTCTTTGTATCTAAAACAGACTTTAATGTAAATTTTAGTTGTGCGAGAGCAACCAAAATAGTATATTAGAATACACCTATTTTAAAATATTGGCTTGTTCCTTATAATTTTCAGCAGTCACTCCTCACTGACAAAGCACTGGAATTTGACGTGTCTACTTTGTGTTTCTGAGGTCAACCACAGAACGTGTGTCAGTCGTGTGGTATGAGGGTATATTTTTTTTTGATGGCTGTAAATGGAGGCTTTAAAAAACCCTCTTTAAAGAAAAAAAAATCCTTTTGTGTTTCAGTCTAAGTGATCACACATATTGAAGTAATAGTGAGGACTGTAGGTAAAAATAATCAGAAATAAAAATAAAAGACCTTTTGTGTGAGAAAGTATTTTATTAAGAAGGCTAATAATAGTTGGGATATTTTCTCTGAAATATAGTACAAGTTGATCAGTAAGTTTTCTCTGTCATGTATTAGTTGTAATAAGTAGGGTGGGGTTTTTTTTTACCTTTTCCTCCCTTACTTCCAGTAAGTTGACAATATTCTTTACTATATTCTGGTTGTCATTTACATGACCTTGACTGTGCAAAGGGATCTAGGCAGAAGTGAAAACCAGGCCTCAAATTGCTAAGTGCCTGGTTTGGGACTTCAGATGAAGTGGGATCTAAATACCTATGCAGAAGAAGAAAGATGAAAGGACTGAGGTAGTATTGAAAGTCTGGAGAAAGCAGTGGAATATACATGGCAGAATGAAACGATTTCTTAATTTTTAGCCAGCATGAATGTTGAGGTGTCCTGAACAGTGTTTTCAGAAACCTTTTGCCCCCACCTAGTTATTCCAGGGAAGGCAACAGTATCCTTCATGATACCATGGATCTGACTGACCTGCTGTTATGAATTAAGAAGGAATTTTTCCTATTGAACAGAACTAGCAAGAAATTTTTTGGGTTCCTAAGGCAACAAAACTCATGTGCACGTACTATGTGCTTGCATCTGTCCTTTATTCGGCTTTGATTACTGTGCACAAATTTTTAATCATTTTGGCAGTGGTATAGAGGCCTCAAATTTCTGTAAGGTTGGGCAGCTGAGAAGAGGGGAGACAGCCCAAAGCAACAGGTTGCCATACAGGAGCACACTGTCAAGACATAGGTGGATAAACTCCTCTAGTCTCTCACATTTCTTATGACTTCAGGAAGGTGGACCCCAGCCAATGGAAATAAAATTTTCACATATTAATATTAGGTACCTTAAAATATTAGCTCATAACAGTTTTCAGGCTCTGAAAGACTGAAAGAACCAATTTCCAGAAGAAAGTTAAGTGAATTTTGGAAAAATTATACTCAAGGTTGAATGTGCTTTATGAAATGAGGATGAAAATGTAAATGTTTACATCTAGGTGTGCATTTGAGCAGAGATTTCAATTCAGCTGTCCAAACACAGATGCAACATTGCTATTTTAGATGCTCCTGAGTATCTGAAACAACGACCTGGCATTGACAGACATCGTACAGGACCTACAGGAGAAACGCATCGCCTGGACAGTCATCTGAAGGCCAGGAGGGACATGATAAGGGCATGCTAGGGCATCAGTAGACACCTATGTTTTCGCAATTTAACAGCCTACTGAGCTGTTCAGCTGACTAAACACAAGTTTAGTGAGCCGAAGAGCTTCTTAAACTCTGTTAACTGAACTGACTAGAGTGCCATTGACTACAGTGGGAACTTAGACACCTAGTTCAGATGCAGACATCTACATAATAAACCTTAACTTAGGTGTCTTAATCTGTGAGCTGGATCCTTTCCCTCAAGCATCTCTCTTTCCTATCTGTTTAACCAGAAACCAGTGATGTGATCAGCAATGAAGTGAAGACTGTCTACCCAAGTGGCAGGGTTAACCCATACTGGATGTATTAAATGCTTGACTTGAGAGAGGGGGTGGGCATAACTAAATTTGAATTAATGAAATTGTGACCTGCTGCTTAAAATCTGTTGTGACTGATGTTCAGTTAACAGCCCATATAGCTTGCTGTGATCACTTCTTCTGTGAGCAACCCCTGTTTCACACTGTATCCAGACTGGATGTGTTCTACGTGGAAACAGAATAAAATGGGGACATCTCGTATTCTAGCTTTCTCTCCCCACCACTATCTTCTCTTCTGTTCCACCCTCCCAAGCTCCCCCTGCTATGTTTTGCTGTATAACTACATGACACAATAGGCATAGAGAGGTAATAATGAAGAAAGAAAAAGGCTTTCATTAATGGAAAATTTCAGGTATGTGAGAACTGGGATCTGAATTCATGACTGTGGTATCAAACACGAGTAGCCAGCTAATCAGATTGAATCTTTGGATAATCACTATTCCCACTCAGTTTCTAATCAATGCATGATTTCAACTGTTTCAGAAAGCCCACCCTTCAGTTCTTGTCTAGCCTTTTACAGAGAAAAATGTATTTTCTATTACAATATTACTACAGCCAATATTTGTATTTTAGTTTTTGTTTCACATTTACTTATTTCTATCCTGAGTTTCCATAATGAAAATAATACTTTTCAAATATATGTACATGTGATCTTTGATTTGACATCGAAGTACATTTTGGAAACACACACTTTTGTTATTCTCAAGTAATAAAAAAAGTATAATAAATGGCTTTTTTTCCTCTCTTAAGAAATCAGGTCTAGGGAAGATAATTTTCTTTACAAACCCAAGTACATGTTAAGTAGGCTAACACCTAGGGCATTGGAGATTTTTATTAGATTACAAAAAAAGACTTTCCTGGTTCCCACTTTGCTGAGGTTAATTAAGACACTGTTATGCATCTTTTCACTCGATTGTTATAGGAAACTGTACTTTTCCGCTATTTCCCCTGCCCTGCTAACCCCTAAGACTGAGGCAAAACCCACTGACACTTTTTCTGGTTAAATCAAGCTATAATGAAATACTTTCTTGGTGACTTGAACAAGTCTCAAAGGAAAACATGGTAAAGGAAATGTCAGGCATGCATCCTTTAATTTTTTTCTTTCCTGAAATCTTGCAGTGGATCCTGAGTGACTCCACAGCACTGGCTACAGAGTGGGACCCTTAAATAAAACATCACAAGTGTTTAAAACTGAAAGCTGTGTGCAGGGAGGGGACAGAACCCTATTAAGGACAAATACAATAAAAGATCCAACAGTCTGATCACTGTTCTGATTCTTTAAATGTATTTTGAAAGGTCTTCTCAGTCTTGTTTTGGAAAGGTAGATTGCATTGTTGTAAAACACACATGGATGGATGGCTGAAACTGTGGTCTGCATACACTAGGTGAAATGTATCTATTGACTTACAAGCTGGCTGCATGTGTCAAAATGCAATCCGGTATTTTTGTAATAATAGCTAGCAGTCATAGTTGTAAATTATTTATGGAGACTATTCAGTGCAAACAGGTTAGTGCACACATCCTCTTCAGCTTGACTGCCCTGGTTTTAGATCACTCAGACATTCAATTCCTTAGAGATCTGCTCTTATCATTGCAAACCCTAAAAAGGTACCAAAACTGCAGTCATTTCAGCAACTCAAAGCAGCTCAGCCATTTGCTAAAGTTCTACCTCAAGGTTCAGTGAATAAACACCATTTCAGCCCACCTCTTTCACACCCACCCTGGCCCTGGCGATGTAAGTTAATATCAGACATGAAGAGAGATCGATCTCTAAAGCTAAGACTCCGGTGTGCTTCACTGTCTTTGTGCAGAAACATGGAAGAATGTACATAGCAAAGGCCACCGATGATCTTAACACAAAGTGACATTTCACTAATGCTGTGTTTCAGAAGATGGGAAAACGACAGTCACCCAATGACTAATTCCGATTAGATTTAAATGAGTACAGCACCCTATCGCAATGCAGTACACTGATTTTCCTATGCACACAACTATTGAATCTCATTAGCATTTTGCCCTCACCAATCCATTTCAAGCAGCTGCACCTACCCTACACAATCAGAGAACCAGGGGTTACTGAATTTTATGTTTGAACAACACAGCACCAGACAGAACTGTTCCATCATGTACAGAAAAATCCCAGGACTTGACTGCTGTGACAGATATAGTATGTCGAAACGTTTTCTGTGTCTTAGTCTCTCTCTAGGACAAGTTCAGCTAGCAAGAGCTTTGTAGGGGCTGCTTTTGCCACGAGACATTCCTGATAGTTCTGAACTTGTGGTAGTGGTTCGATTTAGTTCTGCTCGGTCATTAATTTGCAAACAGAATAAAAGTTTAAAATATACTAACAGCACTGACCTCTACCAGTTCTGGGTAGATTTTCTTGTGGGTAATTTTGCAACCACCAGCTTCTGCCTCAGTCTCAGGAATTTGGATTTTGGCTTTGGATTTATCATCCGTGACATTGGGCGAAGAGAAAATCCTTGCAGTCAAGGTTGCGGGGTGAGAAAAAGGGGACAGAAAACCTGTACAGAGACAACAGACATCATTTCTCTTCAGTCCTTCAGCCTCCTTGCCTGGCTGTTGTACAGCTTACACCACCACCAATTGCTCTAGCATGCTCCCCTGTTGGGCCAAGAAGAATGTCCGTATCCACATATAAGCAGCTGCTCACAGACTAGCCAAAAGTAACTCTAAGGCATATTCTCAATGAGAAACCTGCCTGGGGCTGAGGACATTAAGCAACTGAAATCAGCTCTTCATACTCACTCACATCTCAGACGACTTCTTGTCACACAGCTAGTCTCTGGGGAGGAATAGAGGGCTGCTTATGCTCATTCTCCCCAGGGAATTCGGCCCCAAATCTGACGTAATTTCCAGTGCAGATAGCAAAAAATGTGCTTTGCCAAAGACATGGCTTGCACCCATGAATGATGGGAGTGTGCCAAATTAAATATGCACAATGTGGCATAATGGCAAAGGGTAAACATGCAGCAGTGAGTAGACCTGTCTGCAAGGAGAGGAGAATAATCACAACACAATGCAGTATTCGTGTGACATGCAGCGGTGCTGGTAAAAATGTGATATTGAGTTACTAACTCCTGTGTCATGATAATGGTCCCAGGTTTCAAATGGACCACATAACAAGAGGTCAGAGCCCACGCATGCCAGACACTGTCATTACATTCACTTTTTCCCTTTTTTCCCTCTTCTTTTACTGGTTCTGACAGTAAAATCAGATAAATGAGAATATCAGCCAGAAAGTCTGGCTGGGAATGCACACAGTTAACTAATATCCACATCACAAGGCTAAGAAACAAACATCTCTCTCTAACTTTCCTTTGTATTACACCTTTAATATAGAAGGGACAAGGAGGAAGACAAGCAAGCAAAATCAGGAAAAAACACATACAAATAAATATATGAAAATACAATTATATAATTTAAATTTATAATTACTGAAATAAAATTATATAATTCTGCAGTTAAAGACAGCTAAAAAAGAAAAGCAAAACCACACCCTGGATACATTTTGCAGGAGTCTGGGAGGGATTCCACAAATCATAGGAATTTTCTGGGGCAGCTTTCAGGCATAATTACTATAGTTGTTCAATATTTTAAAACTAGAACAAGCAACAACCACGAGAAACAAAATACAAGGTGGTTTTTCCTCATTCATACACTGTTCTGGCTTTTAGTACCATGCCGAACAGCCCAAATCTGTATGCCCAATGAACCACACAATTCCCACTGCCTGAGTATCTGTTCATTGCTCTGTGTCAGGCTCAAAGCATCTCAGCATGGGAAAAAAGCTCAATACAGGAGGGTGTGAATTCAGAGCATACTGCACAAACCCTTATTGTGAATACATCCACCTCATGGGCCTTAGTGCTAAATTATCTGCAATCCTTTTTTAGAAAATGGAGAGACACCAGCATCTTCTGAGGGAGATTTATCCCAGCTGAGATAGTAGCAGAAATAAATTTCCTTCTGGATGCGTCAGAGGGCAATTCAGGGTGCATATTATCTTGAATTGCCTTTGGAGCTGCCCATGTTTCTCTGTCCCCTGCAGAAGGAGATTTGGTGACTAACGTAAACTGGAATTGTTAAAGGCTGAAGTTAGACAAGAGCATCTCATCCTAGTGATTCAATGTGCATGAATTTAAATACTTTATTTCAACAGAGGTGGACCATTTTGTTCTTGTTCCACTTTTGAATTTATCTCATATATTTTTATTTGAAAGATAATTTCTTTCCAATTGCAAAATTAAAGGCAATTAAACTGTTTTGAAGAAGACTAACTTCAGCCTTCATATGAGCATCTCAATAATTAACACTGGCACTAGAAATAATTTTGTAGTTTCTTTTGACAACTTTACTGTATTTTATTATTTTTTTAACTTTTACAGGACACATGATACTGAAATAAGGTATAACTTTCTAACTGAATTTCAGTATTTTTAAATAGATCAATTTCCTGCAAAATTAATGGGCTGCTCTTGCTTATGTCTGACATTAAGTAGCAACAAATGTAGACACCTAAATAATTTGCTTACACTGAACATTTAGACTGGCTTTATAAACTCTAGAATATATTGGACATTTCTGATGCAGAAACTTGGCAATGTTTAAAACTGGTCCCATAAAAGGAAAGAGTTCTTCATGTGGGATTTTGAAAATTAGATAGTTGATAACTTTAAGTAGTGCTGAGAAGGTTAATTAGTACTCTCATAGTGAAGGTATAGTATATGCTCTTCTAATTGTAATATTCAAAGGCATGTTTAAGGGAAAAAAAAACGCAAAACACTGACAAAAATATGGAAAATGTGGAAAACCTAAGACAACTGGAATGTTATCTCCATAAGATACATTAAGCCTTTCAGTCCAATTTTCAGTCTTTTTCTGGATACAGATATGTATGTATTTATACATGCACATCACTACTCATGTAGGTCTAAGCATATATATGATAATTAAAATTTTTGGTTGCATTCCTCTTTAGCACAAGGATTTTATATTATATTGAAGCAAAACCTTACAACAACACTAATGCAGAAAGCTAAAAAGGTTAATATCCTCAGTAGACAGTATCATTTCATCAATAAGAGAACTATTCAATGACCCTGTATTGGAGTGAACTCAGCATAATCAATTAGCTTTGTCAAGTAAACAGATCTGTCCCTTTGGCTGCTGCGTAACTTGATATTTCTTCCTGTTCTTACTGACTCCGTGAATGGAGAAATAAAATACCCTGAAATTATACCAGCTCTGACTGAGGAAAGAGAGCTATTAAAAAAACTACTTCACTGAAAGTATCTGTCATTCTTAATCAGAGGTTTTTGTCTTCCAGCAGAGAAGGGCAGTAGGACAGGGCTCAGTCCAGCACCACAGAACACTTAAACAAAAACAATATTTCCCATGTTTTGATGAATTAGATGCAAATCACTTGGCAAGCAAAATAAAATAACTAATGTGCCCTGCACCACTTGACATAGCTGACTTGAGTAATTCTCTTCTCAATGTACCATCCTTTGCTTGCGTTATCATTTGTCTTTCTCTTGTTTTTGTTTTGGCTTTTAAAAAAATAATAATGTAATTACTATAACACTAATTTGAAAGTAATGATTTCTATACACATTAGCAGGCTCTGAGACACAATCTATGATAGGTCATGAGATAGCGGTCTCAGACTGGCCTCGTGTAGTTTGCATTATGAAAAAAAGCATGGGCAGGAGAGATCATTACTCTGCATAATTAGCAGGCTTAATTAAAAAATGGTCCGAGATATCAGCTGTAGCACCAGCTCAACAAACCCCCTAGGGCTTGTTCATAGATTCTGCTGCACTCTGATTATACTAGTATGAATCTAGAAATAGCCACCTGGAATCACTCTCTCAGATGGGCATTTGCTAAGTGCTAGTACACTGTTATTAAATCGGTTTGTTTGGCACAATTTTGTAAAAGAATAGGGGCTCTTAGACCTTTAGCAACGTGAAAAGAAAGCGTGGCCAGCAAGGTGGAGTAATTCACTCTGTGGGGTTTCCAGCATTCCTCCTTTCTAATAAATAAGGGCATTCAGAAATGTATTCATCCAAATTTCTCAAGTTCTATAAACCCTAATCAGTTTGGGTTTGTCAAACTAAACCTGACTATGACAGCTTTAAAAAATTAAATTGCCTCAGGTTTGAACACCTACATTTCAAATAAAAGTGGACTGAAATCTAAATCCCTTTATACACCTAAATGATCTTCACATAAAATCCTGCTCAAAGTTTAACATCTCTCTTCTTTTGCTTTTATTTTTGTCCATGCTGGACAATACATAATGCTTCCTTCTGGGGTACATCATAACCTTTTCTGCATGCTACTGACCATGTAAACAAGCCGCTCCTTCTAGATAGGCAATCGCTTCTGCAGAATACATCTGGGGCTAGATAGCAGCTAGGAACATAACTGAACATGTTACAGAGTGAACATTTTCCTGTGTTATTAAACCACAGACTGGTTTGACCCAGTCAGAATATAATTGTCCAAAGTGGAATGCCACTAGGATATTGGAGCTAGCAATGATGATTAAAAGACAAGTCCCCTTTGATAGGTACGTACTTTACATGTATCAGCAGTAAAAAGTTGGGATCACAGCAGAAAGGCAGACAACTAATGTACTTTTTCAAAGGGCTTTTGTAGGCTGATTGTGGGGGACTTTTTATCATTATAACTGTTATTTATACCTATTTAATAAATCTTACTACTGAAAGTAGGAAACCAGGATATTTTATTTAACAGTAAAGACATGACTTTGTGTTCTTCCCCCCAAAACGTCTGGAACAGGAGAGGAATAGGTTCAAATCCCTCAGGTCCCGCCCATGACAGCCAGGCACTCTGCAGCATCCCACTGGAAACCGGAGGACCTCCGTCGCCCTGGGGCATGTTGGGCACATCACCTCTCCGGGAGACTGCCCATGAGTGCTGGAGGTAGGGCACTCTAATCGGCACGGCTCTCGTGCATCAAGAACCTGCCCTCTCCAGAGACCCATTTAAGTACAAATCCTATTAAGATATTTAGATAATATGGCAAGATGCTTCTTTTTATGCACAGCCCTTCCAGCTGATTAGACAGGGAAATCCTTGCTATCTAGTCAAGAAGCTTTCTGGCATGTTTAACATCTTGGGAGCATATTTTTGTGTTTCTTGAGGTTAAAGATATCCTCTTAGGAGCTTATCTATCAGAGGAAGGAGGAACTGCAGAGTATGTATGTCTGTGGGGAACAGACAAAAGTTTCTATTTCATGGGAGAATCCTGAACCAACAAAGTCCTGAAAGGGAATGAAATATCTCATGCAATGTATTCTCTACTGTCGAGTACAAATAGTGAGCTATTCAGCAGGAATGACAAGAACTTCCCAATTCCTAACTAAAAGGTGTGACGGAAAAGTAGAAATCACCAAGAAAAATGACTGAAGGATAAATCAATATGAGGTGAAAGGTCAACAAGCGGCCTGCTGTTAGTCTGCCAAGAAGTATTTAACACGTTCATTTGATATTATTCACATTCTTTAAAAAATTATGTGAGAGAGAGACAGGCACACAGCACTACAGCCTGTTTGTCTTGGTGAGAGAAAAGGCTTTGCTGAGAAACACGCACTGATCTAAAAGTGGTGTTTATCCCTAGAGCTTTGACACCCCTTGAGGGTTAACCATTATTGCAAATGCAATGACAATCTTTCAATACAGACAAATTAGCTATTTTCTAGAGAGCTAATTCAGTTCTTCAAGTTACATTAATTTATCACAGTTTAATTACCGCTAAAATTATACTAATTCAAATTAGAGGTGGCAGTCATGTAACACATGTTATTTGATACCTCGTGTGAATTCTTGAAAAATAATGTTTGTTCTGTTAGGACAGGACCTAGTAATTTCCAGCTATAAAGATGCATGCATTTGATAAAGACTTTTAACAGCTTCTAGCTGAGACAGCTTCTGTAGATTTCAGTCTTCACCCCCGTATTCACACTTTTTCATAAGCTGCAGTTTAGCCTGTTCTCTGGGAGGGAGAGTGTTTCTTGGCATTTTTCAGTCTTGTGTTTAACTGTTACAGCTGCCTGTAATTAAAATACTACTCTAATTGCAAAGCAAGGAAATTACAAGGAAAATTAATAAAACTAAGAACACTACAAAAATGCTTCCATAATTCAGATACATCTATATGTCCCAAATGGGACAGGATCAGTATTCCAAAAATAAAAGGTTAGACTAAAAATAAAAATAAAAATAGCAGGGAAGAAAAGCATGGAAACCAACCATAAAACGCCAGGAGGGTAAGCAGCTGACACATATGTAAGCTCAACTGAGAGGGATATAGGAAACACACAGGAGAGGAAGAGACCTCCTGGGTCAGCAGAGATACTTGTTTGATACAAGCCTTTTGGTAAATGGATCAGATCTTGATCTACCAAAAACAATACTTCCCTCTTTCACCTTCCTAATCTTTACTTGTATTTCCTTTCTTTATTCCCCTGATTATGGTAACAAACTCCTTTGCACCTGTATCTGGTTGGGTTCTTCTTTCCTAAAACTGGGGAAACCAGAATTACATCTAATATTTCATTTCTCTCATGAGTACCTTGTACAGATGCCCCATTAGTTCTTTTCCCCTGTGGGAAATACCTCTGCCACGTACTTGCTTGGCCTTGCCGCAGCTCAGGCCAGCTGGTGACTCACAGACATTGAGTGATCAGTCAGCAGCACACACGGATCTTTCTTCTCAGTCTCTAACATGTGGTAAACTCACAGCTTGTAGTTGAAGTTCTTCTTATTGGTCCCCCCCATGCATCACTCTGTTCTGCTCCATTGAACTGAAAAACTCTTAAACTTAAAGGCAACATTTTAAATCTGTGTGTTTCAGGATAGGCATTAAAATCCACATTTCGTAAGGAATTCAGTGGGAACTCCTAGGAACTCATCCGATCTAAAGCCTACCAATTTCTAGGTACTCAGATACTGGCTTTCATAATGAAAAATAACCAAATCTCTTTACTCTTCCAGTCATATTTTAGAATTCTATCCTCTAAACCCAAGCACAATGTTGCACGCAGACAACATTACTTCTTCAGCTGTCTAGTTTCTAATTTAAAAAAAATATATATGAGTAATTGTCCTCTAGAAAGTTCCAGAGACATCCTTTTGTTCAGCAAATCTGTCTGAAGAGAGCTGACCTACATCTTAATGTAACAGAGTAAGTCCAAAGACTCCTGCAATTTGCAGAGCTAGGATATAAAGAGAAATTAATGAAAACGAAGTTACTCGGGAAAAATTTCTGTTGTTGCTTGTTGAGGTTTTTCTTAGTACATTTCAAACAGATCACAAATATCTTGTGCAATTCATCTCATCTAACTTTAGCCATTTAAAACCTAGTCATGTTATTCTAGCTGGATTTCTAGGCTTCCTCTATAACCAATGGAGAGAGACTTCTTACTCTTTCCAGCCTAAAATAGATGTTTAAGATAGATGGCATTTAATGTTTTATGATTCATTCTGCCTATCTTTAGATTGTCTAGAAGTTCATATCTTTCCTCACTGACTATAAAAGGAGTGTACCTAATTAGTATAGACCTTCATGAGTAACTTGGGGACAGACAAGATAGACAAGATGAACCTCAATCTTTGATCTAATACATTATTTGAAATAGGAATGGTAATTAAGGTCCATGCTGGTGCTTTTGCAAAATCCAACCTTTCTCTTTAATGAAGTAAAATTGCTTGAAATGAAACAAAGGAAAATGTACTAAAATACCAGACTCTTCAAATGGTCAAGAAAGAGAGTCTTAGAAAATGGTGAGCCATAAACAAGAAGGACAAATTGTAAAATAGGCACTCAGAGAATTCAGTAAGTGTGAATATACATGCAAAAAAAAAGTGTTAACAACTTGAAAGTCAGCGGGAACTTCCCTTAGTGAGAAAAATCGTCAGACCATAAACTGAAAATGAAAGCTCTGTAGGATCTGGGGGGCTCAAAGTGAGACTTAGATCTATTATGCATTGAGGAGAAAGCCTAGGACGTTTCTCTAAGACAAAGTGTCAGGGGCATTTGGTACATCAACGCTGCGTTTTTTCTGTGGGCAAGTACTAGTAAACCCTGGTGAGTCCATGGGAGCTATGCATGCTGGTTCAGAAGTGGTTTAGTCGCAGGGACAGATGCTGGCAGGGTAGTATTCACCTTGACCTAAATTTAGCTCTCCAGAAGTCATCAGTTTTAGGCTAAACTGTGTCTACTGCCAGCACAGAGAGGGAGAAAGAGAAAAAGAGACAATCATTTGCAGAGAAACTTCATTACACATCCTAGCTACTCCATTTAAATATTTGGGGAGGTGCATCACCTGCGATTACAAGTGTAAGACTCAAGCACAACCGATTTTGTCTCAAATCCACAGGATTCACTGACTGACTCCCATTAAATGTGAGAAGCTTCTGAGCACCTTCAAGCACAGGAACCACAGCTCCTAACTCACTGTTGTAGGCACTGTCCAAGATCATAAACCACTGAAGAACTTCTGAAAACATTTGTGACTTCAATTTTAGAAATCCCATTGGCCGTGATCATAAACTACTTCTAAAGAATTCTTTTTAGAGTTTATTTTCACATATGCCATTTATTTTGAGAAGTTTTATTAGAGGATTACATGATTTATTTTAAGCAGAACAACCTTTGTGGTAAAAATAATAATAATAATAGCAGTCTCAATAAATAGAATGGAGATGGATATAGCAATATTAGTGAATGATTTCAGCTATAGCAGAGGCCTAAAGATGTTGGCAAACTTCCTACTGCAGAAAAAAAAAAAAAAAGACCTATTAAGAAAATACCGCAAGATTTTACACCCAGCCCCTTCTTCTGGCTTGAGTCTCACAGTCCAGCCACATCTGTGCGTGGCAAAGAAGAAACATTTTGTTTCATAGGACGAGCGCTCACATCCGCATCCTGCAACCTGCTTATTCTGATGCTCCTGGTGTTGCTGTAGCTTCAGCATCCTCCAGTGCCTCTACACAGTATCAAGTTACCAGACGATGTGTCAAGGGGCACACACTGGAGCTCCATATGCCACAATTAGGAAAATCTATTGCACTCTCCAAAAAGCAGAGCCACTGCTGCACAAGGTCACCAAACACTAATAACGGCAACTTCATGCCAGTGGAATTTATAAGGAAAAATCTTCCTCAGAAGTAGTTGGATGGAAAGCAGTAACTTGTATTCCATTAATACCCATTGATAATGTAAAGATACTAAATTAATTGCATTTACAAGAATGGGGGTTTTGGTAGCTACAATGTGTTCACGTATGAAAATCATGAGGTGAAAATGAATGCTGAAGATAAGATAATTTTTGTCACTAATACCTCTCCTGTGAAAATGCTGAAGAATCAAATTCTCAAGTACATGTAAAGGAGCATAAGAAACTTAATTTAAAGGTCTATTTCTGACTAATTCTGTGTTCCCTGTTAAAATAAGTGGCATTTTTTCCCCTTATGGAACCCAGGATTTGCAATACTAAATTAGTCCACAGGTCTATTGTATACTGTAGCCTTCCCACAGTGAAGTTGTTATAAGAAACAAAGATTTCCATGAAGTGCACCAAGCTCATTACACAATGCTAAAAAAACAAAAGTCCATATGATTTCCTCAGACAAAATTTGTCTTTCAATATCTGTAAGAAACACTATTTATTTTAAAGACCTTTGGATTTGTTCTCTTCATTTTATCTGTTTTATAATTACGATAGTCATTTATTACTCTATCATGCTGAGAAAATATGCCACAATCCTCACTATGGTTTATGAATGTCCTGGTATCTTGGTGATCTGTAACACAACATCTGAAGTATCTCTTATGTGTAATTATTTCTTCATTCCTTTTCTCAGCGGAAAAAATATTGCAAATTATTTACATACATATGTGTATATATTATTTTTATTTGTATATTTTTAGATTCATAGATTTTTAAGTACACAAGGGACTGTTATAACCGTCTAATGTGACCTCCTGCACAACACAGTGATTCCTCCAGTAAACCCAGCAAGCTAAGCTGTAGCTTATTTTTGAGCAAGATATCTACTCCTGCTTGAAAGATTGCATACTAGGATATATCACATTCCTAGGTAAATATGATGCACTGTGTGCATTTATTGTAGAAAGCAAGATTAAAAAATATATTTTGTATTTGGAACTGAAAGCAAGAAATTGAAAAATCTAAGACTTTTACACACAAGTTTGTAGACAATCCTAATGTGCCAAGCAGTAGAATAGAAGCTTGTTACTGTGGTTCAAGTGTGAAATATTCGCAGTCATACCATCACAAGCTTTGAAAATGAGAAACAAAAGCTTGAATATAAACATTAATCTTCAGGAGGGCAAGCATAGCATGTGGCAGGCAGAGCTTGCTCCTCACTTTTTTAGTGAGGGCTCTGTATCTCTGAGGACGTACATTATTGTGGTCAACACCACTGGAAATCTCTTCAAGGCAAGATTTTTTCTAACCATTTAAACCATTCAGACACATTTTAGACCAGAAAAACATCAAAATATGTTGTGAAAATCACATCCTCTGCAAAGATGAAGTGCAACCTCATGGCCAGAGTAAGAGTTCAGAATGTGCAAGGACTCTGTGAACATTGCAAAGTGACTTGTCCCATTTTTGGGTACAGATACTCCATCAACTGACAGTGTGTCTTGGGTAAAACCTTAAAACATGAAAATCTTCCAGTCTGTTCATGGGTCATTTTAGTCTGTGTTCTTCATTCAGCTATGTGGCAATTGTGCTGTTGAACTTCAAAACACAGCAGAGGAGAGGGAGGCTTTGTATGGACAGGCATTTCCACTGACCCTTTCTTATTTTCATAAAGTGAAGGAGATTAACATAATCCTTACTGTTGACTTAGTTGGCATGGACATGTGAATTGTTCTCATGACAATAATTCATTTTTCTCCTACATATCAGCTCTCAGGAGATAAAAAACTAGCTTTCGTAAGTCGTTGTAAGCATTTGAGACCCGGTAAGAAAGGCCTGCTAAGAATCAAGTTTGGAAGGTTGACCCAGTAGAATTTGGATCTTTGGATGGACAGAGTTTGGGTGCCCGATCTAAGCTCATAGGAACAAAGGAGCAGTACAAAGTGTTAGGATTTTTGATGATTAGGAGTTTTAAAAAACATGCTGTGAAACCATGCCACAGGGTACAACTCTTTTCATAAATGAAAGTGATGACTACAGCCCTTTAAGTATACATCTTGGATTTTTATGTTCTGCAGAAGTTCAAGTGAATAAGCTCCGTGTGTCTAGCAGGGAAGTCATTGTACAGGAATTATCCCTTGCAAAAGAAATGAGATCAATCTTCTGAACCACAATTTTCTAAAATTCATAATTTTTTTTTTCTACTTGGGTAGAAATGGAAGATAAGTATAACATGCGCCTCCACTGCAGCAAGCACTTCTGAAATTCCACTCCACTGTGATTTTAATTGAAATAAAATCACCTCAATCTGAAAAAAAATCATACAACTGTGGAGGATAAGAAAAATTTCTTAGTTTTAGAAGAAATTCATGCTCTGCTAGATATCCTTCTCCATCTACAGAAACCCAAAGAATTCCAGTATCTTCCACTGTTATCTTAAAGTTGAAAGCAAAATCAGAAGATTAAAGGACATGGTTTGAGTTCTGAGGCCAATGATTGATAATCTCAGCAATGAAAATAACAGAAACCAGAATATCATGCTGAAGATGATATCCTACAATAACTTGAAAAGTAAATTAAAAAGACATAACAAGTACTAACTTCTGGTGATCCTAGACAGATAAATTTTGTTCCTTCTAAAAGTAAAGAGAAGGTTTTGTGGCAGCTAAACATGTACATTTAATCTGGAATCTGCAAGTTAAACTGTGATCCTTGGGATTTTCAATCTGAATTGCTAAGAAGGAGGGAGGAAAGAAAGCTGTTCAAACTATTTTTATTCAATGAATTAAACAAATACATCTCAAACTACACAAACTGCAAGACTTTACCGAGAAAATACTACATCTACGCAGGCAATTTCAAGAACTGCAACAAACATTGAAAAATCTTAATATTCTCACCATGCCTCATGCCTTTGAAATTCACCTCAGGATGTTCTGCGCCTAACTCCCTGCCTCTGCTTTAAGATTTGTTAAAATACAGGGAAAGAAAAATGAAAACACACACACACATGACCTTCCCTCACAAAATACTGTCAAATTAAGGCTTGTCCAGTATTCTTGTGTAACTAACATTTTCCTGCCTAACTTTCTGGAAAGAAAAACAACTAACCAAAGCAAAAGCCACTGCATTTTTACTTGGGTCTTCAGTTCTAATCCACTAACACTCCAAAATTTTAACCCAGAATATGAATTCTGCTAATAGAGAGATTTAAAAGGAATTATGGAACCAAATCTCAAACAGCATATTGAAAAAAAATCTTAATTTGCCAAGATACAAAAGCCATTTACTGCACATATACATGAATAACAGGTGCTTGATGAAAGTACAGTTAGCAAATAGAGAACCTGGAAATACACCGATGATAATGGAACATGGAAGAAAATTGGGGGTTTTTTCTACATAACTAGCTCCTCTTCAACCTTGTTGAAAACTCACGCTTCATCTGAATTTTCACTGGAGCCTCTTTGGTGTACCACTAACATCTGCAGAGGAGCACACCTCTGACTTCAAGGAAGAGTTGTGATGCAACAGGAAATTTCTAGTTTAATAACTAAATTTTAGGCCAGAAAAAATTGTTAGAACATTTTATCAGACCTAACTAACCTGGCTTAATAGTATCTGTGAAATTTTCATCCAGCTAGCCTTGATTGAAAGGCAGTATTGCAGAATAGGAACTGGGTCATATTCCAGTGATAATTCCAGTGAAGTTTGAAGCCCTAATATTAAGATTTAGCGAACTTAACCTGGGCATCATAGAGGTCATTGTCAAAGTCAAGCTTGTCATCCCAGCCAGTGAAGTGATGTAAGTTCTTCCAAAGAACAATTTATCTGATCATTAAACAGACCTGCAAGACAGCTGAAACACGTGCGCTGCTGGCTACAGAGGGACCTGCGGTGTGGAGACGGTGCAAGCCTTTTGAGTTCAAATGCGAAGGGGACAGTGGTGCCTTGCAGTCCGTTCCACCGCTCCAAGCAGCAGTGCCCTGCTGTACTGAACATGTCCATCTGCAAGCAGCGTGGGCAACAAACTGCAGGGAAGAAACAGACGTTTAAAAGAGCAAGAATGATATCTCTCAGACTTAATCTTTCATGTTTTTACATGATGACAGTGAAAACCATAGGGCTGCAAACTGAAGGACCAAATATTGCAGCTAAGAGCTTACTGGTTTGCTAAAAGCTATTAAGAAAATGGAAGCTATTAACATCATGCCAAATAATGGTTCGATAATAGCGGCCTAATGTGAAATTGAGATACTTTGTATCACTGTAAAATGATCATCCAGATAATGAACGGCAAACTCTTCAGCAGAAGATGGTGTTTTCCGACACATGTGCACAACTATGCCATCAAAATGCAACAGTTCACACAGTTGTTTTTACGTGCATATTTCTGTGGTGGCGACCTGTGAGTTGTACACCTACCTTGTAGGAGTAAAGACCCTATCTTATACCACTTATTAAGGGAAAAATCCTTCTGAGTCCAGTTATCATTAAGGATCAATAATTAGAAAATGCTTAAAAACTTCAACCCATCAACTGTCAGGAAAAGTCTGCCTTGTACAAAGTCCAATGTCTTTTACTAGCAAGTGAACAATAAGCTTTGAAATCTCAAATACGGGTTCCATAATCTGTTCTTAAAGTATTCTTGATTATACTACATTGGCCATAACACACTGTCTGTGATACGAATATTATATATTTTAATGTATGCATTTTATATAATAAACATAATAACACAATAAATATATATAACATATTTACATTTTACTATAAACTAAATATAATATTTTATCCATCTATAAAAATTATAGCAGCAAAGCATTTTAAAATATTCTCTAATAGAACTTCAGTTGGTTACCAAAAGGCATTTTTGAACCTGAGTATTTTCTGCGAATTGTCAAGTGACCAACTAGAAATAGTCGTGAGAGACACCATAAGTCAGATTATCAGAGGGCTTCATAAAGTGTTATCAGTTGATGATATTGTTACGATCAGCCTCACACGGCTGAAAGCAATAGCAGTTTTTCTGACAATCTCCTTTGGCAGGCCCCAGTCTAACAGTCTGTGGCCCATTCCCACCCAGAGTAGTGAGACAAGGAGACATGGAGGCAAAAACAGAGACACCCACGGAGAACAAATTCAGCTGAAATTATTCCTCTGTGGGTTCAAGGCACTTAAATTCTGTCCCATTGTTCTAATAAGTTCCAGTATAAAACACATTATGTCCTCCCTATCTTTCTGTGAAAGAAAAGTCCATGATGTAAGAGAAAGACTTGTACAAATGTATTTACCTGAGATGCAACAACTGAGAAACTGGAAGATCTAATTTCAATTTCTTTGTGCTCTTCCTGGCCTAAAACATCTGAACTTTTCAATATGAAGCAACCCTAACCTCAAAATAGTATATATAATATTAGCTGGGCTATCTTTTGCTAATTGTTCATTTTAGTCTCTCCAAGGTAGAAAGGAATTAGAGTGCTTTGATGAGAAATAATGGTCAAATATATTGATCTGCACTGCAAGATCTGCAAGCGAGTCCAAAATGAAATTATCACAATTTAAAATCATATAAAGAAAGTATTGACCGTCTGCAAACTAATTCAAAAGTGTCCTAACACAAAATGATAGCTGCTAGTAGTGCTGGAATTGGGCCAGTAGTCTGACAAATTATTTGGATGCATCCTATTATTAGACAATTATTCAACAAAAATAGAATGGAATGATCAGGTTAATTCTGATGACCAAACAGTGTGTTTATGACTGTTTTAACACAACAAGTTACATGCTTTTACTTCATTTGCAATGTGGTGATGTTATTTCGGGTCATAAACGTGCCTTCACATGCTTTGTGTGTCGTGTATGTCCACATATGGATGTAAAAATATACTTACATGTATACATTATAGATAAATAAATGTATTGGCAGTTGCATACTTGTACAGTATGCATGCAATGCATTTAATCAGAGCTGTGAACAATGTACAGCCAGAGCAGATTGATTAAGAGAATTTTTACGGGATCACTGGAAACCCTCAATAGCACTTGACAATAATCAAAGCTTTAAATACAATATCAGGAATTGAGTAGGAATTGAGCTGGCACCAGAGAGGCTAACTGCACGTCAATACTTAAAAATGAGAGTTGTTGTGTGAAAAGGAGTGCTAAACTGGAGAAGTGCCAGCTGTTGAAAGCCCACATTTAAGGCTGAGTATGAGAACTGCCAGCGTTTCCAAATGAAGATCGGAAGAGTGGAGGATGGGTCTGAAAAAGCAGCGTCCACCAACAGCGGATGGGGCTCAGGACTGGCAATCCAGCACCTGTACTCCACCGTCCACTCTGTCAGCACGGGCTTAATTTCCCTGCTTCTCCATTAATCCATCTAAGAAAGATACTTCCTTTTCTTGTGAGATATTGGGTATCTGCATGCAAAAATACAACAGAGCAGATCAACCCATTTTCAAAGCTATGCTAAGGAATTACAACAATTTTTAGTACCTGACCTGGCCTGATAATTGCTGAGGCCCTGATCCTGCGAAGAGCAATGTGTGCACTCAAATTTACATGCTATAATTAAACCCAAGGAGACTACTTTCAAAGCCTAGAGTTAAACAAGGAAAAGTTTGTAATGAGAAGTCATATCTTTCATTAGATCTGCAGATATAATTGGAAAAAACAGACAGCCTTTCCTGCATACAAGCCCCGTTTCATGTCTTCAGGTCTTGGCAAAGAGCCAGGTCTTTGCAGGATTGAAGCCTAAATGTTATTAGCAGCATTTCGCTAGGTATAAATGCAGTTGTAAAAGGAGCTTATTAAAAACTTGAGTTTCTTTGCTTAGAATCCTCCCCAAAACTACCAAAAAATATGTGTTGTTGTCTAACTGACTCCTCGGATCAGTAAGAGCAGTATGAAAATTTTTATGGAAGTATTGCAAATACTCAGTTTGATCATTTGTTGCAAAATGGTTGGTTTTGTTTAAAAAATAATTAAAAATTAATTGAGCCAAAGCATGAGGGAGAAATTGACTCTATAACCCAGCATTTACAGAACTCATCTGGGATATGGGAGACCAGCATTGAAGCCTCTGCTTTAACAAACAGTTCATTAGTTTTACAAAGCAGAACAACTTTATCAAAGGAGACTAGCAAGTCCTATTTTAGAAGAGCCAAAATCCTGGTGATGAGGATCCCTTGGGTTGTTTCCTTGGGATGTGGGATTCATATCCTCTTCCCGAAGTTGGGAGGCACTTTGGCTACTTCTGCACTGTTAAATGACACACTCTGTGGTCATTTCTGCCTGTGAAAATAACTGGCTCCTTTTTGAAATTCATTGGGCCATTAAAAACAGATATCTACTGTTTTTTAAAAAACTTTTTTAGAAACTATGAAAGCTGTTCATTTTTGGAGTGAATTCGGGACTTTCTAGTTTTTGCTTCTGGTTCTTACCAGTAATTTCCAGCTCTAGTAAATTCAAATCAATACATCTCTGCCTTCAGACACATGATGACAGCTGTCTTTCACCTTGAAAAGGTGCCATGTATATGAACAGTTGTCTACTTCAAAGGTTTCACACAAAGCTGGGTAAAGTTATTACATTATTTTCATCAGTTTCATTGAGCTTTGGGTCACCTCCATGGGTGTAGACTAAAAAGGTCCTGAAAGAGATGAAATCGGGTCTGTTTCTCAAAACATGAGGATGGCGATGGCAATGTCTATGACCAAGTCCAATGTAACAGCCCTGAAAATGTCTCCAAATTACCAGGTCCCAAGGGAATAACTCTGCATTGGAGCTGCAGTACGTTCCAGACAGCAATCTGTTTTTGACGAATGGTGAACCAGGAACACTAGTTTCACCACAAAGCACATATCTCTCTTAGTTTAAACACAGACTCTGAGTTTGGGCTCTGGCAGTGAGCACATTCTCTTGAGCTTGAGTAGAGAGCAAGTTCATCAGGTCAGTGGGCTATCTTGCCAAAAAAATACAGAAAGTACTTTCAGGTATAGTTTTCATGAAGAACCTGAATTGCAGTTTGTTGAAGTCTGAGATTGCATTCTGTATAAAGTGTAGGTACTTGCTCATGCTGTTTGTATGCTCTGCCCTAAGCATCATAACTGGGAACCAGAAACTGGACAATATGGACTCCCATCTCATCTGATCCTGGCATTTTTCTATTCTTTATATTCATGCCTGGAACCACCTGCTGACTTTTGTAGATGTACAAGCAGGTTTTATGGTTTTATCATGTTTATTTCACAGCTTCAGCGGTACTCACCACCTGCCCAGGCCACATGGGAAGTGGTACCCAGAGAGTGCAAGACACAGCTGGTACCACCAGCCCTGTGTCTGGTGGGGCTCTCATCACCTGGCTTTGAAGGTTGGAGAAATGAGGAGGAGGAGGGGTGCCTGGCTGGCCAGGGTCTCCCTTTCTTTTGCCAGGGTTTAAGCCAACTCCACTCCACTCTCTGCCAGTTAAACAGTAAAACCAGGGATATTTCAGATGAACAAAATATACAGCCTACAAAAGAATAAAAACTGTTGTTCCCATGGAAGTGTTGCCATCTTAAACAGCACATACAGCCATGAGAAATCATACCAAACTTTGATTTTTGAAAAGTAATGCTGACTCCAGATTTGCTGCCTTAGTTCACTTGGCATAACATCGACATAAACGTATCTCTGAGCAGAGCAGAACAGAGCAGAATTTAGCTAATTTTCATCACACTCTCCAAAGTCAGTAGTCCCATGAAACACTAATGCACTTTTTTGTTGCTCCTGTCCTTTGAAATCATCTCACCTCCTTAGTCTGACTTCTGCTCTATGTCTTTTGCCCCAGTGAAAATTCTTCACATTGCATGGCTGCAAAAGTTAACAAGTAAATGATAAAGGATAAAACGTTAAATAAATGTGACACCAAACTTTTTTCCATGATTTTTACCTTAACCCCTAACCTTCAATACACATTGTCCATCTTTTATTTCCAGCCGTCAATGTGTTACGCCTGTTTTGGGCCTGGATGCAAGTAAAGGAAATTTAGGCCTCAGTTTTTACAAGACAAACAAGGGAGTTTGTACATAAAGATGTGCCCATGAGGTCTTAAAAACAAGCGCTACCAGCTTTGCACACCTGGTTCACTTTTAGGCACTAGCTGTTAAAAGTAGAAAGCCGTGGTTCACTGTTTAACTAGCACCATGAACATGCAGAAGAATTTTATTTGCATTTACATGGTCATCATGTTCTGGAAAGCTAGCAATGCAAATATCACTGCCTAATGACTGCTAAAATTCATGGGTTGAGAAAACAAGTTGCTTCCTACAAAGAGCAGTGACTTATTTCTTAAGAAGAAAATGTAAAAAAAAAAGAGAGATTCAAAATAGAGCTGGGACAGGGAGATATTCAGACATTTCATCTCAATGTATACATCTCTTTTTCTGTATTGCTACCATAACATTCGTATCAATTAACAATTTTTAATATCTTCAAATGCTTCACCTTTTTCCCGTTCACTAACTGAGCCTAGTTATTCACAACAGAGTACGAGAGGCAGAGGGAGAAAGATTTTGTTCCCAGTGAAGATTAGCCATTCATTTCTTTGGAACCAGTTTGGCAGCCCTGGATCACCTACTGGAAAGCACTGAATCAATTAGGCATAAGGGATCATATCCCAAAGTTCTTATTCAGACTTTTTCAAGGAAAACACACTTCATTCAGTGAGAACTTAACCTAGAAAAGGATGTAAATTTGGAATTTGGCCCAGTAATTGTACAAGGGGTCTCTTGTCATCAGATATTATTAAGGTTTTGATAACCAGGCTGTAAATGTAAATGTTACATTTCTTTTTTCTACTGTAATTATTGTGCTTTAGTATTATCTTAACATACTGTGATGATATACAATGAAGGCTTTGTCCATGCAGTAAAGGATAAACTACTGGAATATATGAAATCTGCAAAATATGGGAAGAGGAAATAAAAAACCTAACTGCTTAAAGTGGTTAACACCTGCTAAACAAAAAGCCTGTGTGCTTGAGCTGCAGAAGACTAATTCAATTTATCTGTCAGTGAGATTGCTTCCTGTCAGCTACCTCTGGCTAATCAATAAATAAATCTATATGCAAATGAATAGTAAAGTAACTACTATTTTTACCTTATTCAGTAAACGTAGATGAACGAAAACTGACCCAGAAGGGAGGGTTTAGAGGTCACTGTGGCAAACATGGCAATCATGTAAATGGTGTTGGTAGCTGGTCAAAAGGACATTTAAATAGTGTAACTTCTGTTGATTTGGCAATAAGTGTAAGCTGGAAAAACAAATTGTGTCCCATTACTTCAGCTCATGGTGGAGATCAAGTTACAGCCCTGGCATAACCTGGAATAGCTTCCACTGAAATTAATAACAGTTATTCCTGCTTCATTCAAAAGTAAAACTGGTCTGCAGGAAAGATCAGAAAACCATGGCCAGCAGTGGCTGTGCTCATGTTTGCTGCCCTTATCCATCAACACCTACAGAGTTTATACATTGACCCATAAAATAGTTTGGGTGTTCTGCCAAACCTAAAAGAAAATCGGGTGGTTATCCTGAAATCCTGCCATTGAGGTCTGATTCTGCTCCTGTTATGGCCCACTGCATCTAAACTTGTGCTTCCCTAAAAAGAAGCAGTCTCTTGAAGTGAGGTCTCCACAGCAACTTCAGACAACCATAATTGAAGTGCAAAGTAAATTCTTCCCAGCATCAGAGGAAATGCTTACTGCAGAGCTGAATGTGTGATGTAAACAGATTTTTTTCTCTGCTAGAATGAAAAAATATCTATTTTATTTCTTTGTAGTCCTTTCAGCAATGAGACTTATTTACTCAAATTATTAGTCCAAATCTCTTATGTGGGAGTTTGCTCAAAGTGCTCACTGTTAGAGCTGATTAAATAATAGTAAATATATTTGAATAATGTATTTGTTAAGTAGCAAAAGAAACTACCAAACTCAGTTATTTGATAGTAGCTGAATTAAAAAATATATTCACAAATAATTTATTCCAGAGAAAATGCTTATCATCTACATTTTTTACAACAAATATTTTATTATCTTCAGTGAAAAGGTTTTCCCTTGCTTCAGAGGTGGGCTGTATTGGTTTATTTATATGACTTTAACAATCTTGGTGCTTTTTTAATAGTTAGGATGGGACTAAGTAAAAAAAGTGGAGGAAATGTTAAAGGAATAGAGGTTTCTGTCCTACTTTTCTGATTTTTATCTTTTATCCAACAGTAAGATAATTTAAAATACAGCAATCTGATAGCACTGTCAAGATGTTCAGGCAATCCTGACTCTCCTGTGTCTTTCGGGTACCAAGACATACTCAACAGGCTCCCAGGCTCTTAAGGAAAAAATCCCAGCTAAATAAATCTGAATTTTCTTGGTAATAGTAGCATAATGAATACCTAAAAAACATGGGTTTGCTTCAAGGGCAATTGTATTTTGGTTGAGAATCTGACAACCCAAAACATTTCCAGCCCTGTAATAAAACTAATGCCCAGATGTAATTTCAGAGGTTAGGTTCTACAGAAACCCTTATGTTTGACACCCTTCATGAAATTTGGGTCTGAATCTACACTTTACTACTCAGAACCTTTAAACTCTAAAAGCATTCCCCAAACAGTCAGAAACCTGAGAATCCATCTTTTTTTATGATAACTCAGGTACGGCCAACATTGGCCTGTTCTTCACTCCACAACACTGGAATCCACAATAGTGAAGCTGGCACTTAGTTTTGACCTTCAGTTGTAAACTTCCAGAAAACACCACCTACTTCTTCAAGTGCTTTATCAAAACAATTAAATTCAAAGCATTTCAGGAGACCTAGTGCTGGACTTCTTGCCTGAATAGTATCCACTCTCTGCAAAGAAAGCATTCAGTTGTCTACAAATGGAACGTCATATTATTTTTCAGGGAGGCTTTTTGCAGGCAGTATTTAGAACAAGTACATCAACACATGCTCTAATTTTATTTAGCATAACAACCTTATTTAAAATGTAAATGGTTATAGTTATTCTTTAATGTCACATGTAATAAAATCTACACTGCATTAATTCCCTAAGTAAGGGTGCATTATTTAGTTCATAAATTTAAATAAAGCCTTTTAAAAAGGTTTACTGTTTACAAATAATGGTAAATACACGTTCAGAGCAAAGTTACAAACCAGCAAGTTTTTTCCTGGCTTGTTTAGAAAGGTGCATCTTTATTTTGGTGATTTCAGAATTTCTTGTAAATGTTTTACTTGTTTTTCTTCTTTTAAAGAAATCACATCAAAGACCTAAGTCCAGACAGACATCATCACATCACAGAACCTCTCCTCTCTCTACACATTTAACAGGTGACAAAGTCAGTGAATTCACTGCACATGCAAATTGATTACAAAGCAAAACACAGCGCTCTGCTCCCTAGGTACTTGTAGAGGGGATGCATAATATTAGACATCTCTTAAGGCAAAACTAGACTTCTCTTAAGGGAAAACCTCCCTAAAAGAGGAGTGCTAGAATATTTTGGCTGTTTCCTCAAAACCTTCAGAAGGACAGCATCACTGGGGAACAAAACCTATCTTACAATAAAAGTGTGCCCTAGTCTCTTCTCTTGGGAGAGCACTTTTCATTTCTTTAAGCTTTCCAAAATAGGCATTTTGTTACAAAAAACTCTGCTTTTTATATCCTTGTACGAGAGGGCATTGCAAATTCTCCATGAGACTGCAGATTCCCTGAGAAACCTCAGTGCACTTTTCTGAGGTCAAATTCTATCCCATCATTGATGACATCTAAATGAACTTATCTTGCTGTTTACCAGTAGGATCCCTTCTGAAAGGATGAAATTGCCGATATTAGAACACCCTTCATTTTACAGAGCCCATGGGACTCAGTGTCACAACTTCTTACAAATTTCAAATTCAGTCCAAGCAGTTCTGAGTTTTCTTCCACCACAACACATCAAGATGGGTTATCCACAAAACCCATCAAGAAGTTTTTCCTGAAAATGTGAACAAACATATAGGGCAGTGAGTTCGGCTGGTGATCACACAACCCTGTCGCTGACTTCCTACCACTGAATTCCTACCCCATGTGTAACCTTCTCTTTCTCATACAGTTGGGAACAAAACATAGTACCTCTCAAGGAAGTAGACAGGTGAAATAATTTTTTTTTTGTTTTACTAGACCAGAATTACAGTTTTATAAAGTACCCTTTTATCACCTAAAGTGTAGAAAAACCCCGGCCTTTGTGATACGTAAGTCTCCTATCACTCCTATCACTCCTATCACTCCAATGCTTGTTGATACCACAAAAAGCATAGTTGGCACCTACATACATACCAGGTTTAGATGTGAAACATCTTGCTAGGAAGTGTAGTGTTGGCCAGAATAAGACAGCCATTATACAAATGTGTGTGATAGAAAATGCAAACTATACATGTGAAAACATGAGAAAATTCAGATTGTCTCTCTTCCATTTTGCATTTTTCATTTTATCTCTGGGTTTGTAGCAACACATAAGGAATGGGCAAACTGCATCCATGCTTTAAAAAAAAAAAAGAAAAAAGAAGAAGAAGAAAAAAATCTCCCCGTGGTTTATCCCACTTATAGCAATCAACCAAAAGAATGGTGGGGGCCTTTGCTCTCCTTCCCCATCAGAATGACTGGTGCAGAAAAACTGACACACGTTCACAGTCACACCAGCTGCACATCCCTTCTTCTTCCAAACACCATCCCTCCATCACTTTGGGGATGTGTGTGTCACTGCAACACAATCTTTATTTATTATTATATTTGCCTAATGTTTTTACATTTAATCTGCTTTGTTTAACACTTCTCCCCTGTTGTTTTCTCATTCTTATGTATATATTCAACTCTGCAGTTCAGTCAGTCTGAAAGCAAAAGCCCTGGAAATATTGTATTTCACATATTTCACATAATTTTGAACATTTTCAGGTTGAGCTGCCACCAGAACACAGAAGATATTTTTGACAAAAGAAAGTTTGGCAGACTAGTCGCACTTGGTTCATAGTTCGTTTTTTAATTCCTATTGAATCACAGAATCACAGAATCACAGAATCATTAAGGTTGGAAAAGACCTGTAAGATCATCACACCACAACCCACACTAAAACAACCCACCCACACCACACAGCACCATGCCCATCAAGCCACATCCCACAATGCCATATCCACACGCTCCTTGAATACCTCCAGGGAGGGTGACTCCACCACCTCCCTGGGCAGCCTGTTGCAGTGTTTCACCACTCTCTCAGAAAAGAAATTTTTCCTAATATCCAGCCTGAATCTCCCCTGGTGCAGCTTGAGGCCATTTCCTCTAGTCCTGTCACTCATCACTTGGGAGAAGAGACCAACACCCGCCTCTCTGCAACCCCCTTTCAGGTTATTGTAGAGAGCGATGAGGTCTCCCCTCAGCCTCCTCTTCTCCAGGCTAAACAACCCCAGTTCCCTCAGCTGCTCCTCATAAGACTTGTGCTCCAGACCCCTCAACAGCTTCGTCGCCCTTCTCTGGACACGCTCCAGCACCTCAATGTCCTCCTTGTAGTGAGGGGCCCAAAACTGAACACAGGATTCCATGTGCCGAGTACAGGGGCATGATCACCTCCCTACTCCTGCTGGCCACACTATTTCTGATACAAGCCAGGATGCCTTTGGCCTTCTTGGCCACCTGGGCACACTGCTGGCTCATATTCAGCCGGCTGTCGATCAACACCCCCAGGTCCTTTTCTGCGGGGCAGCTTTCCAGCCACTCGTCCCCAAGCCTGTAGCGTTGCCTGGGGTTGTTGTGACCCAAGTGTAGAACCCGGCACTTGGCCTTATTGAACTTCATCCGGTTGGCCTCGGCCCATCGATCCAGCCTGTCCAGATCCCTCTGCAGAGCCTTCCTACCCTCAAGCAGATCAACACTCCCACCCAACTTGGTGTCATCTGCAAACTTGTGCACATTTCTGAAAGTTTACTGCTTCCTGAAATGAACACTGTCCCTCCATTTCTGTGAAGGAAAGCAGGATAGCTGAAGATAAAATTGTGTCACAGATTTCACAGTCCAGCATTTCTCTCAAAATAAGATGAAAAGCCCTTCTTAGACTCGAGGAGAGATACAGTGTGCACACTAATTAATAGAAGCTGCTTGTCTTCTCGTTTTGGACATGCAAAGCCAAGAAGACTCTTAGCTCCAAACAGTGAGAAAGATCTGGAAGAACTGGAATTTCCTTGGACAAGCCTGTGGCCAGAAAGAGATGATGGGAATGTTTTGTAGAAAAGAAAAAGAAAAAACAAGGCAACCCATTTCTTTTAAAAGGCTTTTTCCCAGCACTATTCTGCCTGAAATGCTAGAAGGTCTTTGTGATACTAGCTGGAACTGCTGTGAGGTGATTATATGTAGTTACATAAAGCAGCCTAATGCTAGCCCAGCAAATTGTCTGAAAGAAGGGAACGTATTCCTTGTTAAATGTTTTGTCATGATGACCATGCCCTTTATTTATCTCTAACACAACATGCTTATTCTGCCCCATCTACTGTTTTCACCCTGCAAATTTATGAGGCTCTATTAATCTTCTGCCCTGCTGACTCTCTCTGTTGCAAAGTGTCAGCAGACTTTTGTACCTTGCTAATGTACAAAGTGCTTCCTATGAGTAATATCAGCATTTTGCCTTTTAATTGCACATATAATTTTTAGGTCTTACAGCTAATAAGGGAATTGAGACCATAGTTCATCATTGTCTCGAATGGTACTCCAGGGGTGTAGGGACTGTAGAAGCTCAGAGAAGAATATACTTGTCCTCGTTCCAAGCAATAGTTTCTCTCATTATAGCAGCCCCATTCACACCAGTCCAGTTACAGGTCTGCCAGCATTTCCATTGTAAGCCCAGCTTTTTGGGGTTTCAAAACTGTTGCAAAAATTTATAAAACATAGCATACATTCCTTCAGCTTAGCTTTTTTTTGCATTATTATTAAGCATTATTGTTTCTGCATCATTATTATTATTATTATTATTGTTATAGTTATTATTATTACAACTTTCTATAGAAGTTGATTTTATTATTTTAAATACCTCATTACTTGCAGGGGAACAAATGGTGCTTTGCTCATATTCAAACTAGGTCATGAGTCTGTTCATTGCTCATTCCATCTTTTCTGCCCAAAACCAAATTTAAAAAGTGATAGTATGGTGCGAACTTGGAACAATGCACAGTAATTTTATACTAACAACATTTAACAAGGAGTTTTACCCTCATACTGAAATGCACATTACTAAGGAGTATTCCTATTGTTCAACCAGTTGGAGGGAAAAATATAAGTTTGCCTTCCTTTTTCCTATGGTAGTCAATTAGAGAGAAGATCTCATGTATCATATGCTGGAGGGTTTGAAGAACATGTGCCAAATTGTGCAATTAAATGTTTCTCTCATAAGTATGCAAAGCAATAAAAAGTAAACAGATTGACTACTGGAATATCATGCCATGGGAGCTGCTTGTAAGCAAATGACAGGCTGTTCCTAACTATTGGACATTACTTTATTGTGGAAAAGTCCACAGAAGAATCAGCGGTCTGGTACATTTTTCAGATCCTGCTAGGAATGGTGCAAACCCAGGCACCACTTTGAGCTCTTGGTCATAATGCAGGGAGTGTGGGGGCTAACAAGGAGCTGTGGCTATCTGGCCTCCGAAGACACTTTTCTATCAGAAGATGAGAAGTTTCTGTATGGCCTCAGAAGGCTCATGCCATGCAGATCAGCTGCTCATTTTCATTTCCCCTGTCCCTGGATACCTGTGATGCCAGGGTGAGATAGTACTTCAGAACGTCTCATGTCTTCTCTCTGGTTTCCTCACTCTTCTACCACAGTTTGCCAACACCTAGATCATATTGGCTATTCATCTGAAGGTTTTTAACATTTGGTTGTTATATCATCTCCAGTTCCAGTATTGTTGTTATAAAATTGTATATTATTCATGCCATCCAGGGCTCAATTTTCAAACTTGTAGACTTCATACTATATTACCATCATAAATATTGATTTCAAGGCACCCACAAGCATTTTTAGTCCTTCACTGAAAACACAAAAAAGAGACATCTGTACTCTGTGGAGCATAAAATCGAAGGCTGTATGCACATGGCACAATGGGATGCCAATCTAGAGATCCCAGATAGGTGTCCAGGCACACAGTGGGTGCTTGCGCAGATATGTGCCAGGGCCCACAGGCTGTGTAGCCACATCTCCACAAATTTGGGGGCTTAGACTAAGCAACTGTGACTCTCTTAATGAGTTTGGACCCTTCACTGCATTAATACATCTACACTGCTTCCTCTTCTGGGGTCAGCTCACTGAATGGTGGTGGCATGCTGACAGATGGCTTTGATCGACAAGTCAGATTATAATAATACCAAAAAAGGAGAGGAACAAAGGCCATGGTTTACATAATCCTGCCATTAATTTTGAGCATTCAGGTGGTTTTGTCCTCTTATGAAAGCTTATTTGTGGGACAAAGATTATGAGATGAACAGTAAAACCTGCATTCACTGGATGCAAGGTGAGAAAGGCAAGGAAGGTTCAAACAGGCTCTGGGTGAGCATTCACAAAGTTCCCCATGAACTGGATCCTCACTCCAGCTTCCTGGCTTCTTGTTTGCTTTGGTGGAAAGATCGCCCCAGTTTCAACTGAACAGAGCCTTATTGTTACCACTGTTACCATATTTCTGAGAAAAAGATCCCAACTGTACTCTTTCCAGCAAAGGTTCTCACCTGAGTTAAGAATGATGTTGTCACTATATATCAATGGCACCAGTAGTGTCTGGAAAACCACTACAAAGCAGTCTTAAGGGAAGTGTTTGTATGTGTATCTATGTATATACGTGTGTATGTATATATGTATTTATAAAAAGGGCAAACAATAAATACCTTTTAAAAGATCCATATATCAGAGGTAAGCAAGGTTCACTATACAGGCTCTCAGTCCATCTCAGCATTACAGTAAAGCCACAATCCTTTCTCCAGTATTCACATCTCCTGAACTGCACGACCAAATTACAGGCCTTACACTTTCCATTATCCCCTATCTATGTTACTTACTTTAAAACAGTACTGTAACAATTCCTACTAACACAGATACTACTGATAGCAGGAATAAACCTAGCAATGTGCATTTGGTAGATTTGGGGAAAAAAAATAGAGCACCACAGAGGCTTCCAAAAAGGTTTCTAGGCATAAAGGAGCTTCATAAAGATGTAACTAATTGTTCACAGTATAAAATGCTGATGAAATACAGACATTTCCATTAGCTTTTCTAAAAAGGTTACCCAAATGTTCATCACTATATTTCCTTTCATTTAAATTGTCTTTATAATCTTCCTTCTTATTATTTTGTTGTTAAACAATTTGAAATATTTTTTCTTACCTGTCACGAAAATGCCCTTCCTCCAGTTTTCCTTTGTAGATGCCATTACTGCGTCTCCCCTCAGCGAAGACTGGTATGCCAAAGGAAAGTATTAACCTTAACTTACCTCTCTAGTTAAAAATAAAATTACTTCTAAACTTCTGAAGCTTATATTCCTTCAGTTCTTGAAATGTTTATGAAAAAAAAATGTTTTTCTTTCCTACACTGACTGCATGAACTTGACTTCTTTATTTCTTTTTCTGGCTCCTTTTTTTAAACTGGAAGTAAGTACTGCACATAGCAGATTATCAAATGCACTTAAAACAAAGCTAGACTACATTAATTAGTGTTGTATGTGCACTTGAAGTGGGTAATATAGTTCATCCTCTGGCACTCAGCTCATTAATTTCAGAATGTATGTTACTAAACCTCTTATCTTGGTTTTTTATCTAATTAAATTATTAAGATGAAACTTAATAAAATCAGAGGTTTTTAAATGTCATTCAAGGCACAGCTACAATTAAGAGATCAAATATTCATAGTTTTAGAAGACTCAACCCAGTAAGACCGCTTTTTGTGTATGATCAATTTTGTGCTGGGTTTTTTTCCAAATGAACTGTCTTTATTTCAATAATGTTATGATTTGCAAAGTTAGACAGGAAATTAGTACATACCACTCTGAACAGATAGATAGGTTAATTAAGGTTCAGTCTAGTATTGATACGTACATATTATAAACATTTATGTATTATAGATTAACAATGGCCTTGGAGCTAAAATGGTGCTGCAGGATGTTATTGTCCTCTAAATACTGTGGTGTCACTGGGTCAGCTGAAGTTACTGTCAGAGTGATCTGGATGGGTAAACACAAGCCCCTGGTGTCTCTTAGACACCCTGATGTATCCAAGACATTTGGTGGCAGACATGACATCATAGGCACTACCTATGCCCTTCTGTGGTAGCAGCTGGAGACAAGGCCAGATAGCCAAGAGGATTTTAAATGGCAATAGACATCTGTATTGAGGCACCTGAATTATCTCCAGACCATCCAGATATTGTGTGCCATAAAGACTTCAATACTTCTCTCTGAAACATGGAGTAAATTTGTTCTAGGAAGAGAAATGTGGAGTCACAGAGGAACCTGGAATCACTACCTTGCAGCTGGTCAAAATAACACTTGCAGCTGGTCAAAATAACAAGTACCAGTCACAGAATCACAGACCCATTCAAGTTGGAAGGGACCTCAGGATGTTTTTATTCCAATCTCCTGCTCAAAGCAGGAGCAGCTCTGAGGTCAGACCAAGTTGCCTAGGGCTGTGTCCAGTCATGTCTTGAAAACCTCCAAGGACAAAGACAGCACAACCTCTCTGGGAAACCTGCTCTACTGCCTGACTGTCTTCATGGGAAAGAAGTTTTGCCTTATATGAAGCCTCAACATCTTTTGTCTCAACTTATGCCCATTGCATTTTGTCCTCTCATCATGCAACACTGTGAAGAGATTTGCCCTGTCTTCTTGATGGCATCCTTGTAGGTTTTGGAAGTCAACACACAGCATTTAGTTGCTGGATCTCTCAGAGTTTCAGCTCCTATACCTGACCCACCTGGCACTGGAAAGCTTCACAGGATTCAACCAGAGTTACAGTCTGTGCCTCTGACTGAACACAGAAGAGCTATGAGAGCTCAAAAGGTAGCTGCCATGAACACGCAGTAGAAAGTGGTTGAGTATAACACCCAAGGTGCAATGGTAGAAGGGTAGGGAAGGGTAAGTCCCAGGGACACATTATCATTGTGTTGGCATATATCAAGTCAGAAAGTATGGGTACTCCAAACATGACATGTTCTAGCATAGCTGGTTATGCATATCTGCGCCAGAGAGACCTCATCACAGAAAAGAGAGACAGACACTCACAGCTCGTGCTGCCTATATCACAATTATTACTATCCATTTACAATATTAAAAGCTACAGTCTGCTTGATCTGATTCTCTGACTGACCTCTGGAACAGTGGCATAATAGTTGGTAGAGTGAGGTTAGGTATCCGTGACAGGTGGCCTCACCTACAGAGGCTATTTAGAAATAAGTGTAAGTCACATTATGTGGGTACATTCCAGTTTGTTAGCACAAATATTTCAGAGAAAAAAGCCTCTACAGAAAATAAGTTTGAGGCAAATGTACAAGACAAGTAGCAACAAGGAGCACATGCACATCACAAAAGGGGGATGTAGCTTCACTGGCTGGTCATATTTTGATCTTTGAGTTCTGTACACAGACAGTTCACAGTACAGGAGTTGTGCCACAACTAGCTAACCTTCCGCAGATATTGCATACTGAGAATTTGGAGAATGGCTATTCTTAGGATTGCAAAGTCAAGCACTCCGAAAACCAGAAATTGTTAGGGTTTGATACAGGCAACAAAATAACTGTTACTAGTCCAAAGCAATCCTCCTCAGACAGGCTTAACTAGAGGATGATGGTGTATGTATGGTTTGCCAGGGTTTCACAGGCGTTTTCTGACAAAAGAGGAGTAGGATGGCTATAGCACTGTCTGTACTCAAAGGGATTATCTCAGACCAATGTACTTTCCTTATACTCAGAAGCTTCTTCCTTCTGCTCCATTCCTTGCAAATATTTCTACCCCCAGGCTTACTTCCTTTCCATCTTCAGTACCTAAACTTCCTGTGCCCACACTCAGCCTCCAATTTTGACTTGTCATCCCAGCCCTGTTGTCCTTGATGCAACTTGCACAGATGGATGCTGCTACTCAGCACTTCCCATCTGAAATTGAGTGTACTCTTTCCACTCCTGCTCTTAGACCAGTGAGGTAGCTTGAACTTTCTGTGATTTGAATTCATATCTACACTGAATCAGATTGAAGTGTTTGCAGTGTTCACCATGCTCAGCAGTGGATATGCTACCCGTCACAGGGGGAGGCACATGTCCGCTTATGTCCCAAGCTGAACACAAAGCTAAGTGTCAAGAGGCCAAGGCCCAAGACATAAGCATGGATGCATGTAATGAGCTGCGTAAATCTGATGGTAAAAGCCTTAACGCACGATGGGCTAGCCTCTCTAATGCAGCCTGGATGGATGCTCTATTAATGCCTGTTGAACACGTGTGCAGCACCTCTGCAGCTTTGATTTGAGTTAAGAGAGGATTCCACTGCCTTTCTGCCCTCCCTTGGCCCCTCAAAATCTCCTTCAGTCTGTTGCTTTCACAGAAATAGCTGAATTTCATTTTGAATGGTGCAGAAGCTAGCCACCTAGATATGGCTGCAAATATTGCATGGTACATGGAAAAGCTGGTGTAGGGAGTGAGCTGAGGGACAGAGCATCTTGGGAGGTGTGTGTGGGTGCAGCAGGTTCTAGCCATGAGAAATCTCCTGCCATGAAGTCAGGAGCCGGGAGGTTAGGTGCTTGGCAGCCTCGCACCTATTTAAGAAGCAGCATTTCTGAGTGCTCACTAAATCTGTCTCCACACGGTCATCCTCAAATTAAAGGACAAAAATCAATCCATCACTCTGCCTTGAAAGCTGCCAGTCTCCAAAACTGAATGCAGTAGATCCAGTGTTTTTTCTCTGTGTTGTTGATGTCATCATGATTGTGGCTGCATGTCCTGTTCAGGATAAATAACTCCTTGTACAAAAGAAACAGCAAAAGGTTTTCTATTTTGGAATGTGCAGAATACCAGAATAAGACACAGGACTGAAAGGATGATAAAAAGAAAACTTGAAGGACGCAACTACAGATGAAGATCCCATTTTAGCAAGGTAAGTCAGCATATTCATGAATTTGGGCAGTGCATTGCCTCTGATGAAGTACATGGGATTGGCCACATATTAAAGGGAGGTGGTAGAGTCACCCTCCCTGGAGGTATTCAAGGAGCGTGTGGATGTGGCATTGTGGGATGTAGCTTAATGGGCATGGAGCTGTGTGGTGTTGGGTGGGTTGGTTTTTGGTGTGTTGTGGTTTGTTGTTGTTGTGTGGTGTGGTTTGTTTGGGTTTTTTTGGTGGTTTTTTTTTTTTTTTTTTGGTTGGACTTGATCTTACAGGTCTTTTCCAACCTTAGTGATTCTGTGATTCTGTGATTCTGTAAACTGCTCTGTTGGTTCCGGATAGGAACAAAGGTATTGACTCAGTAGAAGTGAAAGTGACTTGTCTATCTCTCAGATACACCCATGCACTTCCAGAAAAAGGTATGGCTGCTCTCACAGGAATGAAGTCATCATTTAGCAACAAAAATATTAAAAGGTATTGTCTGAATTGAAAAAAAAAAAAAAAAGAAAAAAGAAATTTTCTTTGAGGCAGCCAAAATGTCTGTCCTGCTTTGTCTACTTTTATCTTCTGAGGATGCTTAGGTAAACACCCACGATCTTCATAAGGACAGACCAGATCAGTAAGGTTGGTATGCTGTAAAAGACTCATTGTCTATATTCATTTTAGGTTGCACCTACAGAGGATTTATAGAAACAATACCTAGGTGGCACTGAGGAAGTTATCAGTGCTATTTACAGACAATTTAAAGGAATAAACCTGCAGTTATGCCTGTGTTTGCTTTCCCTTGTGGTCTCCCTGCAACGCTTTCTAATCCTATTGTGACTTGATTGTTTCACAGCAAAGTGCTCCACAGAGGCCAGTAATTGGCACACAGGTTCAAATTAGATTGCTGTGTGTTTAGGAAAGCAGGGGTCATTTCCCATCAGCACCACTCATTAAGAAACAGAGTGCTAAGTTTTCTATTACAGAAAATACTCATATGTAAGTGTGTGCGTGCTTGGGAGGGGGATTTTATGTATAACTTAGGGCAAAAAGAGTCTGTAATCAACAATATGCAAAACAACTTTGGTAGAGGAATATATTAACTATCTACTCAATGACAGTTTTCTTAATTCCGCATCTCTCCGACTGTCGTGCACAAATTCATTTTCACCATGTAAATATGAAGTCAAACATGTGGGTGAATTCAGAAACTGGCTTGGAGGCACTTGAAAAGTTGGCCTTGCGTGCCCCTGGCTGTTGTGAATTTTAATCAGGCTCTCAGTGTTAATTGCCCACCAGCCAAGTTTCAGTTCTGGAACACTCGAGGCCCCAGTCAGCTGCTGCACATTTGCTGTGGGGAGGAAAGAGAAGCCAGGGTTCAGAAATGAGGTGGTTGGGCCCAAAATTAACTGAAGGAAGAGAGATAACATCAGTATGCGCCAGAAAGGAGAGTGAAGGACAGGTAGGATTAAGAAAAAATGAAAGAAGAAAAAATCTGCCAAGAGGAGCCAGTTAGCAAACACCCTATGCCACAAGCTTAATTGTTCCTGGCGACAAGCAACTAATCATTTGATAATGTTTAAACAGAGGAGAGGTATTGGGGTAATTCTTGCCTCACCTGAGATACCCCAGGCACCCGACTTTCCTCAAACACTGAGTAGCACGTAGTCCTTTCCTCTAGGATGACTAAGGGAGGTGTCTGTCTAGTCCTGCCCCTGGCTCCTTCAGAACCAGAAAGCAGGCAGGGCAGCACTCTTGCCTCCGGGGAAATCTCACTTGCTAGGCTTGCATCAACCATTTTTAACTCAGACATTATCATTACTGTGGTATAGCCCCTATTTTGCATAATAGCCTCGTGGTTAGAGGTCTCCTGCCAGAAAGAGGACACCTGGGGTGTAGCTTGAGGCGGCTGCAATCCTATACCACCCCGCTGCAGAGGAGTCCTGTGGGCAGAGAGTGCCAGTGTTATTTCTAGTGAGAGTATTTTCTGCTCCTTAATGAACCGTGGGGAGGGGGGAGGGAAGGTCACTCTGTGGAAATGGCACGAGGTCGGACGGAAAGCGAGCGGATGAGTACGCAGCGCTCTGGCTCAGTGGCAGCACCTTCATCTGAGAGCGAGCAGATCTGAAATATCGGTCTGTGCCTTGAGGAGTGGGTATGTATTTCACATGATGCCTTGGCATTAACCCCTGGAGGACTCCCCATCCCGCCCGGTCACTTAATTTCATGAACCTGTTTCAAGTTTCAAATCCCAGTTTTACAGAAGTGTCACGCAGGAGACAGATGGGGTCTGACATGTGTGCCTCTCACTGTTGCCTGCTCCATCTCCAGTGGATCCTTATCTAGTGGATCCATATCAGCATCTTCCCTAACTCTTCCCCCATTCACTGGGTGCAGAGACGATACACTGAGGTCAGTCTTGCAAATTCTGCTCCTGGGGCACCATTCAGAAGGTGTCCCTGTTCTTAAAAACTACTTCATTCTTCCCCTCATGTGGCTAGCAATTAAAATGTGTTTCTTGCACTCTTCCCCAAGTCCTGAAGTCTCCCATGGTGGGGACAGAACCTCATCAGAAAGGCCTGAATGGGCCAACCCAGGGCCACATCCTGTAACTTGTGGACACTACATTTTTGGACTCTAACAGTGTCCAAAAATGCATGCCTAAGAAAGATTATAAGGACAAAGTGTATAAACATACAGGGTCCTTTCCCTAGTCCTCTCCTGGTCCCCAACTACTTTCAGCTATGGGACTTCCTGAAATTGTTTGGGATTCTATGTCTCTAGTAAACATCAGTTTATTTCTTTTTCAAGGTACTTATCCAATGTCCTTTGAACCTTTGCAAACTCTTTTCTTTGCGGGGGAAACTACCTTGCTGAAAACAAAATATATTGAGATCTTTAAGTAATCTTAAACTCATGCGTCCTTTTCCCTCTCCTCTTGCCAGGGAGGTGTATTTTTTACACATAAGAATAAAAACAAATCTGCTGTGTATGTGAAACAGAAATAGCAATCTTCATATTTACTTGCTCCCTCCGACATGAGCCTTAAAGGTACACTATAATGATGTAACCTGTCATGGAGAGCAATATCAAATTTAGGATGATGATATAAAGCAAGCGGGAAATGATACCTATCTATCTGTGGAGTTTTGCTGTGTAAATTGAGTGAAATTTCAGTCAGTGCTGGCATTTCTCCTTCCCCCCTCCCTAGCTGCCATCAGCTGATGTTGTGCATTATGGTTTTTTTATCTGCATTGTGTTTTATATCCAGCATGGCAAGTCACAGCTTTGCGGAGATCCCTTATCTTTAGACCAGGACTGCATTCCTCTGTCTTCTCATCACAAGTCTGTTGAAATGTTGTAAAACCCACAGTCATCTCTGGATTGAAAATGTGTTAGCATGTAAAGTATTAGACAGGAATATAGTTGTTACTTCAATTCTGCTGAGATTTGCCTTCGTCTCCCTAGGATTTTACCACATATTCACTAACATGCTGAGAATACACCTTTTTTTTCCTAGTATGGCAACAGAAACACTGCTGCTCTCTGAAATCTCAATCATTGTAGTTGGACTCTCATGACTATAAACACGTGGGAAAAAAACCTGCTTGTCTGCTTTTTTCCTAGAGAAGACAAACCGTGAGAAACCAGCATGATATATTTGGAAATACATACTTCCATGTAGTGTCACACCAGAATAAAAGGCACAGATGCACTTTCAAGAAACTGGGGGAAAAAGAAGAGAGAAGGAAGAAATGAGCAAATGGAAACTTGAAAAGTTTTGGAAAAAAATTGGAGTTGTAAGGTTTTATTTTATGACGCAGATCGTCATAAGAACATGAGAACTGCAGTATCAACTGGATCAAAGTTCCAATTAGACCAATATCTTGCCTCCAAAATGGCCAGTAGTGGTTGTCTAAGGAGAGTATAGCCATGATACAACAGGACCAACAGCTAATAAAACTTCTCCAGAACAGTCTCTCAGTCTCCAGTGACTTCTCAAATGGAGGTCTATCTGACGGTCCTGGGTAGATTTTTCTTCTGTACTTTCAATCCTTTTTTTTTAACCAATAACTTTTTTAGCATATACAACATTCTCTGACAAGTTCCACGTCTGCAAAGCACCTCCTTTCTCTGTTTTGAACCTACTGCTTGCTAGTCTTGTTGATGCTTTCTAATTCTTCTGTGAGAGATGATAAACACATTTGTCTTCTCCATATCATTATGATTCTATAACCTTTAGGTGATCTATTTTCCAAGCTGAAGCATTTCCAGTCCAAGTAATCACATCTTCTAGTACTTGTAATACCAGTGAATCCCCCCTCCCCAATTCACCAATTTATAGTTAATTTTGCTTTAGTGTTTCATAGGGATTATTAATAAAGGATTTTTTTTTTTTTTACCAAAAGCGGCAGCGACCAAAGAAAGGTGATTTACTGACTATCTCCAACTGCATCCTATCCTTTTAGCTCCCAGTCAGCCAGACACCTTCTTTTGTGGGGTTGGAAATGGCCAGCTGGGCCAAGAACAGGCCCCTCACCTGCACACTAGTCCCATGCCAGCACACGGCCAGGCACGTGGAGCCTTGGCCACCACCCAACGGGGCAACCACAACCACTACCACCACGGTGATGCTAACAGTTGTGCCTGGACCCCAAACTGCAGAGTCTGGAAGAGGACGTTTGGGATAAACTTGTAATTAATTGTGTTGTATTTTGGTGAGAAACTGAAGGAAGACTGGTTTGTTCCTCCCTTCCGGGTTCACAGGTCGCGGGTCCCTGTTGTCAAGGGGTCCCAGAAGCCATGTCCTTCCTCATTTATGGACCGTTAAGATCACTCGCTCACTTTGGAAAGATTGCCTTGATCTGGTGAGATTTTGTTTCATGCTGGAGATAAATGATGTGATGTTTTTCCCCGTGAGCTTCTGTATTCTGAGCTGCAGTTGCATGTTGTTGGATGTGGCAATTAGAAGCCTTCTGCTTCACTTATGTCCCGTATCACAAACCTGTTGGACTGACACCTGACTGAGAGTTTAGGTCTTCCCAGATGAAGCAAAATTAGCAACAAAGTACGTTTTGCACAGACCCTTTAGGAAAGATGTGCTTTTATTGACTGAATAGTACCACAAGGTAGAACAAAACAACTTTGTATGTACAAACCTACCCAAACTATTCTTTCCACACAGTTCTGGCTGTTCAGCTTTACTGAGACCACCACAATCAGCAAAATAGCCACTAGTTGCACAGGTCAGAGAATTTAACTTAAAGTATAAGGCCTGCTGAAGTCATTGCATTTCCTTGTACGCTTACACATATGTGTTATGTTCAGAGTGATGATGAGACTATAATTAATCTCCTGTGATGTATATTGCTCAGAAGCAACATAACTTTTCAATGGTTCAAAATATGGTCTAAATTCTGTTGGTGCCCCTATTAACTATAAAGATTTTTTTTTTCTCATCTGCGCTATTTCTAATTTATCATCTCCTCTCTTTTTAATTTATTCTAGAATTACCATGAAATCAAAATAATTCAAAAATCCATTAAAAGAGTTAAATACAATTAATTTCATCATTAGAAAAGACAGTATGTAACTATCAGGGCAAACAGTCTATCTTATGTTAAATGACAGGTCAAAGAAAGTTCATTCCTAATAATGCAAATCACAAATCAGTGTCTCAGGAACAGATATATGAAATGATGTCTGAAATATCAATAACAGTTTTTTTCCCGTATAATTATTATTAGCTTGGTAATAGTCATTAGTGACCTATCTCCTTCTGCTGATTTAGTAAAGTGCACCTAATAACAAGCAGGGGTCAAACGTACAAACCAAATGACACTGCATTCCCTAGATACATAGCACAGTTTCTAATGATGTAATAAATGCCTTGCAGTGTTTTTGTCTCACCCACAAAATTAAGCCTATTAGAGTAAAATATGCCAATTGAAAACATTATAAATCTTGCCTGGAATATAAACCAAATCTCTGTAAACATGGCTAAAACGACAAACTACCTCTTGTGTTAGAGAGGCTGAATCTCTCAAGTAGCTTTTATTTCAGTTCTCAGTTAAAAAATCAAGTCTTCAGAAATGGTGTATATTTATTAGATAAATAGCGAGAAAGAGAGAAAGCAGTATCACATTACATTCTCTTTTTTGCAAGGAATTAATTGTGACTTCAACAAAAATACCTTTTTAAAGAATCCATCTTTTTTCATGAGAAGGAGGAAGTATTGTCCTGTAATTTTAGACTTTATATGGATATTTTAGCACAGAAGAGATGACCTTCTCTTAGACAAAGAGAGTTGGTTCACAGTTCAGGGAAAAAAAAATAATGCTTATATCCATCTTTGTATTAAGAGTATCCATAAAATCAGTATCCATAAAATCAGCTAGTCCCTCACTTAACTGTGCTGGAACCCACTCAAGCCATTGAGTTTAAAACTGCGGTATTATTATTCTTTGATGTCTATATCTTAGCAGCACAAAGCTGGTCTCCAAGCACTTACTCTCTATAAAGAAACACAAATGTTTGGCCTTTGGGCTGTAAATATTGTGTCACCATTGATTTTTAACATATAAAGTGTATTTTCCTGAATGTCAAGTGTTCTCAAAGTGCAGAGACTCCCATGAGCATGGAGTGTCAGGAATTAAAGACAGTTTAAAAGCAGGAGCTACAAGCAAGGAAAGAAGAAAGTAATCGCAAGAAACAAGAGAAAGAAGAAATGAAAGAATAACTAATATGAACTTAGCCAGTTATCATATTATCATTTATCTCCCAGATGAAAATGTCACCAGGGGAGCGTAATATTCTACCATCAGTAAAGAGAAGACTGAACTGTGATACTATCAATAAACCTTTTCTTACTACAGGATTTGTGTATCCCATGCACTAGAGGAGATCTTTTTCCCTGCTAAATAATAGGATTGATTTGGGGATCAGACACACTGGTTGTTCACAAACAGTGAAAGTGTCAGTAGCTGCATGGAAATGTGGCTTTAACAATTTGCTATTATTGCCTTATAGCACTTCAGTGTTTGTTTTTCTGCGTTGTATCAGCTGCTTTGACGCTATTTCGCCAAACTGATCTCCTTGAGAAGGTGGTTCAGAGCGGGACCCTAACTTAGCCCGAGGTGCATAGACTAGGATCAAGTCACCCTATTCTCCTGGGACAGAGACAAGTTCCGCATCGCCTCCAGCTATGTCTGCCTCCCGCCTGAGTACAGAGGGATGGGTAGAGGTGAACATAACTGCCACCCTCAACTACCTGAGATGAATCCCGTCTGGGATAGCACCTCGCTCACACATCTAGGAAAGCTGCTAGCGACTCAGCCTGCTGGGTGCAATGTCTTTTACTGTGCAGCCTCAGGCAGTGCAACTCGGCAATGTCCTTTACATGGGCTGGTGGTAAATCACCAGCCTATCCAATAATGAATAAAAGGAATACTCCTTCTAGGTGATTATTCACAGCAGACTCATCGCCATAGCTTATTTCTGTGGCCAACGCAGACAGTCAAGGTTCCTGAGAGGGCAATGCAGAGTATCTTCGGTCAGGTTCCTCCTCTGACTCTTACACCTCTCCAATGAACTTGTGTGAATGCTTACCTAAGCCAGAACTTTGAACAGAAAATTCAGTCCAGGCTGGAGGAGAGACACTGCCTTTCCCCTCTGGAAAATGTCTTCAGGCAGCTGTACTGTAAAAGTCATGGTGGCTAAAAGCCTGTTTGCTTTTATCCTTCTCTATCCCACTTGCACGATCAGTAATCATTTGAAGAATATTACATGCTAGATTCAGAGATTCCTTTGAACTATTTTCTCATTTATTGTGTTTACTAGATGTTTCTTTCAAAACTTCAGAAAAAATCTGGCATCCATCTCAATTTTATCTGTCTAAGAACAGTCAGGTTGCTGTCAGACATTGTCTCAGACATTTACACGAATATTGACTATTTAATGCAAAGCATTCTTTAAATATACAGGCACATAAGCTAGCTCCTCTTAAGAAGGTTGAAGACCTCTGAGTTCTGAAACGTTTAAGAAACATTAAAGGTATCTTTTTGATAAAGGTTACCTCCTGAGAGATGGTAAAAATTTCCAACTCCCAATGTTAAAGCACTCATCTCGTCTCAGCTGCAGGCATTCAGGGCCTGGAAAACCTGCCCTAGAGACCAAAGATACTCCGTCTATTTACTTTATCAAGGGGAAGCTTAAGAAGTTATTTGACATGTTAGAAAGTGCAAGCATAGGGAAAAGACTTCTGATAACAGGTTCTCTATATGTAAACAAAAGTGTACCAGTTTCCCAGAGCTAGAGGGAATAAATAAATAAATAAATAAATAGTTCAGGAATAAAAGCAAGATTTGATCTATTTAACTAACTAAAGCCCGGAATTGCATGTATAGTATCCCAGTCATTATATTTCAGCTATCTAGCAAACTGATCCTCCTAAAGGAAATTGATCCTACCTGATAGATCCTGCTTCAAAAAAAGAATCCTATCCATCTAAGTTAGATACCTAATTGAGATGTTTTCAAGTCTAAATAAAGTGGTTACTTTTTTAGGAACCATTTGGAGAGTCCTTCAGATTTTCTGAGAAACATCAGTCTTTTTTTTTTTTTCTTTAGTGTCTATGTAAGAATTTAATTTAAGAAGGCTGCTTTATTAAACACCAAAACATTTAAGAAAAAATTAAGTAGACAAGATCTCCCCCAAGGCATTTATTTTTATCAGTTGGATTAACTCCTGGATAACAGCTACAGATAACAGTTTCATTAGACATTGGAAAAATGAGCTGAGGACTGCATTCTTTGTCAAGAAATGACTCTAAGAGGCATAACCTCAGCTATAAGGTGTGATGGAAGGATCCCAAGGCGAAATTCCATGTCCGGTAGTGATTAGGAGATGACACAAGATGCATCTTCATCTGGACATAAAACATTTGTAATGAAAAGTGAATAAAGTGGTGATCTACCTGCTAAGATGTGTACGTATCTTATCAATTCACACAATATCAGCTTTTAGGTGCTGCCAATTGATTTCAGAGTAAAATTTAAGGTATATTTGAAGCACTCAGCAGGACCCATTTGCTCCTGAGATCCTCTTTCTACATGACTGACTCCAAAACTCTTTTACGCTAAATCTTCTCTATTTGAAAAACAACTACCTGTAGACACCACGATCGCCAAATGGAACCTACTTCCCCTCATGATCGGAGCTCCTGCAGCTGCAGGTGGGGAGTCTTCCTCTGGTTTTTGCATGAGGGATGGCTGCTGCCTAAATGCTCATTCATATCTGTGGCATGTGGCTTCTGATCGGCACAGACGGTTTTAAAACAGGTACTGTGGATTAAACCAATAGAAAATAAAGCCTAACAATTTGTCAAAAAGGAATTATTGTGTCTTTCAGTTGTACTCCCCCCACAAGGGAGAATTATGTTTTTTAAATAAATGAAAACATTATGAGCAACACCCACATACTGCTTTTAAGAAAGCCTGGGATCTAGCAAAGAACTCGGAGGTTGCAGGTACTGCTACGCATTTCCAGAAAATCGTATAACTTTATATCTTAGCAGTAAATTTACCTTTCTCTCTCTGTTTCTCTCTCACACACTTTGAAAGACAATATCAATGATGTATTGTACACTGGGAAATATGACAACAGTTCAGGAATAGTTTTGAAAATCTAAAACACAGCTATTGATTGTCTCAAACTATTTAATCTTCAATTAGACATTGAACATTAGAACTGGCAGAATATATAAAATTTTTCTATCCTTGAATAGCAGTTCATTTTTGTCTATGAATAATACATCTTGCTACAATAGTGCAGTCAGATACTGGTATAATTAGATACATTTCTGAGGTCTGCCTATGGTTCATGCATCAAACACTGATCCTTCAGGCTGCCTTGTATAGGTCTATAGGCTTGGGACGCTAAAGAAATGAACACAGTCATGCTAACAGTGCCCTCACTCCAGTTACAGATGTAAGATGACAGTGACTGCTCCAAGGCATACTAATTACAAAGTATTTAGCAGTCAGTCTCTAGCACACACCTGCCAGAAGCAGAGATGGGGGAAATGTGATATCCCTGTTTCTTATGTTACACAGAGCCCAGCTGGAAGTTAAGTTCTTAAGAGGCCGATGACTGTACAAACCATATGTTATCACAGTTCAATCACACCCATAGCTTTCCCCATTTTAATGTATATTTGGCATTACTAGATAATGTGACATCTTCAGACTAATCAGATGGGTATCTTAACCGGTGGGAATATTAAGGTAATACAGCACTAGAGATAACATCCATTGCATTATGTTAGCTTCTCGCTTGCATTTCTGCGTAATGGCTCCAGCTCCTAACCTATTCCGAGTATAAACTTTGCCAGGAGGCAGCCCATTTAATCTAGACACAGATTTTGTTATTTCAGCTTAAGCCTACTGTGGATCTTAATATTTTGGGTCCAGATACCTCCTAGCAAATAAAACAGCTCTGTCTGAGTGCAGATTTTGCTGTGTAGATCTACTTCTAGCTAAAAGAAACAATACATAAATTGGTTAGAAAAGTCCAAAAAAAAGATAAATCAGATCTGTCCAATTTTTTTGTTGTTTTTAATAACTAAAGACAGAATGATATCACCTTTAAAAATTATACCTGCTCTAAATTTTTATAAAGAAAATAGAGAAAAGTACCAGAAGGGAAAAGGGAAGAGCTCACCCATTTACAGATGCTCTGCAATGTAATTAGGGAAAAAGGGAAATGAAACAAAGAAAAGTTTCACAGCACAGCGTTTCATTGCTGCTGATTAAATTCTCTGTCCAAAAATTGCTTCAAGGAAGCCAGGCACTCTCAAATTGGAGAAAAATTGAAATTTTAAGTTTTTCTTCTGACACTGGTGAGGAAGAAATCAGCTTTATCAGAATCAGGGAAATGCTTTGCCTTTCACATCATAATATTCTCTTACATCTGCTGAACCCATTTTCTTCAGCGGTATTTTCACCTGACTGCTTAGACCCCCAGCCATAGGGCTAACACAGTTGCCCAACATCACCCCATGGCCCAGTTAGGATTTGAACCCACAGACTCTGATTACATGTTGGAGGCTTAGTCCTCTGGCTCACAGAAACTGCATTAATACAAATCCATATGATTACAGAGCTGAAGGCAAGAAACACTTAGGAGCAGTCTAGTACCTAAAGAGAAAGATTCAGAACCAGAGAAGCAGCAAACCACATCAGCATGCTTTTGTGGGCTCAGGAAACCCTTTTTTTATATACATTGGGTGTATCATTAGCACTCAGGGGCATAGGGTATTCAACAGGAAAAACAAAATTCCCTAGTGCTTTGACTACACATTTTCTATTTCAGTCATAAGACCTTTGGGAAGGGCCTCTATCTTACATACATGAAGCTTTCTGCTAGTAAATAACAGATGCAATCAAGTTGCTTTCAGCTGAAAATTAGGGGAGAATATTTTTGATGAACAAAGTAACTGTAAAAAATTTCATGTTTTTGTTCTCACTCTCTCCTCACCCCTGCAATCTCATTACTCTTTCTTGCTTTTGATTTTGGCAATGAAGAAGGGGGACAAAGAGAAAATAAAATAAAAATACAAAATCTATTTTATGATCAAACACCTGAAGCTCTTGTATGTAATTTCCATGTAACAAAAATGCCTATGTTCATTTTTGTTTCAGCTAGAAAAAGAAAAATAATTTCAAACATCATCCCATTGTGAAACCCAACAGTTTGCATTACCATGAAAGAGATTTGTAACTCTTTCCATACAGCTGTTCTGTTTATATATCAGTTTTAACTGATTAAAGGGGAATGAGAAAAGTGACTTAGCTTTTCTCTTCCCACTATTCTTCTCCCCCTCATCTTACTCAAATAAAACAACCTTGATGATGAAATGTAAGTCAAAATGCAGTGAATTCTCTTGATGACTTGCATGTTGTTTGTTTTTGAGACAGGACTGAATAAAGGCTTCAGGATTTCATTGACTATGTGATCTTATCCTGTTGGCTACAGTGTTATTTTTCAGTAATTTACATTCATGCATCTTTCTGCGTAGTTGGTAGAGAACTCAGGACTTCTCTAACACAGTGCCTCCCACCCTTCTGTCCTTCAGGTGCAGATAACCATGGCAAAAGAAGGGCTAAACTGGATGGGTGGAAAAAAGAAAAGTTGAGAAAAGAACAGTCACATATCAGAAAGTTACAGCATTTTCCAAGGAAGAAAAACTCAAAATCCTACATTCTCGCTTCAGAAAATGTCATTCTACTACAAAATCTGCATGTTCATCCAAATCCCATCATTTAAACTAACATTTCCCTTTGAAGACCTCAACTGTAGATGTCAGCATGCTGGCAAATGTCTTTATTCTCACTAGCAAAAGTATCCCTTTAACCGTTTTCTCACCAGAGTACTGCTTGCTGTGTTGTCAGACAGGATAAATATAGACCCAAGTATAGCTTGGGTGTACAGCTGCTCCCCTCTTCCTCTTTCATGATCCCATGGGCTTTACTTGCTAGTGATGGAAAGAAAAAATCTTCATCCTTTATTTCTGCGTGGCTGACCTTTTGCATTTAACTGTGTCTGCCTAGGAACTCATGAAGCAACTGGTTTGCTAGAATCAGAGGGTAATTCCAGTGTATGACAGCTGGCAGAGTAGAGTTCAGCACTTTTCCCTAAGAGCAGGACTTGAGCTGCCTAGAGAACTGAGCAATTTCTCATCCAAATGGTCTACTAAAGATCTGGACTTCTTAAATTACTTTCTCCTTTTCCAAGCGGTGCCCTTGCTTTGAAACTACTTTATAAATGGAGCAATAAGAGCAACAAGAAGTTGTATTAGATTACCACTAGATAGCCTCTCTTCTCATATGGGTTTAAGTCTGTTATTCTCAGTGTATTTTATTTAGGCCAAACTCTGGTTAAACATTAGATCATGCATTGCATTTCACTGCTTTGCATGAAGAATCTTGTTTGCTCACACACTGTGGGGAATAGATAAATGAATGTGTAATTACTCACTGACAATTTTTGTATAGATCTGCACAGTTATAATGAAAAAAACCTGCCACTAATGAAGTTTTGTGATTGTGTTAAACACAAAACACAACAGAACAGAGCAATGTAAGCAATGTCAATGGCTCCACTTGCCACTTAAGGATAAGTTAGATAGGAAAGATGGGAGTTACATGTATATTAATTACCTGCCTATGTAGCCATCTGGGTGAGTGCCCACAAGAAGCAATGGTTTCTGCATCTGAGCATCTTCTAGTGGCACCACAAGAAAAAGGCACACAAATGGCCTGAGGCACCTGAGCCACTCAGATCTACTCCATCAACCTTCTCCTCAGCCAGTTCCCTGGATGTCTTTGGTCATGACAGCCAGTTATCCAAATCTCATCAGTCATCTTAGTTAACAGTAAAGCATAGAATAAATTCTGTAGAACTACTAGAGTTTACATTAAGAATTTTTTTGCAGTTATTAAACCAAAACACTCCTTTAATACTTTCAAAAACATTAGGGATTTTTTTTCCTAAAACTGACATTTATCATGAATGTTTCTTGAGTATACAGTGGTGTGGTTTATTTTTATAAAATAAAATATCAGGCTTTGCTTCACATTTATTATTAATGCAAGATACACGAAATGTCTCTTAAAATTGTTGTATCAGGTGATATTTGCAGGTGCAATTGTTTTGTTTAGCAGATGCTATTTCAAGCAAGAGAGAGAGATAATGTTTCCCTCACAGTCCACAGGATGGCATCTCAATAGGGAGCTGGACACATACCTATATTTCATAATATGTGCTGATCTACAGACTCCGTTCCGCAGCGCCCTGCCTCCAGCACCACAAAACTGCATTCACTCATATTCCTATCTTCAGCTTCATACTTTTCTATACCCAAACAGCACATCATACACATCCCCATTATAAGAACGTCTGAGGGGAATAATCTCTACTTGCAATCAGAGGTCAGAAAACACGCTGGAGTGTGCTTTTGAAGACTGGATGTATGCACTGCTGATGCTGGTATAGCACATGTAGAAAGAAAGGCAGTCTGATGGAGCTGGGGTGCTGTGATGCTGTGCTACCTATGGAATAGCAAAGTGCTGAGCTCTTTAGAAAATCTGTCTAGAGAAATGTAAGTCCTAAAACAGGAGAAAACCTCCACTGAAAAAACCACCCACTTTTGAAATGTGGCCCACAGCTACAGTCACATTTGGGAAGCAAGGCCAGTGAATTTGAATTGCCACTGTCTTACTGAATGTGTTATGAAATGTGTTTGGACACCTTTTTCTTTCTTCTTTTTTTTTTTTTTTAGTTAACTGCATGTGGTTTGGGGGGTTTATTTCTGCAGGATAGTGCCCTAGTTGCACTTGGCACAGGCATTTGAGCTGGAATGGGCTTACTGGGAAGATCATGAGGGCTTCTCCAGTCCCTCATCTGAAAGACCTAGAAACCTCACACTTACATTAGTACCCAGGCATACTTACTCCTCCTATGTATTAACGGACAAAAATAGGCACTTCCAGAGGATCATTCACCTCTTAAGCTGCATGTCTCTCTGCACTTACCATACAGGTGATTACTCCTAACCCAGGTGCCCTGCTGGGAAACTCACAGGTAGTTGGGTTGAACCTGAATCAAACAACACCTCTGCTGCTGTTCGGAAGACATATTAGAAGAGCTCTGTATGAGGGAGAACATCTGAAGAAATCAATAGTTACTGGGGTGATGTATAGAGAAGATGACAGAATATATTTGTTTTCTTTTTACTGCCTGGTTATTCATAGGAATTATGGCTGTATTATGTATCTGATTCTTTAAATAAGCTATTTTTTTAACGGTGAATATCAGTTAGTGTGTTTTGGCAGATATGTCTTGCTTTTTTAATCTAAAAATCAAATATTCTTTAAGTCTGATAAGGGCAAATTTTTAGGCTTGTATTTTGATTATTGTTACATTTTGACATATATTGACACTATTAGATTTTCTCTGTGTTTCAAAATATTAACAATGGGAGCTAACATTTAACCCCTATAGTTAGAAAAGCCAAAAAAAAATCATACACCAGGAGTTGCAGCTTATCTCTTATTAGATCGATCAGCAAACAAAACAAAAATGAGTGATCTGGCATCATATGTTTAATGGATGTAGAGGCTGATACGAAAGCTGTTATAAACACCCATTCATGAAATCCTCCTCTAAGGTCAGAGGCAATGCAGTCCGTCATGTCTTGAAAGAGAAGTTAAGTATCCCTCCTGATGATTCAGACATTGAACTGATGACAGGGTTTCATAAGATGAGGGTATAAAACTCATTTAAATCAGTGGGTACTTTGCCTGTGTCTGAAGAGCAGCATTGAGAAAGCAGGAAAAAAAGCCATGTAATAAGACAGAGAGAATTGTTCAAGGAAATTCAATGCTAGAAAATGCCAACCCTCTGCTATTAGCTGCTGATTTTAAAAGGGACTTTTAAACTGAAAATTCGCTGTGTGGAAGAGTTTTCCGAAAGCCACGTTCAAACTGCAGTGGGTAGACAGCTAATTTTCCAAGTAATATTATCCGAGGTGTGGAGGATGCTGACACGGTATAGAAATACAAAAGACAGCACATGACCACAGTATTAGTTTCAGTGAGTTCGGTACCATCTACAGACAACACATTAAGTAATGAGTTCTAGCACAGAAGTCCAGTCAAGCTGTTCGTGCCATTTCCCTAACTAAATTTTTTATGTATTAAAGTATCACTGGGACCCAAACAGTGAAATTATAACTAGAAAGCGTGAGTCTCTGTTCAGTGACTAACACTCTTCATTGGCTGGAGTGTGTAGCATAGAAAGAGAAGAAGAGACAACTAAGCTGAGTTAGTTCTAAAATATATTTGTATCATGTATTCTCTGATTTTTGCCACCAAACCAAGCATGTAGCAGAGCTGTGTGACTTTTGGGTGTGCATAACAGCCTCAAGATTTCTCAGCACTATCCCATGTGAAAAATGCAAGAAACACATTTTCTAGTTAAAACATCTAGGGATAAACTAACACACTCTCCACTTTAAATCAGATAGGGAAATGTATTTTGTTAATATTTGTGCTATCAATACCATTAAGAGGTGCCTATAAATAACAACAGGCGTCTGAAAAGACTGCCTCCTATCCCAGGACGTTTTTAAGTCAGTAGACTCAAAGTACTAAGGAAACAAATGCCAGCACAGAAAATCAACTGTATAATTGACAAACTATGTTAATCTAATGATAGAAGTTTCAAAAAGAAGACAGAACAAACAGGATGAAGATAGTAATTTTGTATGTGCTCCAAACTTGTCTTTAATACTAAAGAATCTATGGAGCGCAGTGTACAACTGTATAGACAGCTGCATCGTATACTACTGTAATCCATAGCAGATAAAAGAGAAAAAATTACTTTTAGAACAGATCACAAAGAACGCAGCAATGTTTGTTTACCTTTGTTTTCTTTTTTCAAAACATCTTAAAGATTCCAAAGGAATCAATTTAGCTGCTTGGGTCAGTTTGAGCAAAAAATAATTTAAGACTTCTGAAAATGTTAATATAGGTGGTAAAATTTATTTTGTTAATTGCTGGAATAATCAATAACTAATTTTCATTCTAAACTAGGTCCTTCATGTGTCTTAAATAACCCAGTGGAAGATCATTTACATCTCAATAACAACCCTTAACAACGTCATGTCATTAAAATCCAAACTAAATCTCAATAATGTAGGTTAGTGACCAGTAAAGGACTTATTACCTGGGTCAAGTCCTTGGGGGCTGTGGTGGGCCAACTAGTGAAAGCCTTGCTTGTGTGTGGCTTCTCCTCCAAAATATGAGCATGGTATCCCATAGGAATGATTCTATTATTTGGTGCTGTGTCATTTTCTAAATGGTTACACATTACAGCTATTCAGCAGCAGATTAGTAATATGAAGGTCAACCAAGCATAACAAAACAAAACAAAACAAAACAAAAAAAAAGACATCAGAGTAATATGCAGTAGAGAGCTTTAAAAATAAACAAATAAATATGGCTTTGAAAGCTTACTTGGAGCTTCACCTTGCTTTCATTAAAATGCTTCTGCGGAAGATGGTAATTAGCAGAAATGGGAAGTAAAAGTATATTAGCCTTATGTACTAGCTAGGAACAGAGAAAGGCATAACTATTTTAAGATGCATTTTTAACAATGCTTTTGTGATACCAACACACTTGCTGATGATATTGAAATTTTTATGTTAATTAAACAACCCCTAACCACTCAGTACATCTCAGATATATACACTTTGTAATTACCTCCATTATTGAAATAGCTAGTTTGATTTATCCTTGCCACAGTAACATTCTAGCTTCTGTTATTTTTGTCTTTAGAAAAACATAGGTCCCAGTGAGGGAATATAAAACTATTACTGTAAATTAAATATTAAAGCTAACTTATTTTTGCATAAGAACACTGTCAAATAATGGTGATAACTGTTCCTAAGAAATGAACTTTTTTTTGCCTTTTTTGGAACACAAATTAAAATCTAATTTTCAGTTCTTTTGTAAATTTCATATAGTTAGCGTGTATAGTTTTACTGATGGCAGTAGCTTAACAGGGAGCTATTATAGTCTTAGCTTAGCGATTAAGAAATACAACATTTGTTGAAGAGCTAGGCCTTTTAGTCCAGAATGGATTATCACTTGATCCTTCCTTAAGCATTTTTATACAGGAGTGCATTATCCTTGGAGCCACCCTGGGCTCCATGCCTCATTAACCTGGGTGTTAGATAAATCAAAGGCAGGCTCGGAGACAAAGATAAGCAAACTGCAGGCCAGCAAGACGATGATGTATGGATCCAGGAGGCTAATAGGAAAGTATTGACAGGAAAATGGTGTGCTTATCCTGCAATCACTGCATATTGCAATGAGAGCTCCCAAAAGCAGATGGGATACACTTCAGGGAATGCAGGAGTAGGAGATTGTTAGGCAGAAATGGATCCTCACATCTTAAATTCTAACAAGAACTTTGCTTCTTTGTGGCAGCGCTTCAAGCACAGCAGAGAGGTTAGTGCCCAGGCAATGGCAAACTCTAAAAAGTGAATTCATGGTAGGGGTAAACATTATTATTATTTTAAGATTGTAATATAACCACCAAAGCTGAATTTCACACATGTCAAACATTAAAACAAACACACTTTGCAGAGACAATACACAGAACAACAATTCCGTATGCTCAGAAAAAGCATTTAGCACTAAGAATACCCTACAAAGCCTTCTGCGGAAAACAATGTTTCAGCTGTTAATACCTTTCCAATGAGGAAGGCAGCACGATCGACAAAAATTCTTGCAAAACAGGGTACATTCTGTGACGTCCCCTTGTGCTTGTCTTCCCTTCAGTTCCAAGGGTAACATTTTCTGGAGGATCTAAGCCTTAGCCACAAATCACCTCTTAGGTCCAGTAAGCGGTCTGCTTCCACTATTTGGAAAAGACGAAAAGTGCTCCAAGTTTTGTAAGGCCTGCTGTTGTTTTTCTGGGGTTTCTTTTCCAAGACTCAGTTCACTAGATCGATTTTAGAAGAATCTATTTATTCGTTCATTTGTTTGTTTGTTTGTTTAAAGCACAGATTAAAAAATAGCTGAATTAAGGGAAAGAGCCTCAGAAAATTTTGGATCAGTCTCAGCATGATCATACAGCTCCTGGAAAATAAAGCTGCGTTTGACATGATTCATTCTCCCCTTTATTTATTTCTGTTGACTGTGGTGTTTGGTAAGACCTTTTCTCTTAAATGTGCATAACTACTCTTTCAAAATACTAGGTGTCCTCCTAAATCATTACCTGTTGTCTAGGTGTCCTCTTAAATCATTACCATTACACCTTGTCTTTTTTTCTTTCTGTACTTTGAATATCAGCCTACTAGTTTTAAGTTAATATTCTTGTTGACTCCACTGGGAGCGGGATCAAACCCCAAGCCTACACACTGAACAGAGTTGGTCTTATTTTCCCCAGTGTTGTGACTTACTGGGGACAAGGGCCAGGATGAAGAGCAACCAGCAGCATTCTGATAACAGTAAACAGCCTAAAATTTCAGTTAAGCTAAATTCAATACACAAAATCTGAGGCTATTTTACGTAGCCCGGTCTGATGAGCCAGACTTTTCAACGCCCAACAACAGCTGATGCTCAAAAAATGAATGTGCAATGAAGGAAGGTGCTGTTTGCAGAGATCCTGCAGAAACGGGAAGGAACATATGCAGAAAAGGGATCAAGTGATACTAGGAAGGGAGTCACAGCTGATACAGTTGAGCAGCATCCCAGAGGGCTGGGTTCTCTCTTCACTTCTGCCATAGAGATGCCGACCATATCTCAGAACATATTTTTTCTGCGATTCTCACTTTTTCAGTAAGTAACTTAAACAGAAACACAGTCGCTGTGGGAGAACTGGTGGGGAGATGGGCATCTCTGAGGGTAACTATCAATTCCTTGTTTCAGGTTGCTCACTTCAACATGCCTGGGGCTTGATGCACTGAGGTGCTGAACAAAGGGAAATTTAGAAGTTGAGAAGGCCCATTAACTCAGTGATCACCATAGTGATTCAAGTTTGTCCTAGGCACTCCTAGGTGGAACCTCAAATTAATGGGAGCTTATATACTTGTCCTTTGGTATTTTGCAACAGTTTCCCTTCCTCTATATTCATCTTTTGTGTTTCTGCCTTCCTACAGCCTATATCCAGCCCTACATCCAGCCCCTCTTCTAAAATCCCACCTGGCTCCATGGACTACTACCTCCTCCTCACTCATAATCATAATAAACTGTTTCTTCTTCTTTTCATACAGTCAGCATCACTACGGAAAAGGATGAGAACAAATGTGAGCAAGCTTCTCCATGTTTGCTACTAATGCTTTCCTGGCACCATGGACGGACAGATAAAATGGAAAAGCTTTATTAATGGGCTCAGGGAGCTCTGTGGAGGCAAAGCGTGTCTGTGTGCCTGCTATAGGTCCTCGCAGAGAGGAGCAGGACCTAGAGCCCTCATAGGGCCTATAAAGAGCCCTTAGCTCTGACCTCAAACATCAGTCTCCTTGCCCAGCAATTCTGTCATGCCCAACAAATCTCTACTAAGCAAGTGAAAAGAAAGAACCCATGGATTTATAATTTGGCTGAGTTTAGGGAGGTTTGAATAGGGATGGTGAAAAAGCGTTATCTATAGTTTCAGCAACATCACTCTTTTCTGAGATGCTAGACCTTTTAAATAAAAGGTTGTACAAACATAATTTCTAGTGAAATATTATTTTTTCATCATCAAACCTAGTCCCAAAAATGCTGAACAATCTTTACTGAATATTTTTTTCTAAAACAATTTTGTTTCAGGCAAAAACATAGCATATAAAATTACAGTCCAAATAGTCAAAGAGCAACAGAGTTAAAACCAACTGAGAAAAGAGTCTTATAAGGGTAAAGAGCACAGGACTTAACCTATGTGCTCATGAGACCTCCACCTTGAACTATTGTAAATACTCTGCTTTGAAAGAACTATGGAGACTTTAAAATTACTTTCTTTTTACTTGGCTATTCTGAAACAATGGTTAAAGGAAATATGCAAGTGCAGAATAGCTCTGAGCCACAACAGAAAAAAAGACATAAACTATTTTGTAATTCTGAAGCTTTAAGTAGTAACATTCAAGTATTGCGGAATTTTGATTTTTTCGTGTTGTTCTTCCATCTGCTCTCTCATTCCCCCTTCTCTCCCACAGAATGCATAACTGCTAGATGGGTGACACATACCAAACCCTGATAGTTTGGGAGTTTCCTCTTCATATTCCAAAAATCCCTTTGCAATTCCAGAGGAATACCAGATGTGTTTTCTGCTATATAATGTAGCCACTGCCTTCTGTGTGACAAAGTGTTGTACAGTGCCTTCTATTAAGTTTGGGCATTGCCAAATGGGACAAATCAAATCCTACAGAAATAAAGTATTGCAGATATAGTTACACTTATAAACTTACTGCTTTTCTCTGAGACACTGGCTTCTGATCAGTTTTGGAAACTTGACCAACATCTATTGACTTGATTAATCAGAAGTTATGTTCTTTAAAAATCTGGCCTCAATGTGGATTCTAATTATACACTTTTGAAAAGTTATTTCTTGAGCTTCATGTTACAAATCAGTATTATTCCAAGAATTAACATGATAACAAAATGTAATTTCCTAAAATACAGTTAACAATACTATTATGTTAGGCAGTGTAATACTACAAAATATCCTCCTCTGGAGGGACACACGGACCATTTGTCTAAGTTAGATACATTTAGAAACTGAGCTGACCTTCAAATTTACTCGAGATATTAAACAGAAACTCACTCTATCACGTATGCTCTAGAAAACCTCCAGACAAGACTTTACACTAGCGATAGCAATGCAAATCACACCACTTTCAAAGGACCGTACTTAATAAATGAAAAACACAGTCTTATTTACCTACTTACTCACTTCCCAGTCATCATGAGCCAACTCCCTGACAGGTTTACTAAAATACCACTTACTTTTTTGTTAGCATCACTGACAGCAAAAAAACCTGACAAGTGCTTTTTGCTGCTCAGCGGGTAACTAGACAATTTTGCAAGGCTTAGTTATATCTATATTATATTTTTATATATATATGCATGTATGTATATATATTTCTAACAGTAATTCCCAGTGTGAACGGGGCATTCTGAACATTTTCCCCCTTGAAAAATAATCCAAAATAAAATAACCTCAGCACGGCCAGAATGCTGTGCATTTTCCAACCGTCTCCTGCTTTTGATTTGTTGGTACCGCTTTATCTGGCCTCTGACATGATCCCAGGGAACAGCTTGATTAATGCCCACTCCGAGTGGTACAAGGAGCAGTCGCGGGCAGGTAGTTATTCAGAAGAGCTGCAGGTGCTCGGCTCGCGCCCCGGCGGCCGCGGCGCCTTTAACGGCTCTCTCGGGGTCTGCCTGTTATCTGCCTGCCCCTGCGGCCGGCAGCTGTGCTTCCCGATGGCCTGATGGACTGGCTCGGGTACCTGGGGACGCAGGCAGGGTGCATCCATTACTCATTTGTGACAATAACCAATCGAGGAAGATGTAGAACTCAATTCCGGCAGAAAGACCTATAATGTTGGAGTCAGGAGGTTATCGCTGTGGGACCTGCACCTTGCTCCTTACCCCTCTTATCGAGAGCTTTACAGCCTCTGCTGGAGCAGCATCTTGTAAAGCTGAGGGTTGCAGATCTGGGGCCCAGATTAGCATGCATCTTCCTAAATGCTACAACATTTAATTAAAAAGTAGATGTTGGTCAAATTGTTACTGGCTGAGAAGATGCTTTTGGTAAACAGGAGGCAAAAGCTAAAGGGTTTTGCCACAGAAGGAGGTGGCGAACAATTTCCTTCAATCATGTCTTTGTAGAAAATGACGTGTTTCTCTCTATTCTCATTTCACAGTGAAACTTTATACAAGGGACCAGCACAATCCCAAATCCAATCCATAATGCCTGTTAATATAGGTGAGAATCTGTAATTAAGGACAGCATAAAGACCTTAGCGCTTGAAAAATGACAATGGACATAGCTTTTGATGAAACGCAGATGTTGTTTGATGGCTGTCTATTCATATTTAAGTGTTCTGAGAAAGATTCTGTCTTTTAGAGAGAAATTAGTAAGAAAAACTCGGGAAAGATCAGTAGGATATGTGCAATGTAAGAAATGGAAAATTCACTTGATGATTTAGAGCCTTTTCTCTAAATATCTTGATCCTAGGAGGATCCAGGTAGACTTTTTAAGTACCTTAATTGTTTAAAACAACTCAAACTTCTGAAAGACCAGATAGGAATAGTACCCATTTATCATTAATGCCTTAAATTATATTCGGGAAGATCATTTAATCAGTCATACAGACCACAGATTCAGGCAGTATTTTAGCAAACTGTGCCTGAACTGGAAATGGAAAGAAATAGATTAAAAAATGGTTTTATCAAAGATAGAAAGTGCTGTCTTAACTGTGTAAAACTATTAATTACCAAAATACTGGTAGATGAAGTCACCATCTGCATCTCCAGAATACAGTATAAGAATTCAATTTTATTCCTACAGAAGAATATAATCCTATTCACTTAGGTATAAATCATTACATCTAATAAAAACAGCATTCAAAAATAACCTGTAATCTTTTGTACACCTTAGAAAACTTAGAGCATATTTTTAAACTGCGATAAAGGTTCAATCACAGAATATTTAGGCACAAGACAAGTTTCAGCAGGTTGTACTTAACTTAAAGAAGGAACATAGAGGAAGGTAATCAACCATGCCTGTTCCCAGCTGAGAAATCAAACCTCATGAGCATAGCTAAAACAGCTACAGCTTGGCTGAGGACTTGGGACCTTACAGCTCTTCTATCTGCAACTGGAGAATATGAAAGAAGAGGGGACCAGCCTCAGTCTTGTGAAAGAAGATTAAGGCCATGTCTGCCTCAGTCTCTCTTGTGAAATGTTTAGACCTTCAAAACTTCAGGGAAGTTACTGGAAAAACAACAGAGCCTATATACAGCAGGGCCTATCTGGGAAACAACAGAGTCTATATAGCACAAAAACTGTAAGGGTCTGGGTCACGGGCTCAAGCACTGGTAATGCACAAATGTTGTGTCCGTGGCATGGCCGTTGCATGAGCCTGCCAGTGCAATGCCTGGGCACAATTCAAGGAACGGCACCTGTCAAAGATTGCTCTCTTCACCTAGCGTGGATCAAGCCATTCTTTTTGGGGGGAACTAATTGTGCCATGCCACTTGCTCAAAGGATCGGAGAATAGTTCCCGGCCCACTGAGCTTACTAGTATGAATGTATACTTTAGGTGCCTTGTCCCTAAAGCTGCTGTAGTCTAAAAGACAAAGGCAAAGCAGTCTAAAAGGCAAAGATATGTCACTCTGAATATATATACGTAGTTGTGAGCATCATATGTACAGTAAAACTACTTCTGATGAACTTTTCAGGCAGGATTCATCTGCCCTCGTTTTAGATGTCTACAAGTTGAACGTTTAAGTCTGAGCCAGTGATATATGGTACTTCAGGGTCATCGGGGAAAGACCACAGAATCAGAGAATCATTAAGGCTGGAAAAGACCTGTAAGATGAATCCACTTCCAAAGGCACTCCCAGACAGCTCAGGTTTGTAACTCAGAATGAGGTTAATTGTTCTCTGAAGGTGGTGTTTCTCCTCATTGGCAATCCATAAAGCCCAGAATGATGAGATCAGCCTCAGATGTACCAATTTTAGATGGTTAAAGCTAGGCAAAATGAATTCTACCTCTGTGACTATTTGGCTGTTCAGACACTGCAGCAGTGAGTGTGTGTATTGAAAAGCCTAAACAGAGACCTGGCCATCTCCTTGCCTTGCCCATTAACATCCCACTTTACTCTCCCTAATGGTGAAATTTGTTCGAAAGGCACAAACCAAGTTCCCTTTTCCCAACTTACTCTGCTTTGAGTGCAGCAAATCCAAGAAATGCTTGTGAGATAGTGTCAGAAACGACACTGAAAGGAGAGACAGCAGGGTGAAGGAATAACGACCGCTCAGGGCACAGGACCACCAGCTGACTGGTGTTCCCAGGGGCATCTGAGAACAATATTCACAATGTAGTTAGGAGTTTATTTTAAAGAAGTGCATTCATATGTTTGGTGTTATCGGGAACATCTCAAAATATGATATAGCTTAATTAACTGCGGCTAGGATAACAACATACTTTTCTGAATTAGGTTTCAACCCTCTAAACAAGGGGTGAATGTGCAATAATGTCTTTAAAGTCGTTTTTAGGTCAGCTGTAGATTTCATTAGGTAAGCATATGAACCTCAATTTAGAGATGAGGCAAACAAGTTCAGACCCTTGTGGTTAGATCCAGTCAGCTCACCCTGTTTTTTAATTGAATGCAACATAAACATTTTAAATCAGTATACAATAAATTCACATTGCTTTGTTTTCCACCCTATTTATGATCAAGTGTTTATAATCAGTCACTACCCATGACGAGAATATTCATGAATGTAAAAAGATCTACCCAGTTCAGCAGCCCAGTTCTAATGAGCAGTATTACACCAGTGAAAAGGAAAATGCCTGCACTGAGACTGCTTATTGTTGGTTCTAAAATTAAGCTTGTGACTATCTCTTTTCATCAACTATAAATGAAATCATGATCAGAAATGCTCTTTGTAACTCCGAAATAAAATGGCTCACTAGTCATGACTAATAAGTGATGAACTTACTTACTTACAAAAGTAGGTCTGGATAGTGCCTCGCATGTACATCACAAGCAGACCGCTTTGAAATAACAGGTCTATAACAGGAGGCTACTTAACTACAGACCAATGATAACATGTTTGACCACATCAGCTGTAATGATACCTGGCCTTTCTATGATGTTCTAGGGTTTGGGGTTTTTTTTTTTGATTTTGAGGTGCCTTACGTTTTCTGACATTATTCCCTTCATTTGGAAGATGAGGAGAACTGAACTGCACCACAGCTGAATAACATCTTCAAAACTTCAAGTGAAAGAAGCAAGTCCTTAACTCTAATCTTGTAAGGAACTCACTGAAAACAAACTGCAAGCCTAACATTTTATGGTACAGTGTGCCTTTGGAAACAATGTATTTCCACCAAAAAGGAGTTATTACCTATTCATCTACACCATATAGGACACAGTTGCTGGAAAGCTGCTTGGCAGAAAAAGGACGGGGGGGCCTTGTGGACAGCACGTTGAACATAAGCCAGCAATGTGCCCTATCTGCAAAGAAGGTAAATGGTATCCTTGGCTACATTATAAAAAGTATTACCAGCAGGTCCTTCCCCTTTATTCAGCACTAGTGGGGCCATACCTGGAGTTCTGTGTCCAGTTCTGGGCTCCTCAGTAGAGGAGAGACATGGACATACTGGAGAGGGTTCAGCGGGGGACCACAAGGGTGATGAAGGGACTGAAGCACCTCACATATGAGGACAGGCTGAGAGAGCTGGGACTGTTCAGCCTGGAGAAGAGAATGCTCAGGGGGGATCTTACCAATGCATATAAATATCCGAAGGGAGGGTGCAAAGAGGATGGAGCCAGGGTCTTTTCAGTGGTGTCCAGTGACAGGACCAGAGGCAATGAGCACAAACTGAAACACAGGCGGTTCCCTCTGAACATCAGGAAACACTTTTTTACTGTGAGGGTGACAGAGCACTGGCACAGGTTACCCAGAGAGGTTGTGGAGTCATCTCCATCCTTGGAGGTATTCAAAAGTTGTCTGGACATGGTCCTGGGCACTCGGCTTGAGCAGTGGGTGGTGAACCAGATGACCTCCAGAGGTCCCTTCCAACCTCAGCCATTGTTAGATTCTGTGATTCTGTGATTTTTTACTACAAAGAGTTATCATACTTCCGTGTATACCCAATACACATTTCCCCCAGAAGTACTTGCACAATACATATTACGAGAAATTAACAGTAAAATATGTAATGCGACATCTTTTGAAACAAATATTAAGTTTGGAAACAAACAAAAAATAAAGACTACATTTCAGATAAAACCTAAATAGACTTTGCTGATTTTTTTAAAATTAAATAATTCCTACTGTTTTTCAAAACAAGATGTCACTGGAATAAATACACTTCTACAGAACAGTTTGATGAATCCAGAATTTTTTCAGCAAGCTTATTCTCTCCTATAGTTCTTGCATGGCAGTCATATGGTTGATGTTTTGGTATCAGGATAATTTATAAGGTATTGACTGAGTTTCAGCGAGACTTTTCTCAAGCAGAATTCCCACTGAATCTAGTGGGAGCTCTGTTCAAATTGAGGTGAGAAGCCTGATCCAACATACTGAAGTTTTAATAATTCAATGGGCTTTGCAAAAGGGTCCTAATAAAACCTAACTAAAAATATTGTTAGTTGGTTTGTTGCTGTTAAATGTCAACACAATACTTTTAAGAGATGGAGAAGCTGCTCAGTTTGAAAGGAAGCACTTTTTAAAAAGAATAATGGTGAGGGAACTTAGCAAAATGCCAGCATGCTAAATGACTGTTATATTTACAAAATAAATCTGTCCCCTCTAAATCTCCAGTCTTCCCTTTGTAGATCAGTATGTAGCTTGCACTTTAGCCACATTTAAGTCTGCTCATACAGAAGCTCAGAGACCTGCCCTAGCAAAATGTGATCCTGTATGGAGAAATAATTATATAATTATATGTGGGTTTCCTGTATTTTCTTCTCAATGTGTTTGTCTGCCAATGTTTGCCCTCCCTTTCCTTCCATTATATCCCTTGTAACGGAGATGAAGCAGCCTTGGTTTCCAGTGAAATGGAAGGACAGCAGCAGGTCCACAGGAAGAATTCAGGATGCTTGCCATAAACCATTTACCACATACAGCAAACCAGGATTTTTTCCAGGATTATTCAGAGCCAACACAAGCCTGCAACACAGAGTGAAACATTTGTCTTGAACACCCTATGGTGATTTTAATGGAGGAACAGTCGTTCACAAGTACATGGAACTCCCCTCTCTTTTTTTTTTTCTTTTTTTTTTTTAATCCTTTTCTCAGTTTTGTTGCGGGATCTTTATTTTCCCAGTTATCCACTTTAAAAGTGCCTCCATCACTGACAAGTACAAAGTCTGTTTTACGGATCCTTTTGACATGATTTAAGCCTACAACGTGTTCCTAGCGAAACCACACTGTATATCTTGTATGATTTCAATTTTAAAAGCACAACCTCAAAATTCACGTAGAGTTTGTTCAAAGTTTTAGAGACATCAGTGAAACGTAAACCTCATTTTCACTGGTTTGATTTGTGGATTTGGGAGCTCACATATTTTATTTTGTATAAAAATATTTTTTAACTGTAGAAAAACATAAATCAATGAGAAATAATAACATTAAACATAATTTAATTTTACTCTTAGATAAGTTAACAGTAAAATGTAAAATAACATCAATAAAATAACATACTTTCAAAACAAAACTTATATTTGTGTAAGAAAACCTCTAGACTCTTGAAAACGAAATACTTGTCTCTGATAGTTTTGATGCTACTTGGGCAAAAACAGAAAATGGGGCTAAATACTGCTCTAAAAGTTCTGCCCACATAAATGTAAAATCCAACATGCAAAATCCCAGCATTTTTCCATCAGATAAATATTTATTTGAAGAAAAAGCTGTGGAGTAGAGATTTGGTCATTCTTTCTTTTACAGTCCTGGAATATGCTAATTATTGAATCCATCTTTTAAAATACAATCACAAAGAAAACAAATTTTTGTCTAATGAAGAGTGAAACATTTGGTTTATATGTCATTGCTTTACTGGCTGACAATTTTATTTAACAGATACACTCTTCAATACTACACAAACTTACGCCTATGTTAACATTCAAGCAGAGAAACACATTCATTGAGATCAAAAGTACAACACAGGCTGGAACCCCTGCCACTTTGAAGAGTAATAAAAGCTCTGGGTCTGTGTTTTTTTAATTCCAAAAGTGTGTATTCCTTGTGGTTTTCACCTAAGACAATGCATGTGCCTGAATCTGCAGACCATCTCCAAAAACACCAAGAAGCAGCGTGCCCCAGTCATTTTGTTGGACTACCTGATATAAAACCATTGTGGGCCAATGAACTACCCTTTTCTCCCCCTTACTGAGTTGTTTGTGTTGGAAGAGACAAGCAGAAGCTGAGAAAAAAGACCAGGGCCTATCCACAACTTTGCTTATCTGCTCCAAAAGGTGCAATCAACTTCCTGGATGGTCTCCTTCTACATTTTTTTGCATCTTGAGATGTGCAGAATGGAGTCCCCAAGCTATTTCAAGGGAGGAGACCTGAAGCCAGGACTAAAACCTCACATCACACTGTATCTAGAGCCACAGATTTCCTTCCTCTGAGTTGGAGCGCTGCAAACACGCACAAATGCAGTTAAACAAATGTTTGCACCAATACAGGAAAGGGGTTTTAGGCAGAAAAGAGAAATATAGATGCACACCATGTGCCAGCAGCCTCTGCAAAGACTTACTGTGGTGCAGGATTTAAAATTCTCTCCATACAAACAGTTAATCACCACAACCATTTAAAATGTCAATGGAAAAAGAAATGGTTTCCAAGAGCATATAACTGCCCAGATAGCTTTCATCAGCCCAGCCACATGAAAGACCCAGAGGCAACTGCAAAACCACCATCAACACAAGTGCTTGTGGTGCTCTCTGGTGCCAGATCCTGCTGCTTCGGCTATAAACAATATCTCCTATAGTGTTACATCTAGGATCTCTGGCTGCCAATCAAACAGGAAGAGAAGGAGATGGAAGAACTGTCTAATGCACTTGAGTAAATGTACTATCTCCATTAAGTGCTATATTTTATACCTTTGTGGAGTAAGTGGTTTTGCAAAAGGACAAACCTCCAAAATGTTAAAAACTCCTTGCAGAGAAAATGTAGTGGTGGCTTTGATGCTTAATTTTAATGAATATGAATATTTTTACAGACATCAGTCTCCCCACAAAACATTAGGCTAATGGACATAGGGCAATTGTTCTTAAGTAACTTTATCGTCAGGCATTCTTGCAGGTTTGTGTCAATTTGGGTGACGCTCCTAGCAAGGAACAAACAGCAGTAGGTGTTTGCAACATGCCTCCCTTTTCCTCATTGGTCCTGAGACAGGTGTTCCCATTGAGAGCAGGGTTTATACGCTGAAAACGGTCAGGGGAGGCCGTGGTTTCAGGCTGCACACACCGCTTTGGCCCGTAGCAGTGTCATAATTTTGCACCTGTGTCTGAAGTAGTTCATTCTGTTTCCCTGTGAGCAAGGCTGAACATGATGCTCAAACTAGGAACATCTGCTTTTGGTGCCCAATTTTGACTGGTTTCTGGTCTGTGCATTAGATTACACTCATCTAATGGCTCCAATTTTCATGAGACTCAACCCAGTCATTGTATTTGTGTTCATTATCAACTCAGGACACAATCAGTCGCCAAAGAGCAGACTAGTGTTGAGGCTCCAGTCTGCAAACAGCAACTGTCTAGTTTTTATTAGGGTGCATGTTACCAGTGATGCCACTTCTGCACATCAGGTTGACTAAGAAAGGTGTGAGAGACTGCAATCCTGGATACCTAGTCTATAATTACTCTGTATTTATTTAGACGTATCAGCAATAGCATTAGCATCAGGGGCTAATTGCCCTTTCAGTTTTATGCTAATAATTGACTGCAAGCCCAGAAGTGCAGGCAAAAAAAAAATAGAAACAGAAAGAAAAAGGAAAAAAAAAAAAACCTACTGAAAGCCAAATACAAAACTTGTCTCTGACAGCTTTGGCATCACTGAGATAAAAGGGAAGCTATGGATAATTATTGCTCTGAAATTTCTACTAATGAAAAAAAAGTCTACTAGAAACATATTCAACAATTGCAGACTGTGGCCGAAGTAGTAGTTTAACTATGTCGCGCTTTCTCTCCTCAGCTGTAAGCTTTTCTTTCAAATTGAACTAACTTCTCACTTATAGTTAGCTGTTAATATTTTAGGCAAATAACTGCCCTAAATTGGCAGTGCTGAATTTATCACACGTTACAGAAAGGCTCAGAAGATCCTGGCAGTACGTAATTAAACAGCATGTTGGCGACTTTTCTTTCTTCTTTTTTTTTTTTTTTTAAGTGACTGGCTAATCAAAACATTTTGAACTGTTTGTAAATTCTTCAACAGGACAGCTGAATGTAGAGGTGAATGCCTCAGTAAGAATATGTAAGGATTTTCCCAAAATCTCATTAAAATTATAAATACATAGTTCTTATTTATGATACTAAATATAGGAAATATATGTAGGTAAATTATATTAGCAACGAGCTGTTCATCTCTGAATTCCAAGGTCCCATCAGTTTTCTACTGAGGTGACATTACTGAAGGAAATAAATTTACTTTAGAGTTATAAGCGAGATAAAATTCAGATTCAGTATGTCCCGTGTATTTTCTGTATCGAATAGATATTGCACAGATCAGAACCAAGTGCAATAAAATACTAAAACAGAATAGGTGATTAATACTGTAGACTTGTTAACGCAAAAAATGTTAACTCTGCCTAAAGAGGATTATATTGTGAGACATTTGTTTTATTTTTATCAATTAGCTTAATCTTTGATTTGAATTCTACACCCTCTGGCATCAAGAAGATGCTTGCTTTTTTCTTTTTTTTCTTTAAACAAAGGATTATTCTTCCTCAAAAGGGGAATGTCTAGTTCTTTTATTGTTTTATGTCACACAGGGGAAAAATGCTTTTGAGGCATTACCTCTGAATTTAGCAGGGACGAGAGTTTACTGCTATATAATCATTAGTCAATGCAGTAGCTGAAACCTTAAACAAAAGAAAACAAAGTACAAACAAGCAAGCAGCCCCTAAAGGCACATCAGAACACCAGAGAGAGGAAGCATGGATTTCAAACACGGCTGCCCAAGCATGTGCTAAATATTGCCGCTCCTGACTTTAAACAGCACACCAAGGAATACAACATCACCTTCTAGTCTTTGAAACAATACTGGGAAGCAAGAGAAAAAGAATTGAAAGGGTTTAGCAAATGTGCTTTACCTCTACTCTTTTTTATTTTGAGACTTCATGAAAATTATATTTCCAATCTAATAAAATCCTTCAGCAAAAAGGAACTCTATCATAAAGCTATTAGAAAGGTATCATTAAACCTCAGATGCCTTCTTTCATGATACGTGCTTCACCATAACCAGCAAACTGCCTGATCCCTGTGAACTGTCTCAGACAATGACTGCTCATACTGTCATTGTGAGCCACAAGAAAGCTTTAAAAAGATTTTTACCATGGCTGTCCAATTGCATGTACAAACAATCGCCAGGGCCACATTTGCTTTAATATGGGTGATCACCAGCCTGGGGTAACTGTAAGTACTTGGAAGGAGCTAATTAGAGGAGTGTATTTCATCCTGGTGTATGAGCAAATGCTATACAAATAATACATACAATGAAAGGCATCTAATTTATGCTGCATGTGAAAAAGTAAGGTGATGTATCTAACACAAATGAGAAATATTAAATACATTCTATTTTCTTAATTTCTTTCTACTGGCATATTAACTATGAATTCAGAATATATTGTCAGTGTTATTCAAGACAGTGATTGCTTCATTAATTTAAGTATTTGTCAACCCAGAATAAATTGTAGGTCAGTGATTTGAATACAATCTACATCAGTAATGATCTGAGGCTGGATCCAGCCCCCTCTGCAGAATCATTTTGGCATCTGTAGGGTTTCAAGCAGGAGTCCAAAATACACCATATGATGATTGTTCAGTGATCTATATGGCATAAGCTCCTCTATAAAGATAGGTGTCCAGCATGCAAAAGCTTTAATCTGTAAGTAATTGAGCGAAAAAATGACTCTGTCACCCTCCATCTACCCAAGAGAATTGCCCATCCATTGAAGGATGCTGGTGTAGGGAGGTGCTCTCTGATATCGGCACTTTACATGTTTTTGAGCACAAGACTCCAGAACTGCTGCTTTAGTTTGCAAGAATGAAATTCACCCCTTGTTTATCAGTAATGACAAGACAATTTGCAGAGGTCACTGGGAAAACAGAGAAGACAGGCAGCACTCACAGGAGTTTATGGGAGTCAGGTGCAGAAGAATAAACTGATTCCAAGAAAAAGGATGGATAAAAGGTTTTGAGAAAGAAAATGTCCCAGGAAAGGATGAGATATTCAAAAATTATAGGTATCAGTCATGTCTTTAGCAGGAGTTTTCCTGTGTTTGGCCTTCAGCTGTTTTTGTGTAAACATGGAAGGGCAAATAGAAGCTGGACAAGGTTTTCTGTAGAGACAGCTCCATAAGACAAGGTAGGATTAAGAATGAAAATTATTGAGATTTTTGCTACATTTTATTCCCCAGATTGATTCTTCCTGAAGAAGGAGTGAGCTTATGGAATGATTTCTAGACTCACCTCCAAAACCAACAGCCACACGAAATCAACAGAAAGCAAATGAGGCTTCCCTCGGAGACAGGCGTCTTGCCCAGTGTCACAGCGCTGTGACTGAGTGGGAACTGCCATGCCAGGACCTCTTCTCCATCACTGCCACTGGAGCCCCCCTCAAGCCAAACTGGTCCTGTACTCGCAACAGCTCCATAGTTTCTGTAGTGGGACATAGTTTCAGTGGGACAGCAGAGCGCAAGGCAAAGAACAGCCTGTCTCTTTTGTACTTAAAAGACATGGGACTGCCAAAGGCCTCTTCATCAGGTAATGAAAGAAAGGGTCTACCCAACCTGCAAGGTAGCTGACACCCCTCCCAGTACTAATGAAGAGCAAGTGCTTCCTCCTATGGTCAGATTTCAATATAAGGTTTAGGTCTAAGCCAGCTGTTACTAAAAACACAATCCTTGAAAAATGTACTTTTTAAAGGTATTTTGAAAGTCTTTCATTTGCTGGAAATGTCCTAAAGATGACACAAACCACATGCTATACTACAGCACTTGGGAAACAGACTTTTTATTGGATAATGATGTGGGATGAGAGATATTTCATCTTTCATACATTTATTTGACAATGATGAATTTAATTCATTCTATCACATTGAATGATACATTTATATTCAGTATGTAGTTTAAAATTTCATAAATGATTAAAGTCCTTGCCGTTTTAATTATAATATGAAGAGAGCAGCTAGAACTTATTTGCAGAGAATAATATGCAAGTCAATAAATTTGGTGAGTACTCCTGACAACATATAAATGATGACTTTAGTTGCATGACTACCTGTGGAAGACAGCTAGATAACAAGAGTCCTTGTGTTTCTTCTCCAGCAGAGTGAAGCTGGAGTTCATTCACTCCCAAACTGCAACCACCTCGTTTCAGAAACTGGTAGCAAATGATTCGCAGAGCTTTAAAAGTTGCCCTGTACATCCTGCACTAATGGAAAAGGTCAGCTTGCCAAGCAGAGGGCTGCAGACAGCTACCTTCCACCAAGTGGTGAGCTGTAATTTACCTCACCCGTGTAAAGATTTACCTCACCCTGGAAGAATCAATAAGGGCTCTGAATAAACAAGGCAAGCAGCTTTTGGCTTAGCCTCGCACTACGCGGACAGTAATTTAGCTTTCTTCATGCTTGCCCCCCATCAGTCTGAATCACAGAGACCACCCCCAGTTAATTCACATCCACTAAACGCCTGACCAAAAGCCTAATGGAAAGATTTCATTGACTCCTTTTGGCTTTGGATGAGACCCATGTGCATCAGCCACTACGAGGGGACTATCCAAGCATCCAGTAGTGACATGAGTACCTGTCCACAAGGAATTGAACCAATACCAGTAGCACACAAGTCAGACATATATCATAGGTCTATTTTTTTCCTCTTCGCTGGACTTTGGCTCCGGCATCGCAAAGGTATCTGAAGAAACTTTGGATAAATTCACACAACCGAACATACGCTTTTCTGGTCCATGCAGACTCATTGAAAAAAAAAGTTGAGGTATTGACCTTCACTCAATTTTATTCCTGCCAATCACAATACGGAATACAGTAGATCCCAATTTATTCTATTTATGTTCTTTTTTGACCTAAGAGGCTTGCACAAAGTCGTGACACTCAAAGTGTTTATTTTAGAAAGAAAAATATTCATAACCTTTTCAAGCTGGAAGCAGTATAAAAACTAAGCAAAGTGTTATTTTTTCCTCTAATCTTAATTAGAAAAAAAAAAAACAACACACAACTAAAGCAATTTTGATCAAATTTTGTTGAAAGAGAAGAAAAATGCCTCTAGGCCGAGGAGTCCTATGCCAAAGTATAGCCCAAAGCAGGCTAAACCAAAGGAATCGGAAAATCTTCTGGAAAAGGAGGGCATATAATGGAAACAATGACAGGCCTTTAACTGTAGTAGTGCTGCTGGGTGCCACTATAATGAACTGAAACCTACAATCTCCTAGGGTTAATAAGACACCTGTCTTGAAACTAGCAGTCATATTGGTTTTCCAAGCCTGCCACAATACTTAAAGTCTTGATGAAGTTCTTACTGTGCCAAAGGAACTTACTAACAAAGCCACTGAGTCAATTTAACCTAGTGAAACTGGACCCCGTAGACTGGGTTATCAGAGTTTTGTGTTGAGATAATTACAGCACTAAAGAGAGCATATGGGCTGTCAAAGCTGGCACATGGCCTGCGCCAGCTGTTACCTGGGTGCTTTGGAAAACCTACTGAACAGCATTTTGGACACAGAACAGCTATATGTAAGTTTTCCAAGATATCTAGTGGGAGATCCTCATAATAAATTTATTTTTTGTATGGGGGAGGATTACACCCAATAACATGACTGCAAGAAGTACAACCTTAAACTTCAAAAGGAAAATACCAGAGGAAAACAATCTTGCACGAAAGCAAAGTGTACCAATAGCAAGCCTCACCTGTTATAAAGAGTAAACTACCCAAGGAACTAGCTATTGTATAGCCCGACTTAAAACCAATACTCAAATAGACCTATTTAAAAGCTTTTCTGGAAACATGTCTCTAAGTCAATGGGATTTATCCTATTATTCCTGGTATTGCTACTCCATGAAAAATGTCTTCCAAATGCAATGTCATAGCTAATCAATAATCATTACTAACAACAATTATTATTGATTAGCTGTGACGCTCTTCCAGGGCCTGTCTTTATGAGGTAATATTACCAAGGAAAACATTTCAAATAGGATGTGTCCAATGAGTTAGAGAGAAAATATAAAGAAGAATCAAACAGAAATGCGCCCATACAGAATGCAACAACACACACGAAAATCTTATAACATGTGAGGACTGGAAATTATGATTATTGCATCCAGGTGGATTATAGTAAATGACATAAATTATTTAGATAAGTAGACTTAATTACCCAAACTGAACTTCCTAAGATGCAAGGTCATTCTGACTAAGCCTGCAATATCTGCAATGTCTGTGACCTGAGAGAACGACTTGGAGACATGAAGACTGACAAGTCACAGGGGAGCCAATGCTTAATTTCCAAAAGCTGACCAGATGCATCAGAGTTTTGGGACCAAAAGTGTTTGCCATAACTATAGCTGGGATTAGTGGCACTGCCACAGCTCTGAAACCCACCTGCAAGATCCCAAATCTTAGTTTCTCAAAGCAAGTTAAACTTAGAAAGCTGAGGTAATGAAGCCCCAGCTTCAGTTTCAAGCCACCTTATCATGTGAAAACATAGATTAATTCCTCTGACATCATTACCTTCATGGACCTAATGCAAATATATTATTATTTGTTCCACATCATTCAATTTCATGTTTTCCAGACTCTCTTGAGAAATTAATGGATGGAAAATTTAAGATTTACTATCTCTTTGAATATGTCATTTCAGTAGGAACATAGTTAACCCATATTTCCTCCTTTTCTGACTTAAAAATGTATCAACATCATTGCTTGTAAAGAAGGATTTGTAATAAGTTGGTTCAATTAACAATTTTCTGCATGCTGAAATTCTTAACTTACCTTTGTTGATCTCCATCTATTTGAAAGCATTAGTAATGCACAGAAAAGCTCAAGGACTAACAATATTGGTATCATACTCTTTTCAAAGCAAAATCTGCTATTTTTTAGCTCTAAAAACCCTATTTGATTGAAAAGGGGTGTATTTTGGAGTTGAAAAATTCAGTTATTAAATTTAAATTTTTAAAACCCTATCCCTTAAAAACATTTAGGAAATCCAGTTGTATTACATCAAAGTAAGTGCATTACCACATTATATTTTGCAAGCTTTAGCAAATAAAAAAATCCCCCAGAAGAATCTTAATTCTTATCTATGGAAAACATTAAACTGCTAAGCGCTAACAACTGGAATTAGTCCTTAAATCTCTAATGAGAATAATAAAACATGAGTGCAGTTTGTGCTGTAACTTGATAAGGCCTGGATTTACTTGCTGTTAGTAAAAGTTCCTGATCCAGCAGTATGGCGTTTTACTCCCTGAGGTACAGGAAACAATATCTGTCCTTTAGGAGCATCCTCTGTGGTAAGCACTTCTTATCAGGGCTATCAAAGGACTAAGATAGCAGTGTAATACCTAGTAGCAGCAGCTTTATGAGCAGATCCATTACTGATTTAAATCAATCTAAAGCAGGTAGTTCTGTTTAACCCATTCAGAACAAAGCTGACCTCCTCGCAAAATAATCTCTTCTGTAAGTAGTGCAAACTATTTCTGTGCTACTAGATGCGATACGCATTGAATCTGAGCAGCAGCAGAACTAAGGAGGAAACACCACAACGCTGTAAGACCCCCACAAAATGTCCCTTATACTAAAAGCTTGTTACTCTGCAAAGATACAACACTTTGCAAGAGTAAAATTTAATATTCTTGAAAATACTGAGTTGAACTAAACTAGGACACTATATGCAGAAGGAATTTAAGTGAGCCTGTCTAAAATCAGCTTGCTTTCAATTTATCTGAAAATGTATTTTTTTATAAAAGTTAATATCTAAATACTATTCACTGAAATCTTCTGGCAAAAGACTTATTGGAAGACAGTCTTCAGATTTTATTTGCTTATGAAGATATTTTTATTCTTTGCAATGGAAAACGTAATTGTAACTTTTCTTGAACTTCCAAAAGTAAAATGAAAATACTATGTTATCAGTCAGCACTTTAGCGAGCCACAGCTATTTAAATTCTTAGTATTTTCACTTACTTTATATCAATGGAGATTCCTTCCTAAGTTTGAATAAAAAAATCATTGAAAGTGTAATTTATATTTTTTTGTATGAAGTAGGAAATAAGGGGTTTATACACAGTTTTAAAACATTGCAAATGTAATTTATTTAAATGATGATTTGCTAATTTTGACAGTAATTAGATAACAGAGGTCTCTAAGCATTATTTTTTGATTAGTGTTTAGAAAGACAAAAAAACCTACTCCACTCAGTTTGACACAGCTGTGAAATGTCAACCGGCTCCCGGCCAGGAGAGGCCCACCAGATAAACGCGGCACTTAGAGAGATTAGAAGAGTGCATAAACAATATACACTGATGACACCCTCTCACTACTAACTTCAGCTCAAGTATTTGTACTAAATGGTCACCTTCATAATTGTCTTGGGCCTGATCCTGCTCTTTCCAAAGTCAGTATGAGTTAAATTATTGATTGCAACAGTCGGTCCCTCGTGTCTTAAGAGTTAATGGGATCGAAGTGACATATAATCAGCACGCGTAATTTGAGGCTCTCTAACTTCTTGGATTCCCTCGTGACTTATTTTGGAGACATTGCCTTTATTTCTGAACTATTCCTCTGAATAATAATGATAAAAAAGAAATTCAGATTCTAGTAAACAAGCAGCTTGTTTCTCACCCTAAAGAGCAATTTTCTCAGAGCTCGTTTAGAGCCTGACCTTGTAATCCTTCCATAACCTTTCCCTGGTGACCCAAACTATGCACGTACTTTCCCACCTTCAGTCTAAATCCGTTCCCCTGCCAGAAATCAAGAAAAATCAAGATAAGGTAAACACACACAAAAAGTCAGCATTCCTGGTTTTGTCTTTGTTACAAAGGTTCACAGACCAAATGAAAACTCTTCCACATTTGAACTATTTTAATTACTGTAATTTGGTATTCTCCATGAATGCGAAAGGTTACATTCTTACTGATTCTTTGATTTAAACATTTCCTATTAAACTGTGTAATTTTAGTTCAGTAAGTGCTTTCACAGTACTTTATGCAAACGTGAACTCTTTGAGATAACCAAATCAGCATGAATTTTGTATTAGAAATATATTGCAACATTAATAAAACAAAACAGTGTATTTTCTTATGATAATATAGTTTAAAGAAATAGGTTTATTTTTCTAGGTTCACACCATACAGGTGACAATCTATTTATTTACTCCTGCCTTTATTGGTAGCTATATATTTCTTATTAGATAACAAATTTGATCCTCCAAACTATTTTGCTTGAGCATCAGAAAATATCCAAGTGCTAAAGGGAGAGATAGCACCTAAAAACATGCTGCTGAACTTCCCTCTCTTGATAAAACTGGAAGCTGCTCTGTAACTTGATCAATCTCTTACATCAACAGAATATTGCTTTTTAAGGCTGATATGGGAGAGAAATATCCAAACAGGCAGTGATATTTTCAGTTCTTGAAATTAAAAAGCTTTACCTTTAGTACCTTTTCAAAAAAATCTTAAAAAGGAGAAAAATCCTTTTTTTTCTTCTATCTGATACAGAAATAGAATTTATGCTCTTTATATCATATATGGCTTTAACACGTGCAAAGTTGCCACCAAAATGAAAGCTAAAACCAGGCCCAGAGCGATGGAGTATAGTTTTTAAGAGCATGTCAAATTATCTCCAATAGCCTTTTTTTAAATAAAATATGAAATCTTGAAGCAGACAGCAAAGAATTGTATTGAGGGTAAAATCTTTCATTTAGACATAAATTTAAGGAACCCACATCCCTAAATCTTATGAAACCCAGGAATATTTTCTAATTGCCATGGGATGTATATGCCAGTAGTATGAACGACTTTCAGATGTCAGTTTTAACAGAAGTACCTCTAAATGTATTTCTTTAAACACCCCGTCATTTGGTAGGTCTGCAGACCTACAGGAACAGATGAACAGTAGTATTTGTACGTGCTTTTTGTTCCAGGCTGTAAATGTAATCCTACATTTCAAGGTTACCAAGAGGGAGGAAAGGCATTATCATTGTTTTTTCAGTCTGATTGTCCCATTTAGGTGATGTACATACTCTCAGCAAATTAATTGCTTTGCATTTTGTTTATATTTATTAACTGAGATTAGGAAAGACAGTAAAATACTATATCAAAGCATTATGGAGAAAACAACTGGAATCAATCTTCCTCGTTTGTCACAGAGAGCACTTATTTAAATCTAAAATATGTTCTTTGCTGCCCTTGGTCTATTCTGGTAGATAATAGCTTGTACCAAATATAGGGCTACAGATTCCTCTCTTCTTTTTGAACATAAAAACCAGAAACAATTAAAAACAAAAGACATATCAAACTTCTATTAATAGAAGAACAACCAAAAAAACCCACCAAAAACCCCTGCAGTCTGTTAGATCTCTGCTTCTGGAGCTAGCAAGATTTTATTTCCGTTTTTGCCAATCGTAAGTGCATTATTTCTGCAGGGCTACTGCCAGAATTTAATCATTATGCCCCATCATTCGGACATTCATTTGGGGGCAAACCCTGCAATAACAAAAAATTCAGAAGGGCCTTGTAAAGAGGAAAAGTCAAAATTGTTAAGTAATACAGTGCATTATGACTCTGTAAATAGGGCAGCTGCACACCACACTCCTCATCCAGACAATTGTGCAAGAAAAGCATCACCCGACTGTAATTTCTTAGACTCAGAAATGAATTTAAAATAGACATGCTTGCACGTATCCAATGCTGATTCGGTCTCCCCAGTTTTTGAAAGTTTAGAATCTGAAACACTGCGACACCATCACCTGCTCATTACCATTTTTTAAACAAAGTAATACTGAATCTCCCACATAGGAAGGAAGATAAGCAACAATATAGTGCAGGCTCCAAGTTAAATCTGGTTCAGACAGCGTAATAATGATGTCATTAAGGCTCTGAGCTGAATGGGAATCAGACAGTACTGTAGTACAGCTGCAGACATAAATCTGAAAGAACTTTTTTGGCTACATTCTCAGACTTACCTTGAAAGATATTTAGGAGCTCCAGCAATGTGAGTTGAAAGAAATGTTCTCAAAGAGAGGTTTGCAGACTGAAGAACCTATGTAGGCCTTATAGGCACTTTCTTCTGTGGCACAGGAAGGAACATTTTGTTAAATGAATAAACTAAGAGAAATAATTTCAGAAGAAGTGCAAACCAGAAAACAAATAAACCTTAATACTACCACAAATAAATGAGACTAAGGCAATTGTGGGACTGCTCAAAGCCTTTTTGCCTTGCTGAATGAAAGCAATCCCTAAGACTGAATGGGTAATGAGATCCTGGCTCCTGAGATTTTAGCTTTCTTAATCATGTTCATAATTAATTCAAGAACATTGATAATTTCATTACATTCTTTTTGTCTTATCAATAAATGATGTGCCTGCACTTTTGGTCCTGTGTACAGGGAGAAAGGAGATGCTTTGGGTAATATTGCACCAAGAATCGTGTATGTATATATGTATATATACATATATATTATCTATATGACCCAAAATAGGGATGTGGTAGTTATTATCCTTAACCAGGCCTCTATTATCAGAATATGATGACAAGCAGTTACAAATAATTAATAAGCTTTTTATGCAGAAATGAGAAACCCTTTAAAGAAAAATATGCTGCAAACAGAATTCCTGTCTGAAAGATACATAACTAGAATAAAATGTATTTTCAGTGATATTTAAGAAAGGAATTTACATGAACTCAAACTGCAAATGTATTTTTAAAGCATCTCTAGATTCTGTTTTAAAAATATCATTTTAAAAAACACCAACTTTAGCTCCTCTTTCTATTTGAAGAGATGTGCCCTTCTGTTCGTCCTTCCAAACACATTTCCAGTATCAGCTTACATCTAACACCAAGCTGTACTCACCCACTCAGTTGAAACTGTCTGGGGCTTTTTACATTTTCTTTTTTTTTTTTTAATGAAGACTGAAAGCTCTTTCTTTATCTCTCAGTCAGTCAAAGGGGAAGCATCCCTTCAGGGTTTACTACTTGCAACAAATCCGTTTTGCTCCCTTTTTTGTTGTTGATTTAGAGGTATCATTGGTTTTAGACAGCAGAGTCCGTAGAAGCAAAAGTTTCTGACCAGAGCCAAATACTGCTGTTATTTGCTCTCACTTGCACCTTATTTCATTCTGACATCAGTGAAACCATCTGCAGAGAAAGTGACCCTGCACAAGAGAAGACACCCTAAATGGGTCCCAAACAGTTCAATAAATGACTGTAACAACCTTCAACACACAAGCTACACTCAGAAAATGTTTACCACACTGTAGCAGTCACCAAATGTCCTCCTTTTCTTTTCTGATGACACCAGCTTCATGGGGATGTTACTCTACTGAAGGTCTACCTGGTCCAACCAACCCCAGAGGTGGCTTTTAGCCAGCACAGCACATGCGAGGTCAGTTACATGCTAAATATCCCCCAATAAAGAAAGCCCATTGATGCAGGTGTGGGTAAAGGGTTTCCATTCTGAACCTACTTATCAGGGATGGGGGGGAAAAAAAGCCTGAATTTCATGTATGTGTAATGTTTTGTGGTCATAAGTAACTAAGCATATATTGTTTATGCTGCTAAAAAGAAGAGGCCAAGGAGCAATCCCTGGTCTAAGGTCAAATGGCACCAACTGACTCCAGACGGCAGTGCTCATAGCTAGCGTCTTCAAACAGACGTGTCTGAGGAGAGCTTACCCAAGGAGCCCAAAATACATCTAGGGAACATGCTAGCAATTCGGTGGGGTGGACAAGTGGGGCACCACACTCAGCCCAGTCTCCTAGCCTTCGCTTATTTTTTATGCCTCCGAATGTAAAGATACCCAGAGGTGCCAAAAACCCTGGTGTCAAAGAAAAAGGGTATCCTTAGGATTTAGGCAGTTGAGGAGAACTGTCAAGCAGTTTTGTTTTGTCAGGGGGACGCAGCATAAAGGATCTACTACAGTATAAAAGTAAATCTTTCCCCCTTAAAATTGCAAGCAACACTACATGAGAATAGGAAGAGGCAAACTCAGGTAAACACAGCACAGATTATTTAGTATGCTTGATGTGTTTAATTGAAAAGACCAGGGTCTGAACCACCCTTTGTATCATCCCTCCTAGATTACCAGCACTGTCTCCTGGGGCTGTAAAAACAAATCCAAATTGATTTAGGCAATCCAGATACTCCTATGCCCAGTGCAGACAAGAGTGTGCAAGTCTTGAAGAGGCATTTATCCCAGTACTCCTGAACCACAGAAGGCCATAGCCATAAACCAGGACTAAGCCCATACTTAGATGATCTGAATTGCCTCCTGGAAGGGCTCATCTCCCCACTGACTGTGTAAAAAGCCTCTGATTACACTCTCAATACAGGCATTTTAAGGGAATACCTGGAGTTAGGTGGGATACAGCCAAAGTACAATTCCTGGATGCAATGAATTAAGAACACGGGATGCATTCAATTAAGTAGAAAACACTCTCTCTTGAACCTTGCTGTTTTTAGAGGGCAGAATTCAAGAAAAGTAGGCTCAGATCCTGGATTTTGATTAGGTTGTTCTTGCTGTAGGCCAACGTAGTGCCTTCAGGTGTTATGAATTCAAGCCTTATTGCTGAGATCAGCAATTGTAATCCCTCTCAAATTTAGGGCAACATTTCTTTGAAGCAATTCTGAACTATAAATAATCTGGAAATCTCTCTGAACTTGATCATAACTTTTTCTGCAAGAGTTATTGACAAGATGGCAAGCATCTCTAGCTAGCACATGGGAGTTTTTCAAGAGGGTGGTCTCAAAACTGGAGCAGCTTCTGTGTTTGAAATCTCCGACCCTTTTTTATTTAGCAGTTTAGATATAGCCTTAGATTTTCAATGCTTTACTCCTAATCTTTAAAATGTAAGTAGTACTCCTTGACTTTGGAGATGTCTTAGCAGAGCAGAAACCTTAAGAGGTTCTAAGAGATTCAGAGAACCATGCTGAAATGTATGAGAAGAATCCACAGCACTGTTACTGACAGTTATCAACATTTTTTTCAATGATAAGCCATCTATAAATTCACAAAGACAACCATTATATTCAAGTGTATAGAATTACATTTTAAAACTAAATCTGCTCATATAAGCTTGGGCAAAATTATGTGGGTTTTGTAGGATGAACTGATTACAGGAGAAAGAAGTCCAAAAAGAGCAATACAGAATCACTTAGCAAGGCAAGCTGTTGCCTGTGACAGTGATGTATGAGACATGGGTGATATATATACTAGGTGGCTTTATCAGTAAATCATTGAGTTATTTACTTTCCTGAGGAACTGGACCTGTCCCTGGAAGAGACTGCACTGTGAGATGCACCAGTGGGGGATTAATATTGGCAAAACAGTCAATTTTGATTTGTTCACACCGAAGAATCATAAAAGATAATTTAATAAATAATACGGCACAGATGTACTTCCTCTTCTAAGTACCAGTGCTTTAAAAATGGTAGAATCTGGATCTTCCTGTTGTTTTCCTCATTAACTTGAAAGGAAAAGTCTCCATAAAATGGGTTAGTTTTAAATAAAGTATTTAGCCAATACATCCCTGGCAGGGCGTGAACATTTGCACACTGAAGAATAAAAAAAACAGAGCATGAAGCTCTGTAACTGAAAAGATACAATACCACTTCTAGTTTCTATACATTGCATATTAAAGGTAGAAGACAATCTCCACCATCTGCAAGGAACAACTGTGAGGCCATTGCAATTTCGAGCTTCCGCTACCAACCTTTGCTATAGGGACTCTCAAGCACAGCAATGAACAGGATGCTCCCACAACCCCTCAGCAGGCGGAGCGGCAGTCAAAACAGCCTCTTGTGCCTTACCCCTTCCCAAACCGCTGCGCTTGCATAGGCGGGAGGATCACCTGTGCTCTGCACCTGGGCTTCAGCACCGTAGTCCCAGATTCCCTGCCCGAATGTGCTGCAAACCTGGTTTGAGAGAGAGCTCAAAGGGCTACTCTGGTGCTCAGCATGACACTGCTGTGTAAGTCCCTTAGTTCCTCATCTTACGGTAATTTTTTTTCTGGATTTTTTTGCCCGATTTTAACAAATCTGTAGTTAAAACCATGTAGACTAGAAAACTACAAAATAAAAATACAAAAAACTACACAAATAAAAGCTACATAAATAAAAACTACCAAAAAAAAAATCCATCATTGACACAAAACCTATAAATATTGCTACTTACTATATCAAAAATAAGCAAGAAAGCTCAAATGCTGTAAAACATTGCTGTGCAGAAAAGAGCTCAACATTATAGTGTTATAGGAAGTGTTTCGGCTAACATTAACACCATTTTCAGAAAAGCTTTGCACAGATAAAGAAAAATCAGACACTAATTTTCAGTGTAATAAAAGCAGTGACAACTTTATCATTGCTAATGCACAGAAAATGACAGTTGTGATGCATAGCATGTTATGGCAGAAATGCAAACAAAATACTTTTTCCTCTTTAATTCCCCCACAGCATGGCCATTCATTGGAATTACACCACATCTCCAGCACCATACAGTGAATTGGCTTTATTCCGATTTGGGGCTGCTATTCATATATGCATTTTTTTTTTGTCATTGTGTGAGAGCTTTGGAGAATCCCAGCCTAAAGCCTACACATTCCTAAGGCTATATGCCAAGATTTTTAAATCAGAAGTGTGAAGTATGCTGGACATGGTACTCACCTAGGTCATGAAAATATGACTGGATATTAAAGCATGGCCAGACTCAAAGAGTAGTGACCAGCAGTACAATATCCAAGAGGTATGTGGTTACAAATAGCATTCCTTAAGGCTTCTCGCTAGGCCTGCTAACATCTTGATTAACATCCCAGACAACAAGGTGGAAGACATCCTCAGCAAGTTCATGAATGACCTCAAAACAGGAGGCACAGTCAATATGCTGGAGGGCAGCCGTTCAGAGGGATCTCAACAGGCTAGAGAAAGGGGCTGAAAGAAATCTCACAAAGCTCTGTAAAGAAAACTGCAAAGTCCCATAGCTGTGACAGAATAACTCCATGGATCTGTATAAAAGGCTGACAGGCTAGAAAGCAGCTTTGGAAAAGATAACCTAGTGATTCTGGTAGACAGTAAGTTGAGCATTTGTCAGCACCATGCTCTTGTAAAGAAGACCGACTGCATACTGAGCTGTGTGGGTAAAACTGTAGCCAGCAAGTCAAAGGATGTGACTATTCCTCACTATTAGACACCTCTTTGACTGCATCTGGAGTACTGTTCCATTTTGGACTCCCCAGTGAAAGAAAGATTCTGACATACTGGACCAAGTCCAGTGAGGGGCCAGCAAGATAGCTGAGGCCTTGGAGTCCACAACAGAAAGAGGAGGCTGAGACAGTTTGTTCAGGCTGAGTGGACAAGGTCCCAAGCAGCCTGCTGTAGCTGAACTGCATTGAGTGGGGAGTTAGACCAGAGCATCGCCTCTAACTTGGATTACGCTACTGTTCTGTGAGCAGAAAAGAGTTAAAGAATATAATGATATATTCCAGACCTAAGACCATAGTACATTCAGAAAGTGCTCAAACCATGACCGGTACAGTCCCATGTTACCCATGTTTTAAACTCCAGAGGTGGTGAATTGATGTCATCAGCTCTTTATAGTACTTCTGTCCATGCAACTCCTACCACTGACATTTTTGCATTAATCACCTTAAACTTCATTTAGAGAACAAATGTAAATTGCATCAAAACAACTGTTAAATTTCCTCTCTGCTTAAATAGACTTTCTTAATGAATGCTAAACTAATCATTACAACATAAGATATTAAACTGCTATATACAGTAGTTTTGTTCTACTTGCTCTGACCTACTCAAATGACATTTGTTTGAAGTATTTTTAATACCAAAGATGATCGATAATTTCCAAGTCACAGCAGCCATAGTCATCAAAGGCTTCTAGAAGTGAAAATGTTTTGAAGAAGACCCTCTTTATATAACAAATCTTTTATAAAGGGTTAAATATCCTAAATATGTGACCTAATCCCAAACATCCGTCTTCTACTCTTCACCATTTGTGACTCTCCCAGTTTCAACTCTTTTTAGGTATCAGAACTTCCTCTGGTTCTAGTAACAATAGGAACATCATGTACGTATTCTGCTTTTTCACATGACATACAGTGGAAGTCCAGTCATACCATATATAGATCTTCACATGAAGCAATATAAAAAGGATGCATATAAGTCACACGTACATGACCCAGAAGGATATAATAGACAAGGAACTTGTAAAATAATGCTTTTTATGCACAGGTAATATTTAAGTAGGCAAGAATGTATGTCATTGCAACTGTTTCAAGGAGCAGATGTATAAGAATGTGCATTGATAATGACACAAAAGACAAAAGATAAGACTGGTCAACAGTGAGAAAATGGACGTAAGAGCTGAAGAGGATAAAAACAGAAGGCGTGGAGATTACCAGAAGGGTAATTAGAAACACCAGAGAGAAAAAAAGGTAGTTGTTGTGGAAATAGCAGAAACCAGAACAAAGAATTATCTGCAATAGATAGAACTTGATTTAAATGCTGTAATCACAGAAGATATTAAGCATTTGCATTAAAAAAACCCCCAGCCTTCTGATGTAGCTAGAATAAGAGTCTCCAGTTAAATACTCCTGAAACTGGAAGCTGCATTTACAGTAATTTACATTTTAAAAGAAAAAAAAACCACAAAAGGTCATAGGAAAGAGAATAAATACCAAATGCAGTTTCATAACTTTGTACAAAATAATAAAGTGAGCTGTGTTTGATTGAATTTGAATTGACAGCAAAAAATTCTCATTTACTGTTATTTGATGCTTCATTGAGTGACTTGTGTTTCATTACCAGCTTTCTCAATTGATATATCACTCTGCAGCCAAATAATGGACAAGTGACACACTCTATGAAATATGCATTTCACTAAGAAACTGCTTTCCACGTCTTGAAAACCCTTGGTAGTATTTATGTTTGAAATTAAACGAAACACTGAGCATTGATTTTAATATGTTTAGATGAAATCAAATTGCCCTAACTGTGTTAACACTGTGGAACATGCAGTAATCCATGTACTTTATGTGCTGATAAATCTGAAACTACAGTAAATGCACAATTATGCCATCAATGATATCTGTTTCTGGTACCCATTACTCAGATATCGTGCTATATACAGCTTTATCCACGAAAGTACCACCGAGAAACCAAGTCATTTTTCTCACAAGTTACTGAATCAGTCTAAATCAAAAACTGATGGCATTAATCAACTGCATTTGTAATTTCAAAGAACACCCTTTTGCTTCCTTGCCTATGAAGTGGCAGGCAAGTGTCTTTGGAGGAGCTCCCTGCACTAAATATTTGGAGAACTGGGAGTTTGTTGAATCCCCGCACATTTCAGTTCCTAATGCTGACAGCAGTGCTGTTCTTCCCACGCATATTAGCATGATTGTCTCAAGTCTCTTCCCATGTTAGCCAGAGAAGCATTGTTTTGATAATTTCCCTTCCAGGACAGAAAGGAAAAAAAATAAATGTTCAGGTAAGAATTCAAACTGCATATTGCCCAGCTACAAATTAGTTCAAATACTTACAGGCAAAGTTCAGATATAATAAAGGAAGAGAGGAAAAAAGGAAGGGGGGAAGGGGGTGAAGGGTGGGAAATGGGAGGAAAGGAGGGCAATGGGGAGGAAAGGGAGGGAGGGGAAAGGGAGTCACCAAACCATCATTTCCAGATGATGCCACATGGGCAACTGGGGGGGTTGTGTTTTCTTTTTTCTTCTGATGCTGCCAGAGTGAAGAATTTCTTTATTCGTTGTCAAATCAGAAATAAAAATAGAAATTACTTGGAATTTCTGACAAATTAAAAAAAAAAAATTAGTCTGTCATGTGAACCTCTTCTTTAATAAATGCAAATGTATTTAAAAGTTAGTTTGACAAGGAGTTTTGAATTATTCTCAAAATGGAGGAGTTGACCTGGAACCCGGGACCTGGAGGGCCACCGAGAGAGGCAGCAGCTTCTGGGCTCTGTTTTGAGATCTTCCAGATCTTCCAGGAACTTATCTGACATCACTGGGGGATTCCTGAGAACCCTTCAAGTAACATCAGGGTGCTAGTTCTGCCCCATGAGGAGGCTGTGCCCTCCAGGAAGCTCTAGATCTGGAACATTGTGGAGAAACCTCCAAGGCTCGTCTGACCCTTGGACTATTACGGACCAAGAGTGTAGGATCCCAGATGGTTTTTCTCCTCCTTCCTGCCAGTGAGTGCGAACTGCTGGAAGAGGAGTGGATGGATTTTGTGATTCAACAACTTGCTGTACAACTGCTATTGACGATAGGGGATTCTGCTTTTATGACCATGGGACCCTCCCTGAGGACCAAGGAACCCAGTCTGAGTATCTCTAGCAAGGGAGGAAATCCACCTGAACAAGTATTGCAAAAGCATCTTTGCCAATATGCTGGCCAGCCTGGTGAGATCTTTCAACAATGCAGATGGGAGATGACAACTAACAATCAAATGAGGAAGTGGTGGACTGGGATGGCAAGCAAAGGATGTGGGGTGATGTGGGCAGAAGAAACCTCACAATCATAAAAACAGGGCTGAAGGGTGACCACCTCAAGCCTATGCACATAAATAAGGGAGTGACTACAGGACAGTATGATGGGGAAAGCTCTCATGACTTCTCTGGGAAATCAGTACAACTGGGTGTTTCTGAAGTATGTGCATGCTAGTGCACACAGCATGGAGAACAAACAGGAGGAACAAGAGGTATGTTTGCAGTTGTAGGGTGACAATCTCATTGAAGTACAGATATGGTAGGATAGCACACACAGCTGAAGTGCTGCAACAGGTGTATAAAAGATCTTTAGGAATGACAGGCCAGGATGCCAAGGAGTAATGGAATTAGGAAAGCCAAAGCCCACCTGGAACTGAATCTGGCAAGTGATATGAAAGGCAGCAAGAAGGGATTCTTCAGGTGTATTAGTTGCAAAAGGAAGACCAGGAAAAATGTGGGCCCACTGCTGAATGGGGCAGGGGATCTGATGGCAAAGGATGTGGAAAAGTGTGAGGTATTCAATACCTTCTTTTCTTCAATCTTTACTTGCCTTTAGCAATTCCAGGTCCATGAGGCCAGTGGGAAAGTCTGGAGCAAGGAAGACTTACCCTTGCTGGAAGAGGATCAGGTTAGGAAACATTTAAACAAACTGGACATACACAAGCCCATCAGACCTGATGGGATACACCCATGAGTGCTGAGGGAGCTGACCAACCTCTTTGAAAGGTCATGGCAATCATGGGATAGTCCTGAAAACTAGAAGAAAGAAAATGTTTCTCCTAACCTCAAGAAGGAGAATCTGGGGAACAACAGGCTGATCAGACCCAACTCCTTCCCTTTGAAAATGATGGAACAGATGTACCTGGAAACTACTTCCAAACACATGAAGGACAGGAAGGTGTTTGGGAGTAGTCAGCACGGACTTATGAAGAGGAAATCAAGCTTGACCAAACTCATTGCCTTCTACAATGAAATGACTGCCTCAATGGACAACAGCAGAGCAGCGGATATTCGTTATCTTGGCCTTAGCAAGGCTTTTGACACTATCTCCCACAATATCCCCAAACTAATGAAGTACAGGCTTGATAAGTAGACCTTGAGGTGGATCAAAAACCGGCTGAATTGCTGGGTTCAAGGGGTTGTGATTAGTAGCACAAAGACCAGTCACTAGTGGTGTACACCAGGGTCCATAGTGAAGTCCATACTGTTTAACATCCTCATTAATGACCTGGATGATGGAACAGAGTGCACCCTGAGCATGTTTGCAGATGATACAAAAGCTGAGAGGAGTGGTGATACTCAAAACCCAACTGGACACAGCCCTGAGTAACCATTTCTTTCTTTCTTTTTTTCCTTTCCTTCCCTTTTTTTTCCTTTTCTTTCTTTTCTTTCTTTTTTTCTTTCCTTCTTTTTTCTTTTCTTTCTTTGAGATGAGGAAGATGAGCACTACATTTGAAGGTGATTGTCTCTTCTTATTGATTATGGAGAGCCTAGATGATGGTTTATGCAATTTTTACATAACTAGCATGATATTCCTCAGATACTTACAAAGCAGGCATCTTACAGCAGATGCAGTTGCTGAAGTTGCTTGTACAGTCAACAGAGAGAAACAGGCATTGTTATCCTGTGTTCATCTTATCCTGAAGCAGACATATACATTTGGCTAACAGAACTGCTCCATAGCACTTTTCCGTTTTTCTCACAGCGATTGCTCAGATACAGAGATCTAAAATGTAAGATTACATTTGATCAGATGTTGATTAGGTGTGAAACAGCATTAAAAAAAAACTGAAGGGTGGTTTATTTTCTTTTTAACTAAGCTGGTGAAACAGAAGAGTAGCTGAGTTATACCTGTCAGGAGACCCTGTATACTAATGGGTTTGGGGTTTTTTTCTGAATATAGCATAAGCCATACTGACATAAAAACTGCTATGTAACTAGCTGCTTGAAGGGTTTTGCCATCATTTCGCTACCTCACCATAATTCAAGCTACAAAACTTGAATACTGACAATGTTCAAATACACCAACACATATGAAATTCACTGACAGATTTGGTGATGAAATAAAAAACCATAAGCTCAGTGATTTATAACATGGTTTGATATGAGCTTGCTCTAGAAGAAGAGAGGCCATAGGCCAACAGATGCTTTTGATTAGCAGATTTCAGTTTGGCATGAAGTACAGGAAGAAGTTCATATTTACCTTCAAAAGACCATGTACATCCTTCATTACCTAAAAGCCTAGCTGCTGTTGGTTCCTACCCTTTCCTACTGTCTGCAGAGGGAGCAAAGGATGCTGATGCTTCCACCCTAAGTCCCCAGCAAGGCTCCTGAAGGAATGCAGTTGTCAGTCCAGGATAATCTACTTTAGGCACCATAAAGCATCTAACCAGATGGGATTCTGAACACCTAGAATTAACAGCCTGCGTTCATTTTTCAAACAACACAGACTTGTAAGTACTTGGTGTGGTGGTTCAGAGAACGCAAGCTACAGAATGAATACTTGACAGTCTGACCACCAAAATAGTTTTTTCAAACTGCGACTAAGGTGGCTAAGTACTTTCGAAAGTTAATAATAAGATGCTTCAAGCTAAACTGCATTGTGACTCTGCCTACAAGAGCCAGCTATGGATCAAGCTGTTACTATGTTTGATGCAGTACAAAGATAACATAATAGGACAGCCCTGATTCTCTTTTTACAAAAGCCAGCAAATGGTGTGGCTCTTACCATTACTTATAGAAATTTATGCCTGGATCAAATTAAACAGCTCTTCCCTTTCTTTTGCTGCTTATAGTCACTGCTGCATAATTTCGTGTTCTTTTGTTCTCAAGTCTGAAACAAAACCAAATCTATGAAGAACAGTTCCACAAGGAACACTACTGTAATTCTTTACTCCGTTGCTGGAATTAACAAGATTTTTTCAAGGAACAAACTTCTTTCTAATAAAACCACTACTAAAATAAAAATATAAACAATTATTGCAAATATATAGTCACAACAAACATTAAATTTTTCTCTTAAACAGGTTTATTACTTCACTATATATTTGAATAAAGATTTGTCTTCTATAGCTTTGGCACAAGAACAGATTTATTTAGTTTATAGAAACAATTAATTTCCTCCATCAGCTACCCAGAATGGAATTGTTTAGGTGGTGTGCTTTGTCAAATGTTGTTCTGACAAAAATAATCTGTTGAAGTATATTTAGATCTTTTAATAAATGTACAGGCTTCAGTATTGTTTATGGCTTGTTCACAAAAGCTTCTAATTTATCAAGCCATTTCATTGCGCATCACTGGAGGTAAATGCAAGAGAGAGGCCTCACCTACATTAGCATTGCTGCTCTCTTCTTCTGTTATTTAGGGAAGATTCAACAATCTTAGTATTACTGACATAGCAAATATAGTGAAATAGATGCATCTTTTTTAAGGGATGCCACCGCCCAGGGCTGTTAGAACCTTGAGGAACAAAAGGCACTCTTCAAGCTTGGCCATCTTGCACTGGAAGAAGCGTAGTTACCAGTCCTGAGATTGGTATGACATTTCATACTCCTTTCTGAAGCTACATCTGTACCATTTTCTTTCTAAAATATTACTATGTCAGTGTCAGGCAGCAAAGTTCAGCACCCTTGGAACACATGAATTTCACAAATGTGTGGTCATCATTCCTGCTGTTTTAATTTTTGCCATTAACAAACAATTTAGCTATATGTTACTACAGCATGGGATTGAAAACTGAAACACGTCTGTTAGTTATATGTAGCGTATGGGATGCAATAGGCATTTAACAGAATTATTCTGCTTTGTCCATGTATTTCTGGATCTTTTCCTGCGGAGAAAGCTGGCTGCATAACGCATGGACCAAGCGCACCAAGTAACAGCCAACAGGCCTTGGCCAAGCTGCCCTGGGAGCAAAGGGAATCTTGCCATCGACTTCGCAAGGCTGCAGGTGACAACAGCCTTTATTTGCATTCTTGTACACCTGATGGCAGTAAAAACAAGCTCTTTTTTATGTCTTCCTTTAGAAATGTTTAAAAACCAGCTGAGGAAATGGCTGTTAACACAACTGCCAGCATATTTAGCAACCTCATCTTCTAACTCCTAGCTCTCAATTTGCTTTATCCAAAGTTTACCAGAACTGAGGGTGCTTGGGTTAAATAGCTCCTGCACTGAAGAAACTCTCTACCCTTGCTCAGGAAGCACAGGGAATGAAAAGATGTCTCTTTGGCAGCTCGTTCATTCAGTCTGCCAACCAAGCATCAAGTGATTAGCAGTCACTGCAGAATAGAAACTGGTACTGCCCAGTGGTGCAGTAGCTACATCATCCATAATGACTGAGAAAATACCCTTGGCTTATATTTCTTATCAAGCTTCACACTTCATACATGGATTGCAGTTACAATGTATAGAGAATTATATTTTCTAGAATAACTCATGACTTAAGTATCTTGACTCTCTCACAAGTTCAGCAGGTCAGTGTCATTTAATTTACCTCTCCTTAATGTACCTCTCTTTTTTCTTCTTGAAGTCTGTCCCTCTAAATTCTGTTACCTCACTTTCCATACTGTCATATCTACCCTTTTTTATTTCTGCTTTCCAATCCCAAACCATTCTGTCCATATTAGTCATCTCCTAAATCAATTAGCATAATTATTTACTCATTTGGTTTTTCTCATTAAGTAAATTATTATTGTCTGTTTTCTTTTTCTTTTTTCTACTCTACTTATCCTATGAATCTTTTGATTATTTTTCCTCCTTTTTCCCCTCTTCATTCACAAATTATTTGTGTAACAAGCTTTATCCTCTTTCATTTCTCCTCCGCTATTACCATTCCAGTCTTTCTGCTGTACTTCAACACTCATTTCTTTTTATTTAGCTTCATGATTTCTGAAATACTGCTATTCTACCTGATTCTGTCTTGTTATTTGGACAGGCATTTGACACACAAAATACAAAATTGTTCAGCAGCTTGCTCTTCCACACATCCTTTCTATTGGAAATTGACATAGTTAAAGGATTTCAAAAAAACCGTTTTCCATAGCTTATTGACCTAACCATACATGTTTTTGCAGGTATGACTTTCTTAATCCAGATAGTAACTTGCCCTTTGGGTAATATGAATGGCAGGTCTACAAAATATTGCAATGTGTGAGTCTGTTAGCATTCTATGACATACATTTTATTAGGAATAGGGAAAAAAAAAGTCCTGCCTGTTGTCACCTCCTTGAGGAAGAAAAAATTATTTTGCTATGGAAGACTCTAAAACATTCAGACTGTACACAGAAGGCAGAAGAGTTGTACCTACATTTGAAGATCTCATCCCGCCCTTTAAAGCTAACTTAACATCTTCTAAGGCTTGGATTAATTCCTAGCATGCGAGCCAGTCAGAGTGTAGATAGATGGCATCCAAATTGTTTGCTGCAAAGACTTGCAAGATGTTTGAACCTACTGACCACTATGTGGGTAACAGCCTTTTCTATTTCCTTGGTTTTATACTACAACCCCTCTCTTTGGCAAAACTTTCACAGAATCACAGAATCACTAAGGTTGAAAAGGATCTGTAAAATCATCAAGTCCAACCATCAACCCAACACCACCATGCCCACTAAACCGTGTCCCGCAATGCCACGTCCAAACGTTCCTTGAACACCTCCAGTGACGGTGACTCCACCACCTCACTGGGCAGCCTGTTCCAATGCTTCACCACTCTCTCAGTAAAGAAATTTTTCCTAATATCAAGTCTAAACCTCCCCTGGCGCAACTTGAGGCCATTTGCTCTTGTCCTGTCACTTGTCACTTGGGAGAAGAGACCAACACCCACCTCTCTACAACCCCTTTTCAGGTAGTTGTAGAGAGCGATGAGGTGTCCCCTCAGCCTCCTCTTCTCCAGACTGAACAACCCCAGTTCCCTCAGCCGCTCCTCATAAGACTTGTGCTCCAGACCCCTCACCAGCTTCATTGCCCTTCTCTGGACATGCTCCAGCTTCTTCCATAAATATTTTGAATGGACAGTCAACCTCTTGATATTATTGGATTGCATAATTTCCAAGAAGATGACTGACACCATGTTGTCCATCTCTCCCTTTTGAGGCACAGTATCAGAAGGGTTGAGATATTCACTGCTAACCCCAGTTTAGCACTGTACAGCAGGATTGGCTAAGGTTATATCTACACTAGAAGATTAAGTGGGCCAGTGCCTGTTTTCTGGCCATGATTGAAATGGCAGAGCGCAGTGGGTACCTGTATACCAAAACTCATCTTTCTTCCTCTTCCAAAACACCTACTAAGAATCATTCCTGGCTCAGTCTATCTCCTGAACAACACTCAGCCATCGTCTGGCAGTGGGCTAGTTTGCAGAGGGCTAGTTTGCACAGCTCCAAAATTACATTAAATCAAAGATTAATTGCAGCGCTCGGTGTATCCCAGTGTTGGAGCCTGTGATCTGGCCCTGTTCAGTTTACTGGTGAAGATGTAGTTGAGCTGACTAAAAGTAAGAGGGCAAGCACCTTACTCTGCACATCACTGGCACAGAAGAGAAGCACACCTGGAACTACTGGAGGATCCCCTACCACAGAAAGAGAAAGAGTGGCCTTCCAGCTCCCAGGGAGTGAATAAGAGGTAAAATTTTTCTCCTTAGAGCTCACTCCTCTCTAAAGATAGGCAGTGTAGGAGTATTAGAATGACTGTGAGTAATGAGCTATTCTCATTTGCAAAATGAGACAATATGATACCATTTTTCAGAGTGATGACAAAATGGAAAAATTAATTATTACTTTGCCAGTTAGAAAGTAGCTTATGTTATGGAAAAATGATTTTGAAATGTTCTCTATATAGGCAAGTGTGCACAGATAGTACATCTGGACAAAATAGAAATTAAATCCACCTATTTCTTAGAAAACAAGGCATTTACAGTTGTTACAAGATCTATAAACTGTCCAGTTTGACATACCAGCAGTAGTTTTTATGGAATGGAAATCTATTCAAATGGAGAAGAGGCCAATATAACTCAAGCCTGAGTAAATGATGTCCAGAATCCTTGTGGGCTGAGCTTTTCTTTAAACAAGGAAAACACATCACTTCTTCTGGTTAACTCTGCATGATTTTTAGCTTCTATGTGAATTGGGAAGATCTCTTTGTAGGTGTGTGTCCAGATGAGTATGCACACACACGGTAGACGTATTGATAAGGACACAGATTATAGTTCATACACATGCATGAACACATATATTTCCAACTGTGCACAAAGGGAAAGAGTTTTCAAAGTATTTTTAAAAAGAAATTTATTTAACTATTTTTCATGTCTCAGGTGAGTTCATTAGTAAATTAGAACCACCTTACAAAATTGGATTTTACATACTCCCTGAGAACACCTTAGTAATATAGTGCATAGAGAGATAAACATCTTCAAAAGGGGATTCAGTTTCCTAGTCCAACTGCACCTGCGTCTTCGACACTGGGGTGGGTTGACCTTGGTCAGATGCCAAACATCCACTCAGCTGCTCTCTCACTCCCCCTCCTCAACAGGACAGGGGAGAAAATAGGATGAGAAAAATTGTGGGTCGAGATAAAGACAGGGAGATCACTTACCAATTACCATCATGGGCAAACCAGACTCATCTAGGGGAAAATTAAAATAAAAATAGAGTTGGATGGTGAGAAACAAGGACAAAAATGAGAACACCTTCCGCCCTGCTGCTCCCCCTTCTTCCCAGGATCAACTTCACTCCTTCATTCCCAACTCCTCCACTACCCCTCACTCCAAGCAGCGCAGGTGGATGGGAAATGGGGATTGCGGTCAGTCCATAACAGCTCGTCTCTGCTGCTCCTTCCTCACAGTTTTCCCCTACTCCAGCGTGGGTCCTTCCTTTAGACTGCAGTCCTTCAAGAACTGCTCCAGCATGAGTCCTTTCCATGGGGTGCAGTCCTTCAGGAACAGGCTGCTCCAGTGTGTGTCCCCCATGGGGCACAGGTCCTTCCAGGAAACCTGCTCCTGCGTGGGCTCCTCTCCATGGATCCCAGTTCCTCCCAGGATCCTGCTCTGGCACAGGCTCTCCACAGGCTGCAGTGTCATATCTGCTCCACCATGGTCCTCTCCATGGGCTGCAGTGGATATCTGACCCACTGTTGAGCACTTCCTCCCCCTCCTTCTTCAGTGACCTTGGTGTCTGCAGAGTTGTTTCACATTTTCTCACTCCTCTCTCCCAGCTGCTGTTATGCAGCGTTTTTCACCCTTCTTAAATATATTATCACAGAGGTGCTACCAACATCACTGATGGGCTCAGCTTTGGCCAGCAGCGGGTCTGTCTTGGAGCCGTCTGGCACTGGCTCTGTCCGACATGGGGGAAGCTTCTGGTGTCTTCTCACAGAAGCCACCCCCTGCAACCCCCTGCATGGACACCCAATGCAAAGACCTGGCTTAGACTGCTATGGATCACTCTCTGAAGAGGCTCTTTTCTTTCTCTTGGCAGACTAGATGACTAGCCACGGTAATGTCAGAGGTGCCCCACAGCAGCACATCAAGTAAACCAAAATCCAAGTGTGCCTGTGTCCTGACAGAATCAACAGAAAGAAATTCACAGCATCCCAAGCTGGGGCTCAACAAGTCATTGTTAACTAGGCAGCCAGATACGTCAATTTTCTCTCATTTTTCATTCTTTTTCTTAGGCATAATGTATAGGTGCTTCTTTCTTAATTACCGCATGCAAGCTTGGTGTTTATTAGAGTTTGTCTATAACTTTATAGGTATATATGTATATATTTATACATACATACACACTATATCTATAACATTTCAAAGAAATAATTATGCTTCCATTATCACAATTAGGAGTTATAAAACTCCACTATGAAAAATTATTTAAAATATAGTATAACTGCTTCTCAAGAAGGCAAACTTTATGCCTTCATTTAAAAAAAAGAAATTATTTTTAGAAGCCTAATCTAAGAGAATTGCCGATAGGTGTTCATGTGAGGTACCTGGAGGCTTGAGAAGAGAAATCCCTGCAGCCAGCTGACACAGGACTGTCACAGGACTCTCCCAAGGGGGTTGTTACCACATGGAGGAAGTGCTGGAATGAAATCTCAGGTGGTCAAAAATTCGTGTTTGGTTCAAAAAGATCCTAAATTGTAGAATCTCACAAAGTATCATGGCTCAAACATTTTAGCAGCCAGCAACAAACTGCATCAACTACTTCCTACAAATGTAGGAGCTAAAGTTCAGAAAAGAACTCAAAGTTCATAAAAAGTTTCCTCAAGCATACCAAGCTGAGTGGTGCGGCTGATTTGCTCGAAGGAAGGGATGCCTTCTAGAGGGACCTTGACTGGCTCAAGAAGTGGGCCTATGTGAACCCCATGAAGTTCAACAAGGCCAAGTGCAAGGTCCTACACCTGGGTCGGGGCAATCCCCAATATCAATACAGGCTGGGGGATTAACTGATTGAGAGCAGCCCTGTGAAGAAGGACTTGGGAATACTGGTGGATGAAAAATTGGACATGAGCCAGCAATGTGTGCTTGCAGCCCAGAAAGCCAACCGTATCCTGGGCTGCAACAAAAGAAGCATGACCAGCAGGTTGGGGGAGGTGATTCTGCCCCTCTACTCTGCTCTGGTGCCACCCCACCTGGAGTACTGGGCGGGGGGTACATCCAGTTCTGGGGTCCCAGTACAAGATATAGACCTCTTAGAGCGGGTCCAGAGAAGGGCCACAAAAATGGTCAGAGGGCTGGAACACCTCTCCTATGAAGAAAGGCTGAGAGAGTTGGGGTTGTTCAGCCTGGAGAAGAGAAGGCTCCAGGGAGACCTTATAGCAGCCTTCCAGTACCTGAAGGAGCCTACAAGAAAGCTGGAGAGGGACTTTTTACAAGGGCATGTAGTGATAGGGCAAGGGGTAATGGCTTTAAGCTGAAAGAGAGTAGATCTACATTAGATATAACGAAGAAATTCTTCACCATGAGGGTGGTGAGACAGTGAAACAGGATGCCCAGAGAAGTTGTGGATCCCCAACCCTGGAAGTGTTCAAGGTCAGGTTGGATAGGGCTTTGAGCAACCTGATCTAGTGAAAGCTGTCCCTGCCCATGGCAGGGGAGTTGGACTACATGATCTTTAAAGGCCCCTTCCAACCCAAACCATTCTGTGATTCTATGAAAATAACTACTAGAAAATTCAACAGTCACTAAGGAAAATAATAGCACTTTTTCAGCACAAAAAATGTTTACAAGCCATTGCACACAACACTGAGACTGGGACAGTTCAAATATACACAACTTGTTGGCAATGCAATTTTATGAATGGGTAACTAGACCACAGCATTAAGGAACTGCTGCTGTGAGACCCCAGACAAGCTGCATATCCTCCCGCCTATTTCTACCCTGTCGGCTTGAAATCTAACTTTTCTGGGAAGGGATTATCTTTTGTCTGTGTTACTCAACATCTGGTACAGTGTGGTCTCTCCCAGTTAGGACCACTAGATGCTATTGTGACACAAAGAGCAAATCATAGTATTCTCAAGTATTTCAATTCTACCTGGTTATTCTTTAAACTAGGTATTATTCCCAAGTATCTTATAACATTATAATTCTTTCCCTAAAATGCAATGTTCCCATCAGCATTTGCAGTCTACATTTTCATTGTCTCTATCTATCTGATATGCTATTTTCTTTCTTTCTTTCTTTCTCTCTTTCTATCTATCTATTTGTCTGTCTATCAAGGATGTATCAAAATGTCTTATAAATATCTTTTCATTGTCTTATTTTTAAGTCACATCTGTAATTGCCACATTTCCAATTGTTTTTTTCAAAGCAGAGGCTCCCCTCCAAACAAAGAAGCAAAAGCTGTATTAACAGATGGAGTGACTTATCTGTATGTATTTTCACCATTATTTCACAGGACATTTGGAAGCATCCATCTTCATGGCATTGTTCTGTCCTGCTTGAAGGATTATGGCAGTCTGTATTCAAAGGACAAAAGCAATGCCAGGATTATCTGTGGAACTCCAGCCATCTCCAGTGATGTCCTGTCTTTTGTATCTGTTAAATACTAAGCTGTTCCCTAGAGGTCCTTATTAGGCGTTTTTTTGCTGTCTTAAAAGTTGTCCTCAAACATGATAATTTTAGATTTAGGATCATAGTACTTTCTGATGCATGGGACAAGCAAACTCTGCAGTAACCAATTTGCAACTCCATTCCTTGATTTCGAATACATGTTAACTGCTTGCTTCTTATTTCTTCTGCTGTTTCACCATAAAAATAGAAGTACATGTGGTTTTTGACCTCCCCCCTTTCCTCACACCACCACCTGCCAATGAAGACATTCTGCAGCATAAATAATTAATGCTGTCATCTTAATTCCTAGGCTGCTACCAAGAAGCGTGGCCTCTTCACAGTTTCTTTTCTGTTTCCTCAGTCATTGCTGCATCCATAATGAAGTGCAACATGAACATAATGTTAAAGCTGCAAATTTAAACACACAGATGTTTAAACACACTCTCACAATAATGCTAGGTGAGCAAAGCTGAATATGTCCACTATTTCTGACACTTAGCAAAGGTAAGATCTTGCAAAAAAATCTGCTAGTTAGCAGAAGAACGAACGTGACTCCATACAGTATGAAAACTCCCTCATTACCCATGATAAAGAACCTATGGCTCTGTGATTTCTGCAGTATTGCTGGCAGCTGCACTGTGAAAGTTGCTTCCCAGCTTTCCTCCAAGACCTCCAAGCCTCAGAAGCAGGAAACACAAGAATTCACTTTCTTCTGCAATTACAAGGTAGGCTGATATGAAGAGGTTTCAGATTTTTCCCAGAAGAAACAAGTTAATGATGGGCATCGCTTATAAAGCATGATTAGCTCAGATCCAGCATCAGTAAAATTGTGTTAAAGACCATGTCAGAATCTTTAACAAGACCTGTTCATGGATTTTGGTTTCTAAGTGCTTACTCAGACATGCTCCACAGCCTTACAGAGGAGTTATAGTGTTGTTATACTATACTGTTATGTTGGTTAGGTTGCAGATTGTCAGGTAAGCGCATTGGCCATAAGAATGAACACAGATATTAGAGTCATTGCTGCTGGCACAAGCATGGGATGATACAGAATATGGAGATGGCACTTAACCATCACATTTAGAATCACCTATAGGAAGCCTAAATATACAATCTGGTTTATTGCATGCCAGAGAGGAGTAACTTGAAAAACCAGTGAGCCACAATACTGGCACTCTCAGAATTTCAGAAAGTACCTCTGTTTGTTCAAGACTTGAGGGGCTGGCCTGTCATCAGTTTACATCACTAAAATGGAAATGATCCCTTTGGTTTGATTCAGTTACCTTCCGTAGGCACCTAAAGCCATTTGACATGCCCTAGGGAATCCTACCTGCACTCCTGCTACTACTACAGAAGGTCACTGGTCTCCCACAATTCTTGTGTCATATCTGCCAGCCCCGTGTACATGTTTGAGACACTTTAGGGCATTAAAGATGGTGTTAGGCACCTATCTATGGATGAGCCCTTAGCAATAGACTAAAATTAATCTCACCTAAAACAGGCGTTTAGTGTAAATGGCTTTCCCAGGTTCTGGTCTGTTATCAGTGGAGGAATACAGGCACCTTCAAAGGATATTCATTCCTTACTAACATAGATGTCCAAGGTGACTGAGATGAAATGCCTTTGGAAATTTACATTTACTTTGTCTAGGAATACAAGATTTATAGTAAGTAACTATTCACTTATTTATCTACTAATGCAATTTTAAGTATTTTCCTATGGATAAGTATATTAAAATTGGCATGTATTTTATTCCAAATATTATTTAAAATAAGGCAGTTGAAATGTCAAAGTTACTAAAGTCTCCAAACACAGTATTTTGACTTCTATTTTCTTTAGTACCTTGTAAAGTTTTCAACTTTCAACAGAACAAAGCACTTTTTTCCCTTAACGTTCAAAATATTGTTTTCACAATGTGGAAACAAGTGAAATTTACACTTTGGAGAAGGAGTATCATGAGGCCTACCCTTGAGTTATATCTCCCAATTCCAATTTAGTGGTGCGCACAGATGGGCCTGTCTTTAAAGATTAATTTCTCGAGAATGTGGTTTTCTAAAACAGCAGTTTCCAGCCTTTTTACCATACTGAAAATCCCTCGTATGTATTCCAGTGGAGGCTCCAATCTATACACAACAAATTTAAGCAAATTACCAACAGCAGCATTTTCTTATTTAATTTCGTATGTCTTCATATTTGTTGGTGAAATCCTTAATATAGACTATTGGTTGAAGAAGGTAGGCTACTAGTATCCACTTTCAAAATGCAGAAGGGTTACAACAGCTTCCAGATCTACATTTTAAATATAATTGATCAAATAAACCAGCATAAACAGAAAAATGACCAACCCCTTCACTGGGGACTGGAAGGCAAGAAGTGTGAAGCCACATCCTACCAGAAGGCAACACCCATTAAAGAGGTTCAAGTTGCTGTTTGGTTGTTTTTCTCTAAATTAAGATTTCTCCAAACTCTGAATAAGATTTTTAATATTTTTCCCTATAATCAGATGAGATGAAACCTACCCGCCCTTTTTGTCTGAACATGTACATGAACGTGCATGTAAAAATAGCCAGAAATCTCATCACAATATCCAGAAATATATAAGAAATACTGCTAATAAATTTAACTGCATAACACACCTTAGATTATCCCAATAACTTGCCTTCATATGAATGTTGTATATAGATTTGTTGTATATAGATTGGAGCCTCCACTGGAATACATATGAGGGATTTCCAGTATGGTAAAGAGGCTGTAAACTGCTGCTTTAGAAAACCACATTCTCTAGATCATCCCCAATCTAATATCGTTATTCTAAATGAGTAAGGCTGTGAATTGTATAAGAAGAAAGTGACCAAAGTTTTCTTAGCGAGATCTTCACAAAATTTGGGAACTAAAGAAGCAGATTTCAGAGGAAAAGTCCACGTGACAATGGAAGAAGTTTCTTACTGGAAGTGCTTACTAACCTCCTAATGAAAACTATCTATGGGAGAGAAGCTTTCAAGTTCTCCACTACCTTTGTTTGAGTGGAAGAGAATTTGGAAATGGAAATAAAAATAAATTTATCACAAAGCTAATGTGGACAGGAAAGATAATCCTGTTCCAGAACAAATGGTTCTGCCATAACTGTCCATTATACATTGGCTCCTGTGCCTTCTTAATGAACTGATGAATGCAATACATAACGACTCACAGAAGTTAGATACAGTGTCCCTTCAGATTTTCATGATGATGACATCTTGACATCTGCTGTCAAAGCTTTTGTGTACCTCCAGCTTCTCACATACTAATAAGTTAGATACCTCTAATTTCATAAGAGATTAAAAGGTCAGAGGCACAGAGTCGTTCCACGGTACTTCAGCTGTTGAATAAAAATATCACAGTAAAAAAAAAAAAAAATCTGCATTCCCCACCAAAACCTGGAGAATGTAAGGAAGATGGTACAGTACAAAACTAATACCAGCATGTTATTTAAAGTCATAGAAGAAAAGAGAGGAATGGAGGTTAAAACAATCCTTCCCTTGTAAAGAAAGACTACTGAAAGGAAGATTTATCTGTGTTCATGTATGCAAGAAGACTGGAGCTCAAACATGTGACCGCAACAATGAAACTTCTTGACATTTATGTCACTCATTTTTAGGACAATGTCTGACACATCTGTTGTAACACTCACCCTTCACTATGTAGGCAAGCAACAGTGTATTACAATAAGTCTTCCCCATCATACCAGGTTGGCCAGGGCCTGGTTGCCTCTAAAGACAAAGGGATTCAAGGAAGAAGGTGGTTGCAACAAATACTGAACATACATTGGACACTACTAGCAGAAAGGGATGCGTATCCTTCACTGCCTAGTGAACTTCTCCAGAGGATTCTCCAAGCTTTATCTCTGAGCCAAATACATGAAAGAAAGATCCTGTTCACCTGAAGAGAGTCAGGATTTCACCACTTAAATCCTGGATGGAAATACAAATCAGGACTTTAGTATTATGCTGAAAAATTTCTCATTTTAGATTGGTTAAGTCCTGACACTTTGAAAAATGGAAGAGTTACACACCAATCAATTTCTCAGTATGTTTAAACCATGGGGTCTGCTGAAATTTGCAGAATTTCCTTCACTCCACAACGTAGTTTAACATCATCCTTAAAGTAATTCTTTCCTTTTTGCCTTTTTAGGGTAACCCTTGACAATATCAAAGTCCCTTGTTTTATATCCAACAAGTGTGCTTAATAATCATGTGGTAATTTACTCAAAAATGCTTGCTTCTTACAGGCCATGCATTGCTTGTGTACAATTGTTGTCTATCACCCATATTGCAAAGGGGGAAAACCCATTTTAAGTGTGCTTAAGGGTGTATTTTTGAAAGGGTAGATTCACAAAATGCTGGCTTTCACTCTTTCGCTAGGAAAGCTGAAAAAGAACCGTCACAAAGGGATTAAAGACCAAGGAACAATTTTCTTCCATATACCCTTCCACCTATTAATCTGATAGATTTGCTCTTCAAGAGAAGGGGAAGATATCAAAACTTTCCTCCAAGTTAGCTGAAACACTGTAAGTCATACGTGGCTACTGCTGGTCACATGAAGGATTCCTTGTTCTCAGTTGATAAGCGCTAGATGGTCTGTGACCATAAGTTTGTAATAAGAGTATGAAAAAAACCCAGCACTATATCTGCTGGAGCTGTAAGAGAAGATAGACAAAAGACTGTAGCTAGCCTGATATAAAAGCCAGAAGTGCAAAAGCTCCAGATACCAGGAAGAACACCAAAAAAATGAGCAGAGGTAGAGTCAAGAGGGTTGGTATCAGCTCCAGACTAAATAAAGGTATCCGTAAGGGTATCTGTAAGGGGCAGGATTTAATTGCTCCAGCGTAAGTACATAGGGCCATTTGAGACACCAGCACAGGACTGACCAGATATGACACCAGACTTCTAAGATCTCAGTTCCCTTATTTAGGCCAGGTGGGATACTCTAGGATATCTCAGATGGCCACTGTATCCCACCCTAGGTGCCTAAGCTGTCGTCATAGTCCACCCAAGTCCATCCCAGTGGAACCTAGAGAGCTATTAGCTGACTAAATGTAGATTAGGGTGAGCTACGTAGCTCTGCAGGCTTCACTGACTGTATTAACTAAACAGTCTCCATTGGCTAAAATTGGCTTAACATCTATCTCACAGCTAGGCATACAACTCTATTTAGACGCTCACATTTAGGTGTCCACTTTGAAGATGGATCCCATCCCCAAATGCAGAGTCTCAGTTAGTGCCTTGACATAGGCATTTAGTGCCATTTGAGATGGTGCAGGACATCTGAGATACCTGGATGTCATTGGCAGATCTGACCTGAGACCTGTGGGAAACCTGAAGCCTTCTGGACCAGTAGTGGGAGGCCAAGCAGAACAGCTAGGTTGACCAGGGCTTTTCAAATGTCCCTAAACACTATATTTAGGAAAAAGGAAATCAAGACCTATTTATTCAGCATCTGAACCTGAATGATACCCACTCTGCCCCATTAAGATCTTCAAGAGCAGACCCACATGCATATTCAAAGACCCTTCTTGTGATAGCTATCTGCCAAAAGGCACCAAGTCTTCTGGGCCTTTAAAACCAATTTTCCAGCTGAGAAAGGACAGAAACAACTCTTGCTTTAACCCCTGTATTACAAACGTGGACATGGACCCCCTGTGACATGTAATGCTTCAGCAGGATGGAGGCAAGCTCTCCCTCAAAAATACCAAAACAATTACCAAAGTCCAGTTTTGGGAAAAACTGTGCCTCAAGAATTTTGTCAGCATAAATACATCCTGTTAGTGCATGGATATCTTACTTACCTTACTTACCAGCCTTATCGTCACACAGAATCACAGAATCACTAAGGTTGGAAAAGACACGTAAGATCATCAAGTCCAACCATCAACCCAACACCACCATGCCCACTAAACCATGTCCCACAATGCCACGTCCACACGTTCCTTGAACACCTCCAGTGATGGTGACTCCACCGCCTCCCCGGGCAGCCTGTTCCAATACTTCACCACTCTCTCAGTAAATAAATTTTTCCTAATATCCATCCTGAACCTCCCCTGGTGCAACTTGAGGCCATTTCCTCTCATTCTATCACTAGTTACATGAGAGAAGAGACCAACTCCCACCTCGCTACAACCCCCTTTCAGGTAATTGTAGAGAGCGAAAATCTTACTTTGATAAGGCTGCTTGTAAACAGAAAGTTTCCAGGGCCACAAGCTGGCAAGACCCAACACATCTCAGGAGCCAAGTCCTTCTCACCTGCTAAGAAAAGAAACCTGACAGATGACATTTAACAGTGTCACCGCTGATACATGTCATATCGAGGCTGTGTAGCTGGTGTGGGGACTCAAAAACAGTACCACTGCTTGGAAGATTCCTCCTGCTAGTCTCTCTTTTGCTGTCATGATTTCACAGGAGAAAATGCTGGAGTATTACAGCACACCTACACAGCCAGATAACTGACCTCCCCCATTCACTCCAGCACCCTGAGTCCTCTGAGCACCCACACTGCAAAAACGCTACTTTGCTCCTGGGACCTCTTTAGGAACAAACCATCTAACACCCTTCAAAACAGAAATCAAGTGGATTTGGGGGGTTAGTTCACTGTGGGGACCACTGCTAAAAGACAGTACAAAGCAGACTGATCCAAAGTTGACTCCCTCAACCCTGCACTGTCCTGCTACACTGAAAAATATGAACAAGTAAGTGTGCACCACTTTACCCATGGGCTAAGGATCATTCCCTAAGGCAGATTCATCAGGCAGTGTAGATTTAGCCTTAGACACTAGGCCCAAGGGAGAAAAGCAGAATTGCTTCAACTGTTGTTCATTCTGCTGGGATTTTTCGTTGTAGACAAGATAGGAATAAACCAGATAGATTGCATTGTCGTTCTAAACGTCACATTTCACCCACATGTGACAAATGCAGAAAAATTCTGTGTTGGGAAGGTAAGTATTAGGCAAACTGTGCAAGCTGGGTTGCAAAATGCAGTCTGTCATTAGCAATGCTGAAAGCAAGAGCATCTGTGAAAGCAGCTGAGGAACCTCAAGAATACGAGGCAAAACTACGTGACACCAGGATAATGATGAAAATAGAGAATGCTGCGACTTGAAGGGGCAATCTACCTCAAATGATGAGTTATCATAATTCAGAAAGGTGAGAGCCAGTATGTGGTGCCTGGAAGGAGGAATTCAGGGTAGGAAGAGGAAGGAAAGAAGGAAGATAGCTCAGGCTTAGGAGTCCTCTAACTTTCAGGAGAACCAAAGAGAAAACGCATCACTGCACCAGCTTCTGTATCTCACAAAACAACGCCCTTTACCCTTACCGTTTCCTTTTCACCTCATCCTGCTGGGTGCAACTTTGCATCAAATGTTGTGAAATACAAATTTCACATCAGCTCAGGAGTAGCAAATGTCTGGCTTCATGGAGACGCATGGAACCAACTCATTCTCATTTGGGGGCTCTTTCCTCTTTATAAAGGGTGGCTTGCTTCTTTAATGTTGTTTTAGACCATAGAGGAGAGATAGAGAGAAATACCATCATGGTATCATCAGGGGCTTTTTAAGACTCTAAAAGGCAATCAACCAATACAGTGCAATACATACAGTTCTTGTGTTGTTTTCTTTAGTAACCTCTTCTATTACCACAACTGAAAATTATAGTTAAAAATCCACCATATGGGATAGATTAATCCCACTTTAATTTACAACAGTTTCCACCGGATTGCAAACTATTTCCCTGTATTAAGTGTTTATTATAAAATCACTGTCTAAGAATTGGAAAAGAAACCATACAATGTTTAAGAAAAATCACAAGCACTGGTCATCGTCCTGGAATACGTTAGTAAAGTCTGAGCTAAATTAGAGACCTGATAAATATATTAGCACAGCACCAATAGTGCATAATGAAATCTTTTAAGTAACATAGGGAAAAGGAATAAAGTTATTAAAAATAAATGTCTTTTTCTACAATGGCACATGCAAGGGGTCTCCACTGTATTAAAGCATATAAAAATAATGGAGAAGAAAATTGAGTTGTGAGCACTGAGATTTTCTACATTTGCTTATTTTTAATGCAGAATTCAGGCAGGTGTCTAAGGCAATATACTACAGTTTCATGTATAAATGAAGCAGTAAGTTTCAGTAACTTGAAATTAATTTAGATTAAAATTGAAGTTTAGCTCCAAATGGAATTGAGTTGTGAAATAGTCCTGTCAAAAATGAATGGAGATCTAAATTTAAAATGACTGTTGGCTAACAGAATAGTGGAATATTGGTTAAAGACTGTGATTTGAAGCCCATGCTTACTAAAAAGCAGATAAAACCAAGTCTTTAAGGAGAATTATCTGGCCCATGTAAGCCATCATTTCAACTTGTGACCAAGTTAGTAATATTTACTTTCCTTCTTAGTTTTATAAATATAAAATCACCTTTAAAATGCCACCATACAAATCTTAAGCTGACTTTTATGCTAATGTTTCTGAAAAAGGTAAAAAAATTAAATATTTCTTTATCTACTGGTAATGCTTTTAAGCCATATTTGCTCTCTCTTTATTTAAAAACAAGCAAGCAAAAAACCCCTGTTTCCTTACAACAGTATTCACCAAATCACTTGGCTATTTTATTAAAATATACATCAATAAGAAATGTTAAAAATCAGAAGTGACATTATTTTGGAGGGTGAATTGCTAATAAAGCAACACAGATTTTCATCCTGTGTGAAACAGCTGGACCATGACGAGATCACATTAGCACTAATTAAAATGATATTTTTTTGTGCAGTTTTTGTTAATCCAGCTTCATTGGACTCAAAAGGATTTCTGAAATCTGTAATAAAAGCTATTATGTAATCTTACTCCGGTTCTCTTGCATCAGGTTACTGTGTGAAATTTCCCTATAATAAACCATATTTTCTTAAAACTCTCACTCAATAAAATCAATATTAAGTTTTTTACTATTATAGCTGGTGTTTCCCAATATATGATCCTCATTTAATTAAAAAAAATTAAAGCTTTAATTTATTTTTGCTTAACGAACAAGAAAAATATCATATTAAAGGCAACATTTTGCCATGTTTCTCTTCCTCCCTCACTTTCCCAGGTCCCTGTTGTTCCCAATGTATAATTTGCAAAACATATTGCTTCAATACTTACAATGAGAGAGGCGGCCCAGCTGTGGGAGGGAAAGGACAGCAGTCTCCAATATTACCATAATAATCTGCCTAAGGTCCCATGAGCCCTCTGGAGTATACAATTCTCTATACTGCAGGCCCCAGCTGGAGAATGTTCTCTTGACATGTATGCCAACCTTTGCCTGCAGGCAAAATAAAAAAAGGCAGAGAAGTAATCATGAAAATAAAAAATCTTGTCAACTGTGGTAGGATGCAGTTTCCATGTTTTTTTGCTCACGTAGGCAGTCATTGTGCTAGCAAAATGATAGGAGACGTTAAAAGACTGCAGCTGGTACGTGTTTTGCTGGAGAAGGGAGAACATCATGTGCCACACTAATTCTGCAATTCTAACTTTGGGGAAAAAAATGAGCAGTGATATTGTATTACTGTCAATATGCATGACAGCTTTATTTACCTCCTCTTCTGATGGCTGCTCATTACAGGATTTAAGCAGGAAAGTGAAACCCTGACAGTGTTGTGCTAATTGCAAAGGGCCAGATTGTGATCCTCATTGTTTTGTGTTGGGTGGTTGGGGTTTTTTTCACAGCGGTGAGGGCTCTCAGGCAAATAGTCTTGCTGGCTCAGTGGGACTAATTGGGAAGTAAATGCCCATCACTGTGAAAGCCATGCAATTGGCTCAGTCAACTTTGCAAGAAAAAGAAGCATGACTTTAAATCAAATAATGCAGTAAACAGAAAAGGTGGTTGGAAGACGCATGTATAAGATCAAAAACCAAATATATGCTTTTGCTCTTCAGTTTCAAACTTAATTTGAACCCAAGAACCCAAGGTCTTTCTTCTGATTTCATTCAAAGAGATCCAAGTAAGAGGAACACCAACATCACCGAGTTCAAAACAAGTCCCATGTTTAGATAGATTTCTAAAAAAATAAAAGTGGTATTCTGCAAAGAAAGAAAAGATGTGTGTGTACCAGTCATGGGTCGGAGGCTGTATTTTCAAAACAGCGTTGTCAAAGTAGGACAAAGGGCTATTTACCATTTTAACCATAATTAACACTAAAACAAGCTTTCCTTTTATTTTCCTTTGCTACTAGAAGACATACTCCCACTCAAATGCATGGTATTTCATCTCACAGTAACCCCATGGATTTTACAAGTGCACTCAAGGTGGAAGATCTTTGGTACTAAACCAGTACCCAAACTGAAAACCTCAACCCTCCTGTCTGAATGAGTTCAGAATACAGCATCCATCAAAGGGAGTCATATATTTCTTATTTTTGGATTAAGAAATTGATGTATTTTGGATAGCGCAGATTTGTGTAACCATAAACCTGTATGCAAGTGAGGTGAAAATGGCTGTGGAAAACTAACAGATCAGAAGAGAGCTGCTTCAGGCTCAGAGGACACAGGCATGGGAGAGATCCAGAGACAGGGGCTGGTCCCAGCAGAAGTTTCAACGCAGTCACCATCTGCCTCCTTCCTTCCTACTCCCCCCTAACCCACACAGAGTTTTTTCTTTATGCAATTAATAAAAACAAGCCTGTTAATTTAAAAGTACCTACCTATATGTGTGTACGTAAATTTGTATTTTTTTTATTCTCCAAAATCTGTTTTCACCTCCTTTGCCTCCTTTCTTCAAGCCACCTAGAAGGAACAAGAACATGTATAGCTCAATAACTGCTCTTGAAGGATATGTACAGTAGCAAGTTAAAGAGTTCGATTTGTTGTCTGAAAGTGGAAGTCATTACTAACACTGGGTGGACTTGGGAGAGACCCTGTCTGTCTGGCACGTGAATGAGATTATTCTTTAAGTCTGCCAGCCAAGTGGAGCTTAATTGAAGACGCTGGAGAATTTAAAATGAGGAGAAAATGAAAACAAAATAAAATATATATTGAAAGTGCCGGGCCAAGATTAAACAGTGTAGAGAATATTCCACGTGGATGTAAGAGAAAGAAGGAATCACAGCCAAAGCCTATTTAGACAGACTTGAGCAATGTCCCCTCACAAAACTACTGGCACTGAAGAATGTGACTCTCCAGAAAGAAGGGGCTTTCAGAGTCCAAGGCATTAACCCTTAGGAGAAGTTTTCATGTAGTGCAGCTTTGCATATAGGTGTCTAAACTGTCTATCTGCATTTCATCATGTGTAATGGGACATCGCAGTCAAAATGAACAAATAAAACCCACTTCTTATCACAGAATGAGTTGGAAGCCTGGTTACCATCACTGTGGCTGAGTTACATATATAACCTTGCTACCAGATTCATCTGTGTTCTTATAAGAATGAATATAGGTTTGGAGAGGCATTCCTTCTCTCTTTTCTTGCTTGTGTTAACTACTTACTGCTTCGAAGCCACATCTCCATCAGTAAATCAAACATTCCCATGTGCACTCCCTGGCACTGCAGTCAACCTGCACCGCACAGCCCAGATGAGAGCAATGAGACACAAACCCTACTACTCTCTGCAACAGGGTGGCCTTATCCAAGCCGCCCGCTGGGAATCAGCAATGCCCTTCATAAACTCCCAGATCGTCCCCAGGAGCAGTCTGGGAAAGCAGTACTCAGCATGGGCCAAAACCACGGGCAGAAAGATTTCCAATGCTATTTACCAGTACATGAACACATTTTGCTTGTATTTGAAATCAGTTTAGTAGAATTTCTTTGGGTTAGTGAGACCACTATAAATGCATAAAAATAGTAACCATCCTGCAAAGCTACTACTGTAAGTAGTTCAAAAAAAGTAGTCTATAACTGGATCACAAATCTCTGTGAAACATTTATATTTTATTTGCTGGTTCAATCACCTAAAAATAAATGTTTGATATGATATGTCATTGTGACATAAAAAACAAAATGAGTTTTCAAAAAATGTAACAGGAGTATATGCTAGCTTAAAAAAATGTGGTTGGTTTATGTCCGAAACAATTTTATGAATCCAACCCAGAAAGAACGTATAATTTGGACTTGTCTGAATTTGCGTTTTCCTTCAACTAGATGTACTCGTTGATATTAGTAATATTTTGGTTGATAAGCAATATGAATAGGACAGGAGGCCAGAGTCATTAGCAACAAAAAAACACTGTCTCACAGAACATGTATTTTAACAAGTGTAGCCCTCCCATAATCTCCAAATTACACAATTACACAATTCCATGGTTTTGTCTTGATGGTAGGAATACAAGTCGGGGTTTTGCAAATTAATTTTCTCTTACTTTCTTCACCCAGTGGGATGAGAGAAACTGGTCTAACCCATTTACCTTAGGCACCTATTTTTGCATGGCATGAAACCTGGAAGTTCTTGTCTCTCTGCAGAGAGAGTCTAGTCAGCTAGCTGATTAGACAGCCAAAGTTAGGTAAAATGAATGGTCTGTTTCTGTTACTTCAAGTTGATTTGGAAAATCCCTCTAGGCATGAGATGTGCCAAGGGCCTTTAAAAATCCAGCTCCAGATCTCTGCAAAATCCCAACCACCTGTGTTATGTGCTCAGTTTGCAAGTGCTTTTCTGTGCTTTCCAAACCCCCTTGGCTCATGTCAGCAGAAAATATTTGCCACCAGCCCAAACGGTTCCAACTGCAGATGCTGCTGAGAAGCTGGCTCACCCCTGCAGGAGGAGGTCGGGAGTTGGCACAATACCGCAGGACACTGACAAAAGCAAAAGCAAAGCAAAAGGTGTATGCATGCAGCCAAGAGTTACCCAACAACCCCGCAGTGAAGGGAACCTACCACTCAAGCCTCCCATGCACATGGGATTAGGTACGCCGCAGTGGCTACCACGGGCCTGACACTGAAGAAGTTTACGGTGGGTGTCCACCTAAGGAAAGAATAGGAGATCAGAGCATTCACCCAAACAGAAACGACAATAAGAGATGAAACAAAATGAAAACAAGAATTTCTGAAAGTGAGAATAAGTATTTATACTCTCCACTGAGTGAGAAAGAATTGAGGATCTGTTACTTTTCTCACTGCAATGGGCCTTTGGCAGCTAAGCTCAGCCGTGCAACATAATTGTCCAACAAATCTAGTTGCTACTCTGGGGATAGCTAGCTTCCCACGTTTCCTTAGAAAGGAAGTAGTAGACAGCTATGTATTCATACTGGAAAGATAAAAGCTTTGTTCCCTATGTTATTTTGGAGAGAGATCGGGACCAATCACTGAGTGCTTGGCAGATTAAAAAAAAAAAAAAAAAAAAAAAAAAACCAGAAACAAAATACAATGAATGTCTTCAGTCTCTGCACTGTCAAATATTCTCCTGTCCTCTCACAAACCTTTGGATGATTTTGAAAACCCTCCAGATCTCTGTTATGATGCTTATCCCAGAGCCTGGGAACTGCTAACCAATCAAGGGAATATTTGCCGAACACAACACACCGTTCAGAGACATGACTAGGAAAATAGGATTTGTGAGTTGCTACGGAGGAACCACTGAAACCCTGACGGCAAAAGGAAAACAAAATATTTCCCTATGATAACAGAGATTTTCACATAAATGAAAAAGAGGAGAGAATGACTTGTACAAGAAAATTGTCGAGCAATATCTGAAATACTGAATGCAGCATGAACCTGGTGGACCCCTTGTCATGGTATGTTGCACTTCTGTCAAGAGTATGAAATAAAGGGAGAGGGAGGGAAGAGTAAAAACTGACAGACTACAGTTCACTGAAAATCTGATCCAAAAGCCAACAGAGTATTTGGATTTTAATGAGTTCTGATTCAGTCCCGACAAGTTTATTTCTGTCTGTGAACAAGAGTTTTGGAAGTAAGCAGTATCACTTATAACACCAAGAGGAAAAATGCCTACAGATGGGCAAATTAGACACTTCTAAGAGCATTAGGAAGCATGATAAGCAACAGGATGGGCTTTTAAAATTAATAAATGGGCTTAAAAATAAGGTTATTACTTTAAAATTAGAAAGTTAGTGATAGGACCTGAAAAAAAACCCCTCCACAAAGAGGAAAATAAGTATCAATTGCTAGGAAAAAGTGACGTAACAGAGACACTCAAAAGATGCAGAGATTTTTGTTTGGAAAAAAAGAGAACTTGGAGCACTGAAGGAAAGCAGGATTATGATGTTAATAACTAGGTGAAAAGAAAGTTGTGTCAGGTCTCGGAGTCTCTTCTGTTTCTGAATTGTCTAGTACCAGTTAATTTTATTCTCTCCTTCTCTAGGTTTCCTAGCGCTGTCACCATGCTGGGCTCAATTCACCTCCGGTTCAAGAAAGAGATCACGATGCTGTGACTGAGCTGGTTACAAAAGGAAAACTGACTGTGATAATTCAGATTAACGTACAGGCATCAGTTTTCCTTGGCAAGCTGTTAACACAGATGCAAGTCTTTACAGAGGCTCAGCTCTCCTTTCTGCTTCCAGACTCTCCCCTCTCTGATTCCCCAGCTCCCAGTGGAAGTGAAAGGGACAGTGCCAGGGCAGGTCATTTTGCTTCTTAGTTGCTTTTCTTGACATCCACTTAAAAACCTAAAAGCATATTTATTCACTATTTGTTTTGCTGTCATAACTAAAGCCTTCCATCAGATACAAGAACCTCATGTCGAAATACACCAGAAGATTACCTCTATCTCAGAAAGCTCTTGGGGGCAAGTCTAATTTACTTCTGTAGAGTAGAAGGGAGGGGAGAAGCTACTGACGGAAATGTCATTCACTGGAGGGACAAAACTAATAACATTGCACAGAAATAAAAATATAAGTCTGTCCAAACAGGAAAAATAAGAATGCAACTCATACAACTGTAATTGAAAGATAAGAAAAATCTCAGATGTGGAAGAGGGGGGGATGGGGGGGCAACTTACTTCCTTGTCTGAGAGATACAACTCAAACAGTGGCTTCTCCTAGGCAAGTCATTTAAAAAAAATTCTAGTGCACAGAAGGCTGATCCAAACATCTGAGTTTACAGAAGCCATGGATTCAAACCAGGGCTGTTCTCTTGGTGTATGGAACAGTGCTCCTATGGTGGAGCAAAGGTTAGAGAACTATGGCTACAGAGTCACATCCAGAAAGAGACTTGAGCAACGATGGGACAACCTAGACAGAATTTAAAATATGTGATACAAGGCTCGTTAATCCAGAAGTCCAAAATTCAAAGCCTAGACTTATCGGCTGAAGCATCAAGTTCAAGATATGTGTAAAGTTCTGCAACTAGGAAAACGGCAGATCTAAAAAAGAGCCACTGGGATTCATGAACTACACAAGAAAGTGTAAGTGCTGTGTGGTTTCAATTTCAATTTCCATGCTTTAGAACCCCTTACAAAGCAGTGTGCAAAGACAGCACGTAGCATAAGGGAGTTGGTGTCACGGAAAAAAGCATGCTCAGGTTGTTTGCCTTACACTGCTTAAGTCAGAACTTACAGCAAGAAATCAGTATCAGTAATAGCATTGCCCATTATTAAGGTCCAGGGACATATTCTGGCTATATCTCAACTACACACTGGGAGCACTAGGCCACTGCATGCAGCAGCCTCATACTTTTTTATGCTGCTATTATTACTTTGAGTTCAATATAAGGAAACCCAGACTGCTGCCTGGGCAGGATGAGGTTGGATCCAAACTACTCCCTAGTCTGTGTGATCAGGGGATGAACGTTCCTATAAACACTGAAGTGAACAAATGATGCTGCTGAGGGACTGCCATGTCCTCCATGCAACACTTACTGTCACCTAAGAGGCCAAGGCTAATGTCATATCCTTCCCACCCCTCCATGCTTTTTCTTCAGAAAGGAAGTTTCTGGACCAGAAATGTTAAGTGAGAGGAACTTGCCACTGCAACTCTTTCTTCCCTCCTTATCCATGCTCTCATTCTTCTTGAACACCTGGTCATCCTCCCTGTTGGCCTGAGAAGAATCATCAGCTTTTTCGGCTTTTTCCTGAGACAGATATTTGTGAGTGGGTAAGTAACGATGATGCTGTCAATGCTGAACAGGAATGTATGCACTCTAATAGCCAATGAAATTTTCTGTGGTTATTTTGTGTATGGTATCCATATGTTCACATTCTTTATTGAACAGAAGGGACCATGGAGTATCTGCTTTCCTTAAAGACTTGTTTGGGGGTAAAAAAAAAAAAAAAACCCAACCTACTTTTCTAATGGATTTGTGTTCCATGTCTTTGCTTATCTATTCTTCAGTGTCAGGAGTAATCGATAAATGCAATAAATCTAAATAGATAAATTAATAAAAATTATAAGTGTTGCTGTGAGAGTGATGACAGCAGCTGTGATACAGGGGTGGTTATATATCAGTGATTACACATTAGCTCAGCGTAAAGAATTTTAAGATCCCAGACACCACAATAGCAACAACAAAAGCCCCACAACATGACTGCCTATACCATATGCTGCATTTGCATATAAAGAATACCTTGTACTGAGCGTACAGAGTTATAGAAAGAAGAAGGTGAGATGTGTTGGATCATCTCTCCAATCTCCCTGCTGACACAGAATCATTCCCTACCGGATATTTTTAGTGCTTTGCCCAGTCTAGATTAAAATGGAATTTAGTAGTTAGGCTTCTTTCAAGGACTCTTCTACAGCCCAATAGATCTCACAGTCAGTGTTATCTGATATTAGAGCTCTATTTTTTTTCATCTCTCCACTCTGCCCCATTACCCTCAACTCCATTTTTTTCAGAAAACTTCAGTCATGAGATATCCTGAGCTTGGGATCCAGCAAGAAATCAGCTTGATTATTCTTCACACTTCTTTTCATACTCATGAACAAGTGATATTTGTATACCCTATGTCACATATATGGCAATATTAACTTGCACTACCACATGATAACTGTATTTTTAGGAATATTTGTCTCCTGCATGCAACCAATATCCATATGACTAAGTGTAACATTCCAAATAGGCAACAGTCAGTCATGTTAAATTTGCCTTTAAAAAAATTTGTTCTCACCAAAAGTGGAGTTCTACCCGCAACTGCAAATGTCCATGACTCAAGTGTGCAAAATTAATCTTAAAGTGATAATTTTTTTGTACATAAAAATGTTAGATTTTTAAGCATCCTTTCCCAAACCTGCTCATGCTAGAAATAGGCATTTTAAAAAAAGGAGAATCTTGGCTTTCCAAGGGAACATTTCACACATTTGTCACCCAGCAGTGTAATGAGGTAACATACTTTAAAATCATGCAATGATATATATTCATGGAAGAAGAGCTACCCAGGATGGCTTCACAAGGGGAGGTTTCAGACATACTGCAAATAACATTGCTTACAACTCCCTAAAATAGTGAGTTCCCTTAAAATACCTTGACTTAAACTTTCCCAATGTGTGACTGCTTGGCATGGTCCAAACCTGTCATTGGCTTTCATTTGCAGATGACCTGCATAGCTTATTTGAGGTTTTGCTACCTGCTGACTCTGCGTCTACACTAAACACATGCTGATAAAACTCCCCACCGTATCATTCTGCAGTTTGTATAGATAACGGCTGACAAAAGAACTTCCTTCAGGACAGAAGTAGTTGTTGGCTTCCTCACCTGTGGCACATTTGCTCACCATCAACAGCCTTTCACTCTCTAATGACACAACCTTATTTCAGCTGTTTGCTCCAGTTAAAAAAAACGGAACATCAGCAATGAAGGGATCCTTTAAACCTTGAGCACTGATCTCTAAAACAGATATATTGAGGCACTAAAATGTTCTAAATATGATAACCAGCCTACATGGATGGCATCAGTTCCCACTTACATACTGACTGGATCATTTATCCAGAGAAGGTTGTTGGTTTGCTTTTTACTGGATATCACCTTCTTAACAAACACCTGAGTGCAGCATGCTACTGCCCCTAAGAAAGAAAACCTAGTCTCAGTGATACCCCATGGATTTCAGGTTTTTGTCCGTGGCTTCTAAGGTCTCAACAGAGATGTTTCAAATAATATGTGTGAGCTCTGCACCAGGCACCTGGGCCCTAACTGAGCAAAATGCTTATTTTTCTGGCTTAAGATCATCCTAAAAACAAATTAATGGCCCTTTCTTGACTGAAGTGCTACAGAAATAGTATAATCATATCTTTATTCTTCAGACTAGGCATCTCCTGGCCCCATATTACCCATTGTAAGTGTAACCTATTTATAAGGGGAAATTTTGGCATTTGAATTTTTGCAATTTCCCTGTTACAATGACAATGAAAAATATCGTCTCTTTAAAAAGGTAGGCACATATGTTGAAAAATATGACTATATGAAATGTAAGCAGTGAAAAACTTGAAAATAAAGTTCTTGTGCCTTCAATGGAAAGGTCAGTCAATCAAACTTGGGACTGCTATCTCAGCTCACCAGCCCATACCGATTTAATATAGAAAAGACCCATGTTTCCTGTGGAAACACAGCAAACCGCAAGCATTCATTTCCAAGTACTTAGGTATATTCAGCTGTGTGCACACAAACTTAAAAGCAGAGTCATATTACAATATTTAAATCAGAAGTAACTCATCATTTACAATGTAACGGTATTGTGTGTACAGCGGCATATCATGGTACCTGTATCTGCTGGTAGATAGGTAAGCAGATATAGAAAGGCATTTCAACAGATAGGTATGGTCTCACAACACGACTATTAACATATGGTATCCTTGGCAGCAGAAGTGGTCATTTAATGAAGCCCATTGTAGGTTGTGCATGTAATTTATGTTTTAACTTTTGTAAACAGCACCTAGTTGCTATGGCTGGAGGCTCTGTATAAATCATTAAACAAATATATTCAACAATTTATACAAAGTCAAGAAGCAGGAAATCTCCATTTCCATATTTAAATCTGCCTGCATGTACATCATTACTTTCTTTCATTAACTTGCCAATATATGCACCCCATCTGCATACTGTATTGAAGACAGTTGGTTTTTTTGTAGCCTATATTTATAGAATTCTGTATGGAACTGCAGAAAAATAAGTTGTAGTGATGGTTTATAACCTTTCTTTAAGTAACCAAGTCAAGAGAGGTCCATGACCAGATTAATAAAATTGCTACTTATAAAGAAATGAGCTATGGCTGCAAATCACAATCAAATCAGGACTTATAGAGCAAGCATATATGATCTCTTCCAAGCTCACATCAGGCCTCTTCTAGAAATTGAAAAAGCCAGTCCTACAGAGGCTCAAGCACAGGCTTTAAGCTTAATGTGAGTAATGACATTAGCATCAGCCGAACTTCTCTTGTGCTTAAATACATGTGTAAGTCTTCGTAGGATTGGTATCTAAATTCATATGGTTAGACTTTTATAGAACACAGAAACTGCAGAGTGCATAACTCTAAAAAAAAATGTACTTTTATGGTTGATTTTACTCACCCAAACAGTTCAGAGTTCTAATAAAAGGCACACAGAATAATACTATAAAATTGTTCTTATCCCTTATTCTCAGTAGCATCAGTCAATGAGAAGAAAAGACTATAGCCTATCCATATTTAATTATAAAGAAGGTTTCTCTCTGATTAATTGAATCATTAAACATGCACAGATACATTCCATGGTATTAAATATTAGTTACCTTCCAGTATATTAAGAAGTAAAAATCAGAGTGGATTAAATGGGAAGAATTATTCTTAGTGTACGTCTTACAGTGCATACAACCCCTCACTTGTTTCCCAGGAAACGAAAAGGAAGCTCAGACATTCAACACACAACAAGAAAATGTGCGTAGACTGCAGAACAACTGGCAAAAAATCTTGGCCTCTCTTTAATTTATTTATGGTTTTAGCTATTGTGCTGTTTATTCTAGCCTTTACAAAAGAACAATTCCAGTGCTTCTCATATTCCTGTACTGGCAGTTGGTGTTTCTATTAAAAATACTACTTCAGGTATTAGGAGATATGGAAAAGCATACCCAACCAAAATACCTGCAGCATATGTTCATAATAGGGAAGGATTTATCAAAATATTTTTATTTTAAAACCCCTGTGTTTTAAGTGGCAAGTAACTGCATTAGCAAATGCTGTGCCTCAGTTCACAGGTTTATATATATATACATAGACACAATTTACATCCAAAGAATTTACTTCTGTCTGATAACTTTATTAAAAGAGAGTAAAAAGAGAAGCGGGGCGGGGGGGGTTGGGGAGGAAATCAGGTGTCACTCAAATAATTGACAAGGCTGAGAGAATAGTTTGGAGCAGAGGTTTTAAGCTGCCATGCTGTGCTTTTCACAGCTGCCTACACTTCTTGCCATTAATAACCAGTAAATAAGATCTGCAGGTGGGCATATAGGGCACCCTGAGCCAAGAAGCTGTAGCTAGGGCTTCTGTCTCTAAGATGGGTGGCCAGGCTCATTTGCACAAGGCTGCTTATGTTTCCATACAGAAGTGTAACCCTACTTAGCATAGCTTCAGGGAAGCTGCTACAATACAGAGAATGCTAATTGCTGTAACCAACTGGCAATGATGCATCCAAAATTAAATGGCCTGTGACTGAGCAGATGAACAATTTTTATAGCCCTAAGTTCAGGGAACATGGATATTCTGTCAAATTAACTGACAGTCTATTTGGTCTTAATAGGTAAATTGAAGTCTTTTAAAAGACATTTAGATGTGCTATTAAGTTATCAGTGTGAGTACAGTTCTTCCAGTTTAAAGGTGGCCAATTTGAATCTAAAATACCCGTAGCCTATGACAGAAGGGAAAAAAAAACAAAAAACAAATGAACAAAACCAAAATCCACATCATTTTCTGGCCCTTATAAGCTTGATTTTCAGATGAAGCTGCAACACGGCCTCTGCTCCTACTCTAGGTTCCTGTTCATCTCTTTGTACTCAGGCAACATTCCCACTGAAGTCGTTAGCAGCTCTGAGCAGAGAAGCCTTCGGGCATAGACACTGCAGGCTGCCTCCTAGTCTTCAATTCCAGTAAAATTTGGGGTTTTTGAAGGAGAACATTGTAAGATCAAAGGTTTTACTTGACTTTCTACAATGAGCTTTAAAAAGCAAATCAAAGCTGAGGCCAGACATAAATAGTCCTCAATTTTTCCTGATTGCTCTTAGCAAATGAGTTACCCATATATTTCAGCACAGATGATATACCAGTCCAGCTTTCCTACAAGCACTCTCAACAAATACATGTATTCAATCAGCTGCCTTTATTATCCTCTTTTAAGTTACCAAAACTCTTGTCCTGAATAACAGAAAATACTTGAGAGAAAGAAAAATTGTAAATAAACTATGTAGAAAAAACTTCCAAAAGACAATTTTTATTGCCAGATCACAATCCTTTTCAAAGGATGTTTTGTAGCAAGTGAGATTCACAGGGAAAGCTATTGGTGTGGTATATCTGGCAGAATGGTTCATTTATAGATTTATCAGTAAGGAAGACAGGCTGCTTTCAGAAAAAGCAGAATTGTAAGCAAGTCTGGCTTAGTCTCCCCCCAGACAATAAACATTGGATCTAAAACCCACTGCACTTAGGATATGATTACAGAAATGTCACTGAAATCAAGATCTTCAGTTACATGTCAGAGTTCCCTTTTTTGCTGACCATACTGAATTGAAACACAGATGTTTCTTCATCCCAACTTCCCAATACAAAGTACAGGATTCACCTCATCAGTCTTACGACAAACCTACAATGTCTGGTGTACTCACCCTAGGGTGCCTTTATAGGCGTTGGAGAAAAGCTAGGCACTGGTAGAATACAATTCATGAAATCTATTTAGGATGTTTATCTTAAGATATGATGCAACACGTCCTAGAAAGCTCCGTTTCTCTACAGCGACTCCCAGACTTGTTTGGAGAGATTTGCTTATATGTAGATACCTACATCTTTTTGTTGGGTGAAGAGGAATCTAAAAAAAAAATTCCCACTCATTTTTCAGACTCCCAAGACAAAAGCTGCGTACCCTGTATACCCTTCAAAGGGCTCTTTATAGGTTCCTTGAAGAGTGCATGCACACTGGGAGAGCCCCCTTTCGTGGCCGCCAGGACTCACGCAGGGTCTCTTTCTCCTTCATCCCCATGAGCACGGAAGGGTGGGGGGAGCTGCAGAGATGAGCTCGCCAAGGAGCGAAGCTGACAGAACAGCTGCAGCTGCCGTTCAAGCAGGAACTGATGGATATTGATAACATCCTCAGAGTATCTCTGCAGTTTTCACATTGGATCCTCTCTCCCCTTCACTTACTGGCTGTTTGCTCCAATTGCTTCTATCTTTGCTTTTCCATTTCTCCATTTACCTCCTAACATAATCCCCCTGGACAGATTTAAAAAACAATAACACAAAGCATATAAAACTCCAGCAGTTCCTGGATATATGTTATATCCTTCCCTCCCTTCCTCTCTTGTCGATTTAAGATCTCTACAGCAGCCTATTTCTTAACTGTGTTTTTCCTGAAACTAGCCTCAGAGGCTAAGTCTACATTTACCTGAGCTGCGGTGTCCCAGGAGCACGCACAAGTCTCTGAAGTCGTGTCTGACATGTTATCATCAACTATTAAAAACGGGGTGGGGTGTGTCGTTTTAATCCAGTAACATTACCGTAACAGACAGGAAGAAAAATTACTTGAATAATAAACTTCATTGCTAAACATTATTGTAATGAAGAAACAGAGAAACCAGGAGTACCGATTTCAGAGGTAAGTCAAGCAGGAAAGACCTGGGAACGATTTGGATCCATAGCATCTTACATATCTTGCTGACAAATGCCTGGTGCTGCAAGGAGCCGTATACAATGCCCTGGTTGCCACTGCACTCCAGAGGTCTCTGATTTTGAGCCAAGGGTAAACATATATATTAACAAAATGTAAAAAACCACTTTTTTACAATTTTAACAAGAGACCCATTAGAAACTTATTAAATCAACTCAATCCAATTAATGCAAAATTTAGAGAGACAGAAGTATCTCCTGCATATACTCACAGGAAAGGCATTCTTTTTCTCTTACATTATCAGGAAGTTAAAAGAATTTCATTAAAATACACAGCTTTTCATATTCTGGACTAAAAGAACTCTGCGTGTTTAGGGAGAGATTGATTTAAAAAAAAAAAAAAAAGAAAGATGCATTTCCATAAACTAGTAGCTCATATTCAGCTACCAGATTCATTCTCAGAAGTGCTGAAGTTGTTGAGCACTGAGTTAGTGACACAATACTTCAGCGGGAAAACTCCACTTGGACCATTTTGCAGGTGTCTGCAGCAAAAAGCCAGGGAGAGCTGGGGCATTGTTACAGTCGTCTCTCTCTATTGCTTTGCAGCTTTCCCTTTTCTTCTTTTCTGCCAGGAAAGACTGTCCAGGATTACCAAGCTCGGTACAAAACTTAACACACTGCTCACATTCACACTAGCATCTGTCAAATCACTAGGTAAACAGACAGCTGGTTCCCACCGCCACACTGTTGCGAAGAAATGCTCAGAGGGTGATATATTTACTAGATCTCCTTAGCATCCCTCCTGTTTGAAGATGTCACCTGCAACTGCACTCAGAACCCACTTCTGATTATGCAACATACAGAGAATAGGCAGGCATCTTTTTAAGGCTATAACTGGAGTAACTTAACACATCCCCCACTACGTACGCTTGCTAGCACTCCTCTGCTGGAAATGACTGGCCCCATAGCAGACAATACAATCCTTGATTTGCCACAATGCAAAACAAACACTGTCCAGCATCTTGACAGCCTGTGGACAGTGAAAGCGAAAAATGAGTTTGACTTTGTAGCAAACAGATGAAGAGAACAGGGGTAACAAGCAGCTCAGAGGTGGTAAGATCTTAAACTGCCACAGCTATTTGTAAAACAAATGGGTTATCTGAATGCCCCCTGCACAAGTTGCCATTACTGAAACTTGGAATGAATCCCATGACTGGAGTGTGGCTATCGATGGCTACAGGCTGTTCAGAAGGGATAGGCGAGGGGTGGAGGCGTTGCCCTCTACATCAAGAAATGGATAGAGTGTGAAAAGCTGTCTCTGAAGAATAGCCATGAGCAGGTTGAAAGCATATGGGTAAGGACCAAAGACTGAGGCAACAAAGGGAACCTTGTGGTTGGTGTCTACTACAGGCCAACCTGATCAAGGGGAGCCTGTTAATCACAGAATCACAGAATCACAGAATCACTAAGGTTGGAAAAGACCTGTAAGATCATCAAGTCCAACCATTACCAAAAAAAAAAAAGGAAAAAAAAAAAAAGCCTTCTTACTCCAGCTACAGGTGGCATCATGCTCACAGGCTCTTGTCCTGCTGGGGGACTTCAACCACCCGACATCTGCGGAAAAGTAGCACGGCAAGCTGCAGGTAACCCAGGAGACGCCGGGAGTGCACTGAGGATAACTTCTTAAGCCACGTAATAGACAGCCCTACCAGAGGGGATGCGATACTGGACCTATTGGTCACCAATGCAAGTGAGGTAATCACTTAACGTCAAGACTGGAGGCAGCCTGGGCTGCAGTGATCATGCACTGGTGGAGTTCGCAGTCCTGAGAGATAAGGGTCAGGTGAAGACTAAAGTCAGGATCCTGAATTTTAGGAAAGCAAAATTCCAGCTGTTCAAGGAGTTAGTCAATAGGACCCCCTGGGAAACTGCCCTCAGGGACAAGGGAGCAGAGCAGAGCTGGCAGATCTTTAAGGATGCTTTCCCCAGAGCTCAAGAGATCTCAATCCCGAGGTGTAAGAAATCAGGAAAGGAAGCCAAGAGACCCCCATAGATGAGTCAAACTAAAGGGCAAGAGGGAAATGCACAGGCAATGGAAGCAGGGTCAGGTATCCTGGGAAGAGTGTAGGGATGCTGCCCAGTTGGGGAGGCATGGAGTCAGGAAGGCCAAGGTACGGCTGGAGCTGAACTTGGCAAGGGATGCAAAGAATAGTAGGAAGTGCATCTACAGATATGTCAGCCAGAAAAGGAAGGTCAAAGAAAGCGTACCCCCCTGATGAACAAGACTGGCAAACTGGTAACAACAGACAAGGAGAAAGCTGAAGTACTCAATAACTTTTTTGCCTCAGTTTTCACTGGCAATCTCTCCTCCCACACCTCTTGAGTGGATGGACCACAAGACAGGCACTGTAAGAGAAGATGAGGTTTGTGACCAGCTGAGGAACCCGAACACACATAAGTCTATGGGACCTGAGGAGATGCATCCCAGAGCCCTGAGGGAATCTGCTGATGTAGTTGCCAAGCCACTCTCCATGGTATTTGAAAAGTCATGGCAGTCAGGTGAAGTCCCCGGTGACTGGAAAAAGGGACACATTGCGCTCATTTTCAAAAAGGATAGAAAGGAGAACCCTGGGAACTACCGACGTGCCAGCCTCACCTCTGTGCCTGGGAAGATCATGGAACAGATCCTGCTAGAAGCTATGCTAAGGCAAATGGAGGGGTGATTTGAGACAGCCAGCATGGCTTCACCAAGGGCAAGTCCTGCCTGACCAACCCAGTGGCCTTCTATGATGGTGTGCCTGCATCAGTGGACAAGGGAAGAGCTATGGATGTCATCTATCTGGACTTCTGTTAAGGCCTTTGACACAGTCCCCAACATCCTTCTCTCTAAATTGGAGAGATATGGATTTGATGGGTAGACTGTTCAGTGGATGAGGAATTGGTTGAATGGTTGCATCCAGAGGGTAGTGGTCAAGGGCTCAATGTCCAGATGGAGATCAGTGACAAGTGGAGTCCCTCAGGGGTCTGTAATGGGACCAGTACTGTTTAATATCTTCATCAGTGACACAGACGGTGGGATTGAGTGCACCCTCAGCAAGTCTGCAGATGACACCAAGCTGAGTGGTGCAGTTGACACACCTGAGGGACAGAATGCCATCTAGAGGGACCTGGACAAGCTCAAGAAGTGGGCCCATGCAAACTCATGACGTTCAACAAGGCCAAGTGCAAGGTCCTACACCTGAGTCAGGGCAGCCCTTGGTATCAATGCAGGCTGGGGGATGAAGGGATTGAAAGCAGCCGTGCCGAGAGGGGTACTAGTGGATGAAAAGCTCAACATGAGCAGACAATATGCACTTGCAGCCCAGAAGACCAACCGTATCCTGGGCTACATCAAAAGAAGCGTGGCCAGCAGGTTGAAGGAGGTGATTCTGCCCCTCTACTCCACTCTGGTGAGACCCCACCTGGAGTACTACATCCAGCTCTGGAGCCCTTAGCACAGAAAAGGCATGGACCTATTGGAGTGGGTCCAGAGGAGGGCCACAAACATAATCAGAGGGATGGAACACCTCTCCTGTGAGGAAAGGCTGAAAGAGTTTGTTGCTTAGCCTGGAGAAGAGAAGGCTCCGGGGAGACCTTATCACAGCCTTTCAGTACTTAAAGGGGGCTTATAAGAAAGATGGGGACAAACTTTTTAGTAGGACAAGAGGTAATGGTTTTAAAGTAAAGGAAAGTAGATTTAGACTAGATATAAGGAAGATATTTTTTACAATGAGGGTGGTGAAACACTGGAACGGGTTGCCCCAAGAGGTGGTAGATGCCCCATCCCTGGAAACATTCAAGGTCAGGTTGGACGGGGCTCTGAGCAACCTGATCTAGTTGAAGATGTCCCTGTTCATTGCAGGGGGGTTGGACTAGGTGATCTTTAAAGGTCCCTTCCAACCCAAACTATTCTGTGATTTTATGTTGTCTCTGACATGATTCTTACAGGATGACTTTTCTGAAAGGGTAGAAAAGCACTGGGTATGACTGAGACTTAAAGGAAGGGGTCTGTGAACTTGCTGTAGGGTGATTTCATTTTTTTATGGGAAAAATTAGTGCTGTGGATACGCCAAATGTATACAAGGATGTTACATTTCAGCAGAATATATGGTAAATAAATAGTATATGTTGATCAGGACTCTGAAAATTAATTTGGATGCAAGCACCTGGAACAGTGTTTTCTCAATCTTAGACACATGAATAGTCACAAAAACAATCCATTCTCCATATTACACACACTAATGTCAGCAAAAATAAGGAATGCTGACAGGGGTTCGCATGACTCCATACTGACGCTGAAGAGCGCACCAGGACACTCTTTTGCCTATGATTTGAAGCTGTATTTCAGAGCCTCTCTGAAAAGCGGTGCCAGAATAAACATGGTTTTGGAGTGACCGCAATCGGCAACCAGTTTTGATTTCTAACATTAAAGATGAGGCTAGGGATTTTTCAGAGATGTAAAAGATAACGGTTGCTACATGATCCTACCACTCTCAAGTCCTCCGTCAAGTGAGATTTTAGGGAACACTGACTTATCTTAACATGTGCTTTAACAGACAATAGGACAAAGAACTCAAATGTAGTGCAGAAGCTGTAGCAAGTCTGCCATTCAGATGTTCCTGGCCTGGAAAAATTTGTCATTCTCAGCATGAAACAGAGCATTCAAAGTAAAGCACAAAGTATGGGGTGGAAAAGGATTCATCCTGCTCAGTGAACGCTTCAGGTCACTCTTCATCTATGTGCTCTTACCCCTTATATGTCCATATCTGTGCTTCTTAAACCATAACAGCAAGCACAAACAAACAAAAAAAAAAAAAAAAGAGAGAGAAAATTTATTTGTCAAGATGGAGATTATTAGCTGCAATTGGACCAGGAATGTTAAGTAACATTGTTTGCATGTTACTGTTTCAGTTTTGTTTCAGGTGTGCTGAACATGCTATGAGAAGGATTGTGTCCTCTCCAGGTGCTTGGGACCAAAGAGCCCATGCCCCTCCTTACAGTGTTTCTCTTTAAAAATCCTTAGACTTTCTGTTTACAAATGCAACTCCTGCAAAAGCAAGTATTGGCTTTACTCCCAGGTGCAAGAGATGCAGTAGCTGACCCTGCAAGAGCACTTCCATGTACCCTCACTGTCCTGGGATGGGTCATAACCTCACCTGTGACTTCCATGACAAGGGACTACAGCAGGGCTGGGGACATTCAACGTATGTACCCACAAACACACACCCTCACACGGCTTGTCTGATGCTTGGGAAAGGCCGAAGAGCAGCCAGAACGCAGAAGGCACTACCATCTGTGATGGACTACCAGGAAGCAGGACATGGCCACTGAGGGTGGGGTGGGAAACACCAGAGCCCTCTTTTCTCCCCTCAGAAAAATCCACACTTACTCTCAAATTACTCCTTCTGCCTGGCACGGACAGTGGCCTGCAACTTCTCGCTAAAGAGGTTTTAGCGGTGACAGATGCCAGTCAGCAAGCCCTACGGTATGAGCTGTGGGTACTCAGGACCTTTCAGGAGGAGGTGATAAACCTGCCAAAAGGTGGCACAATGTGCAGCGGCTGCACTGTTGGCTGGCTGCTCAAATTAAATTTTAATAGAACTTTTAAAAATAATTTCACCGTAAACCACAATGTATGTGAGTGAGCCTAAATTAATAAAAAACTATCTTTCAAGAATGAAGAATAAATGTAATCTGAGATCAATATTTATGAAGCTGTGATTAATTGACTGATGACCAAATGATTACAAACTTCTGTCTGAGGCAGCCACTCAAACGTATTAGCTTTGACAAAAAAAAAAATTAAAAAAAATACAAACTGGGTCAATGAAAAAATGCATTCCTAATCAATTTTTAATAGCACTTAAGATTTTATGATTTTTTAAACTTTCTTTTTAATAATTAATCAGAAAAATGAATCTAATTTAAACAAGGTGGTGTAAGGTGTTCTGTATCTGTTTGATGGTGTTCTTAATGAAGAAATTCAATTAGGGCTGACTTTTCATTATAAATCTCTGGTTTTAAGGAATGCTCTGATTGGCTGGTAAACATTTGAGACTGGGAGAATAACGGAGGTGAACCACAGCATTCAGCACAATCTATTCATTAAGATTTTACACTGTCAATTCAAGCCTCCCCTTGCTTCCAAAAAAAAAAAAAAAAGGAAAAGTCTGTGATCTCTGTAACTTTTTTGATCTTTTCTGGTGTGTTGCAGTGCTTTGCCTTGTCCCTTGCAACATCCCAGGGGACAGATCCTCAACTGGTAGCAGGCACCATAAGGTGTACTGAAAGGCCATCATGTTTAGAGTTTAAATAAAGGCCTGTCACACCTGCCTGTATATTTTGTCAGTAACATACTCCATGGTTCAAACTCTGGTGTAAGGAGGAACATCAGATGTTCAGCAGCAGCCAAAACTTGCAGAGTAATGGCCCAAACTTGAAGATGCTCCTGGCATGGATAGATAGAAGCACCGCTCTCCTGAAGTCAGTTACATCTCTGCAGATGGAAGGCTTGGAAAGATCTTCATGCATAAAATGTAGCTAAAATTCAGCCCTCTTCTCTGTTAATTGCTTATATCACAAAGGCTCTGTATATACTAGCAAATAAAATAAGCATGGGACACAAAGCATGGCCTGTTTATCCATACCTCTTGATGGTCCAGACACTACCTGGTACAGCTGTGGCTCATTGTAACCAGCCTTCCCCCAGAGAGTCTCCTGAAAAGCCTAAGGATATATCCTTAGGCTGACACATACTATTACAGGTGGGTTAGAGAGTGCCTGCACAGCATAACACTTCTGGATCTTCTTCCTGCCCTCATATGTCATTCTAGTATAATTCAGATTGTCCAGCTAAAATATTCATCTGAAAAAGGGTTTGATGGGAAATCAACCTCTTGCATGACCCTCAAAAAGGGGGATAATCTAATGTCTCAGGCACGCAAGCTGCACCGACTTCAGATATAATCCAGTATTTCTGTTTACCTGTTTGGTTCCTTGCTGACACATGGCAAGAAAAATGGAAAGTATCAGAAGAGCAAGATCAAAAAAATCTAAAAAGGGTCATAAAGAATGGGGTTTTTCACACTGAACTTTGGACGCCTAAAAGTAAGATGTCTAGGTCTGAGCTAGTCACTTTAAATTCCTTTCTGGGCCACAGAGCCTGAGAGCAGGTATATTCCACTTCAGGATAAAGTTACGGTGGTTAAACTCAAAATGAAAACTACATCTGTAAAAGGAATTTGTCATCTTTTACTATTTTTTGTGAAGAAGACTAACTGCACCAAGCTTACACAAGACTGTCAATCTCAAACATTATTAAATCGCCAAAGCTACGCTCTTACTCTGCCCCCAACTCACTTATCCATTGGGCAAAGATTTACCTTCTGGCCTCCAGCATTCATTTTATTTCCTTTCTGGCAGTGCAATATTTTTTTCCACAGCCAAAACCCAAAACATTGTTTTAAAGAGAGAGATGAAATTCACCTTCATTTTAAAATTAAAGCCACACAGCAACTCCCAAAGAGCAAGGAGCAAGTAGCAAGAGCAGCCTACAGTGCTCAGGCAGTATAGACAGGGGTTATCTGAGGCAGTATAGAGAGGGGTTATCTGAGAGTTATATTTCCGCTAAACGGCCTGTGAATGACATCAAGGAGAAGGGATTAGGCAGCGAGTGAATCCCTGAGCTGGTGCCTCACAAGCGAGGCCGTCACTCTGCAGGGCTCGTCAACAGTAAAATCCTGAGCAGGGGGGACCTGTTTTCACCCTTTCTGAAAGCAGTATGTTTTAAGGACCACAGGTTTGAATTTAGGCACCCAGAATCCCACACTTAAATCACTTCTTTACCCTCGGTTTTAAGCAAATTTCACTCTATATTCCCCTAAAGAATGTAAAACCACCTGGGAAACCCTTCTTAAAAGCTAAAGATCCAGCCTTTTTTCCCGAAGACGAAACTCTTCAAGGCAAACTCAAACAGATTTCACTGTTGCAGAAGTAGATACCAAAAGTGGACAGCCTGGCTTGGCAGCTTCCAGTCATTTCTACCTCAGCAGAATGAGGAAGAAAAAAAGAAATCAGTGTTTTCTATCTATTTATGCAGATGTAAACAATGACCTTCAAGTTAGGTTTTCACAGCACAAAGCCACACATCCAAATGTACCCAAATTATTAGAACCAATACAACAGCATTAGTTACTTCTTGCTTATCAGCTGGGCTAATCAGCCAAGACGACATGAATTTCACTGTTCATACCCTCATCCATGCTCCTCACTCTCTCTGCATAACATGCTGCTGGGAAACATGCACAGATCTAAAATACAGGTGATTTATGCACTTTAAGCCAAAAATACAGTAACTTTATTTGGCTTTATGAGTCAAACAATATGAGTCTCAAGTTGAAAAGACTTAATTGGCTCAGTTTAGTACTCTGACCAATTTATCTTGTCCTAAATCAATTCCTTTCAAGCTCTCATCAAAGAACCTTTTGGTTTTGTGATAGGTATTATTTCATATTTTCACTATTAAACATGCCAAGGTTTCTGAGATTTCAAGAGCAGGTAGTGAAGTGGCTGAAGCATTTCACAAATAAAGCCCTAATCCTGGGAGATCATTTGTGGTTAGGTTCTCGACTTTTGACCCGTCCTTTTAACCATCCTTTCTCTGTAGATCTAGTAACAGCAGTGGCCAGACACCCATCTCCTGCCTGCCTGTTTGATGCTTACACCCCAGTGCCTCTGCAGAGGCATGCCAGGCATTCCAGGAAGTTTATCCGTTTCATCCTGGCTCCAGCCCTACTGCAAAAGCACCCTCCATGCTACACAGACTATGGTGTTAGGTAGCCTGGACCTTTTAAACATTTGTTACCTCCTACAGTCACATTCTATTTCTCAGCTCCCCTTAGATGCAGCAGATTGTTACCCCTCCAGCTCCCTTCTCCTTGCTCTCTGAGGTCTCTCTCTCAGCACTACAGAATTAAATATTTTCCATGCCCCTGAAGAGTTGGTAACATCATCCCATAAATTTCAACTAAACCTCAGGCGCTACTAGATCACAAATGATTTTTGAAGTATTCATTCACTGACTAGGCATCCAACATCTGCAGAAATCTGCTAAACAAATAAGTTTAACCTCCCTACACAGAAAATGTATTCCTTTTAGCAGCTTATTCAGAAAAATAAGCTCCTTTAGAAGCTATTTTTGGTTGAGAGAAAATATATTCATCCCAACAGAGCTTGTTCTCTAACAGGTCACTTTCCAGTTACATATACTTTTTTGAAGCAGTGGAAGTCATGCCTTTGAAAGGGTTCCTGCTTTATCCCAGATTCATTTAAAAGAGTTTCACATGTCAACTATAAGACGCACTTCCTTGCTTTTGATTTCTCTTTCATGCATTTACCCTTTCTGCTCTTTGGATTGTCTAGTCACATTTTTTCAATAAAAATCAATACAAAAATAAAGCTAAGAAAGATAAATAACAGGGATTCATTGCATTTCTGTGCAGTTCGCTGGCTGCACGATAAACACACTCAACGAATTTCAGGCTCCAGTGGTTATCTTTGAAGCTCAAAACCCAATAATTTTACATTTCTCTTGCAAAAATTCTCTGTGCACCCTCCTACCTAAACGGCAGGTCAGTCATGCCAGTACTGAAAGCATCTCCTCGCAGCGCATGTCCACTCACTCCAGCTTATGACAATTCACGGTATGTCCATTATGTTGCTAATTGATTCTTTTTTTACTTGACATTGAAGCAGTATTTTCTAAAATTTACTAAGAAGTGTTGTGTTTTAACACATGAATACTCAATCTTTATCAAGTGCACCTTATTCAAACCTGTCCTTTCCCACCTAAGGATACGTTACCATCAAAGCCACTAGGCCTTATCTGCACTGGAATGTCACCATGGATTAGTGGGCTTGCTTTATTTGCAGCAACTTACCTATATCAAATTGAAATGCATCCGTCCAACTCCGCTATGTCGGCCTAAGATACTTTCCTTGTTAATCATTGCATCCACAACTTTACGCTTGTTTGAATTAGCTGCTCAGCATTCTAAGCATTTATCATGTGGCGCAATGTTAAATCACTCAGGTCTATAATTTTCAGCATGCTGTGGCACATTTACAAGAAACTACAGGAATCCTGGGACTGAGGTCAAGCAAGCAGGCTCCTAGGAGCCTCCCGTCCCGCCAGCACCACTTCCCAGCTGCTCTCCGGCAGCCCGGAAAGCACAACACCGAGGCTTCATAATTTGGAGAATCGTTGGTGCAAGCCGGGTGACAGACGTGAATTTTCATCCGTGGATTTGGCACCTCGATTTCCATGGATCAGGACAGGATCTTCCACCAGTCATCGTTAAGCAAGCATCACTACACATGGCATTCACAGGGGTTGGGGGCTTATCACAGTCCTCACTTCCTTGTCGCCCTCAAAGCTGCAGCCATGTGGGCTGTGAAAATCCCACCCAAGCCGACAGGCAATGCTTTGGGCCAAGCAGCGAGGGCTTTCGGCCGAGCTGCCTGTGCAGCATGAGGGGCAGCGTGGGAGCCAAGGGGCGATGCCAGGCGCCAGACTGCTGCCGGGTATGGACTGCTCCAGCTGGATGCGAGGCGGTGGGGAAGGGGGACTCATGCCCCGGGAGTTTCCCCTGAAACGTCTTCCCATTTTCTGTATCGTATTTTGGAGTAGGGAAAAAAAGGGACATGGAGAGAAGCCCACAGAAAGGCTCAGGGGAATTAACAGGATTAAAACGGCCGGTTTATTTAATTTAGCACAATGGAACCTGAGCGAGGGATAGCTTTGTAAGGGGAAAGGAGAGCCCTTGTAACCGCGCCGGCCTCCTCCTGCAAGGGCCTTTACCAAGCCCTCCCCACCGCGACCCGTTTCCCTCAAAGAGGCTGCGCGCAGGCCAAAAACTCCGCGGGCCCCCCAGGCCACCTCCTCGGGACGGCGGGCTGGCGAGGCCTGGCCTGGCCTGGCCTGGCCTTGCCCCGGCGGGCGCGGCGAGCCCCCGCAGCCCCGAGGCCGGCCTTTTGCGGTGGGGGCCGGCGGCGGGGGGACGCGAGGGGGGCAGCAGCCGCCCGTCGGCGGGCAGAGCCGTGAGGGGGCCGCGACTCCCGCCCGCCCTCCAGGGGAGCGCTGCAAAAGCGCGCGCCGCCTTCCCTCCGCCGGGCGGCGGCTTGGCCTCGCCGGCTTGCCGTAGCGGGGCTGGCGGGGGGCCGCTGCTGCTGCTGCCGCCGCCGCCGTCGCCGCCGTTACCGCCCGCGGGACTTCCGTGCTGGTGGGGCCGCGTCGGGCCGCCGCGATGGCGCAGCACGGGCCGAGCGTCACGCTGTCCCTCACGCTGCCCATCACCTGCCACATCTGCCTGGGGAAGGTAACGGCGCCGCCGCTGCCCTTCCCCCTCAGCGCCGCCGCCTGCGGGCGGCCTGGTGGGTACGGGGCGGGGAGGGGGGTCCGGCCCGACCCGGCCGACGGCTGCTCGGGGGGCCCCGCCGTGGCCCGCAGCCCTGACCCCGACGGGTTTGACTCTTTTAAGGGGCTGCGGCCCCGCGCTGGGAAGAAAGTTGGGGTGCGGGGTCCCTTCTCCACGGTGGGGGGTCTCTTCTCCTCGGGGTGGTGGGGTGTCCCGCCTCGGAGAGGAGGGGATCCCGCCCCGGGGGGTGGGGCGGTCCCGGCTGCAGGGGAGGTGTGTTGCCACCCTTGGGATGGTGGGAACCGTGCGCCGTCGCGGCGGGAGCCTCCCGGGGGCAGTTAGAGGGGGCTGGGGGCCCGGTCCCCGGGGCAGCGGTCGCCCCCGCGCCGGAGCGTGGTGTGTGGTTCCCAGGGTGAAGGTTTTGAGGGTTTTTCTTCTTCCGATATCTGTAGGAGCTGGAATGTTTCAAAACATTAGGTGTGTTTGAGCGTGGTGCTGTGTCGTAGAGGACAAGCGAAACAAAGAGGGGACGTATAACCAGGTGGATTTAAAAAGTACTGAGCAAAACTGCAGCAGTCTGGAGAGGAAGTTTCCGTTTCCTCTTTCTGACCCTTTCTCAGTCCCTTTCTCTTCTTCCTCGGGAAGTGGAGGGCTCTTGCTAGTCTGTTCTCCTCTAAAAGCCCCAGAGCTAATTTCATAGCTGTCACTAATTGCTTCTCAAATTCTTTGCTTATTCCTCACTACTCTTTTTTTTCTTGTTTCATTGCTCTCCAAACCAAAACAAACCTCTTAAAGCACACTAGTAATTACAAGGGAAGAAAGGTACAAACCTTTTATGTTTGTACTCTGGCGTTTACTGTCCGGTTTCTTTCTACCTCATGTGGTCTTTACTCCAAGACCTTTTCTGCAGGAGTGATAACAAAAGAATAGGCGCCTTTGATGTATAAAATAGGTGTAGTGCTGGTAGTGAAAGTAGTGAGACACCTCCCTTTCCTCAACTCGCTTAACTCTGACAGAGAGTGATGCTTTTAGCAACTGTGTTTACTCATTTCTTGGCTTTTCTGTGGAAGCCGAGGAAGACTTCCTGGCTGTGGTCCTGTTACCTCTCCTATTTATCTCTTTAATGAAAATGGGGGAGAACACAAATTTACTGTGTCTGTAATGCAGAGTAGATACTCTTGAAAAAGAGGAGAGCGAAATCAAACTTGACAACTTATTTGCTATTTGAATCTGATCCTAGTGACTTTCTAATCTAAATACTTGATAAATTCGTTAGGTATTCGCTCATATTTTGCTATAAAGCTACTGGGTTATTTCAAGCCACCATTTCATACTTCCACTTCTTTTCTGGAGTTGGTCAGGAATTGATGTTCCTGAGTTTGTACTGGAAGAGATTTCCACACTCTTCTTACTTGGTATCTTGCACTGACTTAATATATTAACATTATATAAGTAACCTACTGGTGATATCTGTGATAAAGGTATTTGAATACTTTCCTTTTTAGATGCATTAAACTATTTAAATTTTGCCACAGTTGACAGGTCTGGCTGTCCTTTTTTTAAATACATACCTTTGTCTCCAGCTTGGAACTTCAGTGAAAAACTTCATCCGGAAAAGCTCTTCTCTTTTCAAGAGTAAAGGTTAGAGGAAGAAAAAGTTATTTCCTTTAAATTAACGGAAAAATCTTGCCAGTTTTGTCCTGTGTTGTAGGGGGAAGCAGAAATTGTCACGGAGCGTTGACATATTCTAATACTTCTGTGGTTTGTATCATAGGCTTCAAATTGAGTAGAAGGCCCACCCTACAGTCTGAATGTACCTCTTGCTATCTCTGCAAAATTTACAAAGGACTGGCTGCAAAGTAGAAACTATTCACTGTGCATAATGGTAGGGGGATAAAAAGAGATATTGGAGAGAAACTCATTCAATAATGTCGACCACTCATTGTTTTTAATGAAGGAGAAATCTTGGGCGGGGGAGGGAACGTTAGCCCATTGTGTTAGTGTGAACAGTGTCATCAAGTATATTGGCAAGATGTGCAAATAACCATTTATAATAAGAGTTAATTGGATAAATTTCATGTTTGTTACCTGAATGTTCTTTTAATACAGTCTGGGCTACTTTCTAACATACCTGTATACATAATTAGTGAGCAGATCAGAAGCCATCTGCATCAGGCCGTTAGGTTTACTTGTCCTACAATGACTGAAAGTCTCTCCTGTTGGTTTTGGTGTTGACAGTTTGCTTGGGCTTGGGTACGCGATTCTGTGTGTGTTGAAACCCCACAGGATGTCTGGGAATTCGTTCACTGGTATCAGCATGCCTGCTTTTCCACACGCCAGCTCCTCTGTTAGTACTGCTTGAAGGTCCAGAAGTGCCTTCAAAATGACATAGATGTGTACAGGATTTTATTTTGATCTGTGTAGGAATCTCATTATGTGTGGGGAAAAATTAGGAAATTGCTCAAAATCACCTAGCTGATCAAGCCCTCCCAAATAAGCTGTAGTCTTTCTAGACATTATGGTCGATTAAGGAACTGAAACCATGCTGTAATTCAAGTGAAATGCTTTTTTAGTAATGAGTGTGTCACGATCCCCCACCCCCCGGGCTTATCACAGTCGGGACTCGGTGAAGGGCAGCAGCACCCCCAGCCATTGTGTGACATTTCAATAGCAGCTTCTACTGTTGTCGCGTGGATTGCTTTGTGTGGATCCTGAGCCAACAAAAGTATAAACCTCAGCCCTGAAATGAAACTTGTAAAGGTGTGTAAATCAGAAGCACTGTAGCCTGGAGAGTAATAAATGTGACTTACTATTTTGCTAGAGATATGGAGTAATCATTCACTTGCAAGAAGTGTGCTTCCATGTCAGGTTTGGGGTAACTGAGGGTCTCTTGCTCCCCGGGGGGGAGACCTGCACTCCTGAAATGTCTTTTCCTGTTTGGATTATTTTATGTTATTCTGCTCTGTATCCTATCATCTATGTAACTATTCTCAGGCTGCTTCTGACAAAGAAAGTAGTATGGCCAAAGAAAAAGTTGTGGGGTTTTTTTTTTACTTCTAGCTGCTGGTGGGAAAGCTGGAGAAAGCTCTTTTTCTGTTAAAGAAAAGCAGTAAATAAAGAAATTTTTTTTTCCCAATAATTGAAATTGTCATATTTAAACATTTCCAAAGCATTGGTGTGCTAATGCTTGCATTAATCACAAAAAAGCCTCCTTAACTAGAGCTGAAAGTGTACAGTCACTTGGAGAAATCACTTAGTCTCTCTCTATTCACACCTTCAATAACTTTAGTTTCTGTTTGTGTATAGATAAATCCTTTGGCTCCCAGGACTGTCATATTGGAGGTTTTAAAGAGACTGTGAATCCTGTAATGTGGCAGAGGCATAGATAGTAAATTGGAGAAGAAGCTGACAGATCTGAGCCTTAATTCAGATCCATACGTATTTCAGTGGCAAAATGCTTGGTTTTTAGCTTGTGCAACACTGATTGTATGGGTATGATTACTACAGGACACATCAAATCTGTTTTCCGAAGTGATTCGTGGCTGTCCTTTCCAGTTGCTTGCTTCTCCCTGCCAATGTTTCATTTTTCCTTTTTAGTTTTACTACTTTACTAATAGAATGAAAGAGGAAGATCTTGGGGATGATGAGGACTTCTTTTAAAGTTGAAAGAATTCTCTTGAACTTTGGTTTTAAGTGCAACACAGTAGACTCTAAAGTAATAGATACTGCTACTTCTGTGTCTCAAAACATGTTTCTTGGCCAAAGGTAGTGGTGGAGGAAAAAAAATTATTTCTAAGACCCCTAACACAGATGGTACTTTTAGGAGATTTGAGAGTGTGTATTACAGTAAGCTGTAACAGAAGTTGCAGTAAGGCATAGATATAGGGGAAAGTCTTTTTCTTCTGTATCATATTTGGTCCCTCTATGCACACTTATTTTCAAACAGGGTTTATAGTTAAATAACAAGAGAGAATAATGCATTGTCATTAATATTTTCTAAAAGTTTGTTTACCCTGCTGTTTTGGAAGGGAAGGGGAGGGAAAGCTTCTTGAAAAGATCTGTGTCTGATTGGAATATTTAATCCTTCAGTTAGCTGCCCCATTCTTGGGTAATGACTTATTTAGTAGCAATGCATATGTAGCAGGAGGCTTGAATTAGCGATTGCTGGTTCACGTTTCTGCTCTGTGGGTTTGGCCCTTACCCTTTTTAAGGCTGATTTCCATGAAGCTGATGATGTGCAGGCTAGAGTTAATCTGCAACACTGTCCATTTCAGTGACACCTCTTCCAAGGCAAAGTGTTGGTTGTTGCCAGGAGCAATCCCTCATTCCCTCACTTTTGGAAGTCAGTTAATGCATATATTTTGGTTTCTTTCTACCTAGGGAGGCAAATGCATTTCACTGGAGTGGCTGGCTGCAGTTCTTGGAGGTTGTGGGGCTAAGAAAGGGTGCCTGCCACACTGTGTATTAATGAGCTCTTGGAATCAAGGCCCTTAGTTTTGCAAAAAATGGTTATAGCTTTGGTGCCTTCAGTAATAGAGAAATTTGGTGTTGTGAGTCAGGAGGTCACTCCTAGCTAGCCCTGTGAAACAACAGTGTCTCTTTCCTGCAAGACCAGACTTGCACTGAGAGATGGAATACTGTATTTTCATATTCTGGTAGCTGAAAGAGTTTTAAAGTATTCATAGTGTTTTTCTGTTTGTTTTCTTTTCTTCCCTCCCACCCCCCCCAAATACTAAAAGGTCCGTCACCCAGTCATCTGTGTCAACAACCATGTCTTCTGTTCCATTTGTATTGAAGTGTGGCTGAAGAACAATAATCAGTGTCCAGCTTGCAGGATTCCTATCACGCCTGAAAATCCTTGCAAGGAAATTATAGGTAAGGACAACTTCAGTCTTTGAAATAACTTTCTGGTATTTACTGCTGGTGGATATTCTTTTGAGTCCAAAGATGTCTGGATACTTTTTCCTCTGTGTTTATTTACTGGCATCTAAGGAAGATCTGACTTTAACTCTTTCCAGAAGCATGCATAATAGCTACAAGGTAAAAATTCTGAAGATGATGTGTATATTAATGGCTAGATTATTAAAAGACAGCAAGCACCCTGCAGCTCTAATGACTGTTTTTTAAATCTTGGTTGGATGGTGCCTTTAACTGGAAAAAAAAAGCGTCTCGCTTGAAGTACTCTACCTATGCATTGCAACCTGTTGACCTAAGAGAACAGTATTTAGCTGAGAAATAGTGTACTTAAACCCAGAATCTTGAATGAGTATGTGGTCTTTTTTGGTTGGTTGGTTGGTTTGTTTTGTTCACCATTTCCTCCCTTTTGCTTTATTTTTAAGAAAATGTCTTTTGGCACAGAAATAAGTCAAAGCTACAACACTTGAATGAGGATCTGAACTTCCCCAGAGCTAGGAAGTACCGCGATCTTTATTTGACATAAAATGACAGCTCTGCTATTTGGTTCTGAGAGAAAAATATATCTGAACAATCTCACTTTAGAAACTTACACTATCTTCTACTATGCTTGATTCCGCCCCCACCCCACCCTGTACCCCCCAACTCCCTAAGTTCTGCTTTAATAGTATGGTCTTAAATAAGATAGGATTCTGTCAAGGAAAACACAACGTTGAAAAATTCAAAAGTTGTCTTCCTGCTGTGAGGCAGGATTTTGACTTCTAAACATCGTTAACAGATACTCCTGTTTAACCCGTTCTGAAAATGAAAGGACTTCAAATCTCCCGTGGTAGTAGATAGGTCCAGTATTAGCTGTATTTGTAGTTGGTAATATGAAAAATGTTATAAGGTGGATTACTAGTATTGAATTGACTGAAAAAGAAACAGTATTAGTGTTTCTTTCATCCTGTGCTGCTTTAGGAGGAACGAGTGAAGGTGATCCTATATTTAGTCCGACAGTCAGAAAACACCTACGTAAAACAAGGCTTGAATTACTCCACAAAGAATATGAGGTAAGGATGTGGGGAGTGTTGTGACTTTCCAGATGAACTGCAACTATTAAATTACTGCATACAACTGGTCCTTTTGCTTTGAGTCCTGTTGTTCTTAATTTAAGTAAAGGTTTATACTGAATCTACGTGAAACTAAGCTGCATTAAAATCCCACCTTCTGGCTAAGGTTGCTGGTGCTTGAAGTGATCCCGCTGAAGTCATGGTGATATTCTTTCTATGCTACAGGTATCCAAGTACAGCCAGTTCCATAGTTTTGTGGGAACTCCACCCCCAGGTGCTATGGGAGGGTTTTCTTTATGCATATTGGGTGTTCAGGGCTTTTTTGTTTTATCTTCGATACAAATGCAAACATTTTCTGAAGTAATCCCCTGTTGCTCAGGGAGACTAAATTCCTTCGTAAAGAATATTGCCCACTGTAACCTTATGGCATAGGTTATTTTTTATCATTGTTGCTTTATTTTTTTCTGAAAGTGAGTGAATGCTTGGAAGTTTATCTCCACTTGCCTGCTGGGAAAATACTCTTAGGAACAAGGTGAAAAGATGTTAATAGTTTGGTTTTGTGCTTAGTTTGTTTTCTCAGCTGTTGTTTCTTTAGTAGCAGCAGTGTGAAGACATCGCATATTTTGCAAGGAAACCTGTGTCAGGGAGGAGAATGAGAGAAAGGAAACGGACACTGTATATATATGTAACACTGGGGAAGTAAGGGCTGTCTTTTATGACAAGCTTGCCTGTAGCTCAGCTTCTTTCATCCTCTATGAAAGAAGGTGTCAGGAAAAGGAGGTTTCCTGCCTTTCTATTGAATCAACTCCAAAATCACACGGATAGGCGTAGGATAACATAAATCTCTTCAAAAAACTAAATTTAAAATGGTTGTTCTCATGCTGGGGGAAGAAAAAAAAAAAGCAGTTTGATTATTCGTACAAATATGCCTTGGAATTATGCAAATGCCGTGTATGACCTCCTTTAGTAATCTGACCTTTAGCAACTCAAGTATTTAAGTTGGTGAACAGTGTAGAAGACATATTTTTAGGATAAATTATTTCTTTTATCCTTTTAAAAACAGGCTTTTGAAGGTTTTTGCTTCTCTGTGGCTTCAGACCGAGACAGCTACGAGTTTTGTTCTTTGTATTTTGAGAGTCTTTCCTAAGATGTTGCTACTTTCCTGTAGCCTCTTCCAAGCAGTGTTCTGTCCATTTTGAATCTTGAGACTTTCAGCATCTGAACACGTAATGTTTCAGAATGTTTCTCTCATATCATTCTCAAATAACAGCAAATGAGTCAGCAGAGGACGACCTTAAAAACACTCTTGATACAGGAAATCCTCCCACAGAGTGCCCTAATAATAGATTCATGTTGCTGAATGCTTTGAAGCTTTTGGTCCGCCCGCCAGTTTGTTCAGGGTCCTTTATGTAGTCAAGGGATTCCGTTCACTAAAACCTTCACTATGCTTGAGTGTGCAGGTTGATTAAAATCCTGCCTAGAGCACAATACATAAGCATACTTAGATATATGTCTAAGTGAAGGCATGCATCTGGGCTTGCCAGAGAACCCATGTTTCTAAAGTGCTGTGGGAACTTGTCAGTATTATTTAATTAATTCCACACATTATTTTAATTCCTGTAAATTTCTGACACCTTTAGGATGAAATAGAATCCCTGCAAAAAGAAGTGGAAGATCTGAGAGGTAAAAATCTCAGTTTACAGACACAGCTGAAATCTCTTCTGGATCCCACGGCATCAGCTTTATCTTGCCAAAATGAGGAAACTAGCCAGTCAGCAGATGAAGCAAGTACCAGTGGCCCAGAAACCCCAGAGGAATGGAGCAGAAAGCTGAAAGCTGCCAATGATATATATGAAAAAGTGATGGATAATGTGGAAAAGTTAAAGGAGGTAATAAATACATTTCTTCAGCTGCCTCATAGTGTAAGTGTTTTGTGTTAGGTAAACAGGAGTGAGAGCTAGCATGACCTTTGGGTACTTCATAGATCCAGAAGAAAGAGGAAAAAATTGAATTCCAGTGACTGTTGGTGTATCATAGTATTTCCATATAAGCCTTTCCAAGTGTCAGATGTTATTGCTTGTTCTAGTGAGTCTTGTATGTGACTCTTCTTCAACTCCTCTGTCACTGTGTGACTGGGTAATTGGATTAAAGTAGCACTTGTCACTGGTATTGATGACCAGATTTTTCAGGCTTGCAATAATCTATATAATATATCTATTTTACAACATTCAGTGGCCAAACACAGTACAGTTGGCTGAGGCAGATTTTGCACTATTGCCCTCCCTGCTAGCCAATATTTTTGGTGCAATTTGCTGAGACAGAGTAACTTGACCCTTTGACCGAAAATAGACAAGCTTCAGCATTTTATGACCAGAAGATCCTTTAGTGGAAACCTGCAGCTTTCTTATACATCTTGAATGTAATGTAAAAGAAAACCTGATATTGCAGAAGGAGGGGAGCAGGAGATAGTCATGTGAAAATATATCTAAATAAAAATATCTTGCAAAGTCTACCTGCGGGCACAAGAAGGATCACCTCAAACATTGAAGAAGAGTGAAATTTCAAGATTAATTTGAAAGGCAAGGTGGAAAGAACTGGACTTGCATTTATTCAAAATGCTGCCTTTATTTTTTCTATTAACAATCCTGCATTGCCTCCTGCAAAACCAAAGTGGTATGTGTTTAGGACATTTTTTTTCCTTTGTAAGCATTAATAGTGTTCACAGTTTTCCTGTGCTACAGACTCGGAGGCCCACATTATACTGTTCTGCCATTCTGCTGTTTTTAATGGGACACTACTAGATTTGCTTCTGCGTAGTCTAAAGCAAATTGTGGCCCTGATTGGACTGCATGATAAACACTAAAAGGGATAAACTGAGTTTCCAAAATCAGATTTTTCAATAGCTTGGCTAGACTCAGACTTCAACTTTACAGGCTGGGATACATCTTCTGCCCACCTAAGAGGATCCCAGGAGCTTCAGAGTCACTTGTAGTTGGCAAAAGGGGATTTGCAGCAAGGAGTTCTTGTCTGCCTAATTTTTTTTTGCCTTTTTTTTTTTCCTGTAAAGTTAAACTGTACTGACTCTTTTTTTGTGGTGACTAAGATTTTTGACTTCTTTCCTAAGTAAGTAAAAAGAAGAATATAGCAGGGACTGAGGGAGGGGTGTGTTTGGGGTTTTTTTTCAGTATAACTTCAGCCTTAGCAAGAAAAGGGTTTTAAGTTTATGGAGTCTCTGAATTTGGTTAAGGGTTAGACATGAATAGAGGTTTAGATGGGTTTTAGGGACCAAGTCTCACACTAGGATCCAGACACTCTCTTCCCATCTGTTCCCTGTTGAACAGCTGCTCAATTCCAGAAGTACCTAAAATCACTTGGCTTTTCTTTTAGACCATGTTTCACTTCTGAGCGTGCACTGACCAGCCCCAGTCTGAACAGCAAGACCTCCTTCCCATGTACACCAGAAAACTTATCCCTTAAAGGACCTGACCCAGGAGCTTCAACCACCCATCGCTTCCCAGTGAGACAGGGTACCTGAGAAAATGTGGTTGCCATCACTTTCTTCTTAAAACTAGACTGAGTTAGGAAATAGCAGCCACCTTTATCATTTAATGTCCTAGAGCAGAGACTCCCAAAGTAGCCATTACAACTTTGAGTGGAGTCATAACGAGTATGGAAGTGGTGATACAAACCCAGTAGTAGAAATACCAGACAAAGTACGCTCATTAATAATGCAGTTACATGAGCTCATTAATCTAGACGTCGTGCTGCAAGTGGGGATCCCTTGCAGATTACTCGCTTGGAGGGTAGGGCACTTTCTGGAAGAGGGACACCAAAGAGGTTCAGTCCTGCCTAGCCATGTGCCAGGTGGATGCCCTACCTACTAACTCTATGCAAGTCATGCAATTTCCTGTTTGATGGGGGCGGGGGGGGGTGGCTGTGTCTCTGGAAGGAGAGAAAGGTCTTGGCCATGTTGTGAAATGGTTTGATGCTCCTTTGGAAGTGAGGTGTCCTGGATTCTTACTCATTTCTTTCAGGATAGTTTCTTGTGCTTTTATTTTTTAAATACCAAATAGTTGACACTCAGGAATCCAAGCCCTGGGCTCACCCTTTCCATTCCTTCTTTACCAGAAGTCTCTATTTACTATTTCTGGCCCTAGGAATATGGTGGTGTTTGGGGGTGGGGGTAGTGTTTGTTTATTTTTTTTCCTGCTCCATTCCCCCTACCCCCCACTGTCTTAGCCTCACCTGGAGAGGTTGCTGGGGGTATTTGTATAAGCATTTAGAGTTTTCTGCCTCTCTTCTTGCACTGTTTGATGCTTCTGAAAAAGTACATTTCACTCCTGAGCCCAATTGCATAGCTCCTTCTTTGGATCTAACTCTAGGTCATACTTTCATTATGCAGTGGAAGCGTTATCTAATTGAGGCTATGAATTAAGAGTCCAGGACTGGTGGTACCATTTTCAGCATACGGAGACTGAGCAGACTATGAAGTGCAAAGAGTATTTTCCGCTTGTTAGGATGGTGGTATTCATTGTTCTGAAACACAGCAGCAGGAAAACTTCTCTTTATATGAAGCATCTTGTTAACAACGGTGTCCGCTGAACTGAGTATAAGGAATTGACCTCAACTCAAGGAGTAAGAAGGGTTGTGAATCAGGAGTCTTAATCACAACATCCTGGAAGAAAGTGAAGAAAGACTGCAAATAGCTTGTCGTAATGGATTTACATCCACAGGATAACTATGCTTTAAAATCAACAAGCCAAAAAAACCAAAGTAATCTTACTCTAATTTGGAATGGCGGAAGCTGTCCAACATTAGTTTTGCTGATACCTGCACATTGTAATGTTAATGTATTTAACATATTTAGTCAAGTGGAAAAAAAACCATGGAATTGCCATTAGTACATCTTCTTAATGACTTTCTGTACTAACTAACATAGCTGTGTTTATTTCCCTAGATAGGACGCTTGCAATGTATTTTGGGAATATAAATAAAAAATGTCTGTTCGCTATTCAGTTTTGCAAGCCATTTCCCATGGTGATTTTTAAGTGGTGTCCCTGTCTGAAGGCTGTTTCCTGCCTTCACATTTCTAGTTCTGTCTCTTTAAAAAGGAGAAACAGCTTGTCCTATAAATATTAGAAGTCATTTCTGTTCTACTGTATACTTATTTTTTTCCTTTTCTTTTCCTTAGGCAAATAAGAAACTGAGCATGGAAAACAATAGCCTTTTAAGAGAGAATTTGCGACTAAAAGCTGAAGTTGATAGTAGATCACCCCAAAAGTATGTGAATATTTTAAAAGCTACCATATTTTATTTATAGACTGTTTAACTGTTGTAGGACTTTAACCTAAAACTGTGGTGGTGTACACGGTGTTGCATATGTGTCTCCAGGTAGACTTTGGAATTTTTATCCTCATAGACTTGGGTGACAAATGCAACTTGCAGAATAGCATCAAGTCTACAGTGAAGGAATATGACATGACTACAAGTGCTATTCCTTGCATTATCTGGCCAATATTGAAGCACTGGATTTATTAGTTGGTTTCTACATTTAACTTATTTTTGTTATTGGGAAATTTCTAAATCTGGTATATGGTCAAAATAGAGTGCAGAGGTTCTGGTTGTTTGTATTTGTTTTGTTTTGTTCTTCCTTTTGCTGCCTTCAAGGTTTGTTCTGTGGACTTAGGCTCCCTATTCAAGGGAAGTCCCTAATAGCTTTGTGTCTGGGCAAGATATGTAGAATCGAGCTTCTGCAGCATGAGAACATCATTCCCAGAACTGACACCTGTGTTTAATACTCTGTCTTAAACAGTTAAAACATCAATGACAATGACCTCAAAAAGCAGAAACTTTGCCATACTGATTACAGCTGTGTGCTAAGATACCTCTCCTTGGAATTACTTTGTGAAGCAACATGTTCATATTTTTGAAGTAGTGTTCCTTTCTTTCATTGGTTTGCTATCTTTTTTTTTCTCTCATTGGTTTAGAACTTAGAAAGCTAAGAGCAGCATTGGCTGCAGGTTTATACAGTGCTTTTGAGGAAGAGGGTTGAGGGGTACCTGTGTAATGTGTGAAGAGAGCTCTCTGGATTTTGTTCTAGTTCACAACTCGCTTGCTGGAAGGTGAAATTAATCCTTATAGAGAGCTTGCTTGCCAGACTGCTTGTCATTCAAGACCACAGGAAAGAAGATGCATGATCCTTGTGCTGTGCTGTTAAATGCGTAAAAGTACATTCTGCCCTGAAGTCCCCTAATAAGGGAGATAGAGCCCTGTTTAAAGGCTTGACAATGGAGAGGGCTTTAATGGCATAGAATATCTTTTCCCCGTAACATTTGAGAGTGAGTTGTCAAGGATGGGAAACTTGAAAAGTAAATAGATGTAACTAAATGAATCCTAGAAAAGATAAGCTAGAAGAGACCAGGTCACCTAACTTGATTTTGCTTTACTGATGTCAGGTAAACTCCCCAGTGGAGAGAATTTTCCTTTCTTCTAGCTTGTGCACACTTTACCATACTGTTGGTCAGAAAAATCAGGTATTGGGGTGGGGGGTGTGAAGAACTAGTCTTCGTTGCAAGCTGATTATTCTCCCCTTTTGCCATTGTGGCCTAAAATAATAGCCAGTCACTTTCTTCTAAAGAAGCACAGATATAGCCAATTGTTACTAGAAACTGGGACAGTGTCAAGGTCTGTTTTGCAGCCCAGATGCCAGCTAGATTGGTCTGTCTGTGTCTCTACTATTAATTTTTTTTTTTTTTTTTCCCCTTAGTCTCCAGAACAAATAGTCACATCCTGCCTGCCTGTTGGGAATGATCTTTGGCCCATGCTGACTCTAGAACTGTGCATGGCAATTAAGTACATGAGTTGAATCAGGCTTAAACTGGGCTGGGAACAGTTGAAACACTTCAGGTGTGTAGACAGTTGCATGTCTGTACCCTGCTTCTGCTATCTTCAGCTTTGGTTTTGCTTTGAGCCCAGTGGTGTACTACAAGAATTTAAGTATATGCAAGAAAAAATTTGTCCTGGAAGAACACACCTAAAATTTAGCCCTTTTGATTGACCCTAGCTATACCCATTCAGTCCTAGTCATGTCTTCTAGAGTAAATTTGTCCAATTCTTCTAGATAAGTGTGACTTAAGAGAAAAAGTAAACTTCTGATTTACTTGGTTTTGCTGTACTCTCAGGTCTCTCCAGTGTCTATGGTTTTGTGAAGCAATAACACTTAAAACTGGGTACTAGATTCCAAATGAAGCTTCCATAGCAGTAAGTAGAGCAGAAAAACTGGCTTGTGTCTTGCTACAACATCTTATATTGATATCTTGCAATACCCTTTTTGTTGCTTCCTTTTACCTGGCACTTCTGGCGCAAATGGCCAGTACCAGTTCTGCTAAATAGCTACTTAGAAAGTTACCTTCCTACCTCATTTTGCATTTGTGCTGCTAATGTCCTCTTCCAAAGTGTGGGACTTCACCCATTGTTTTGGCTTTCTTCAGGTTGATGTTTTCATGCACATGTCGGACTTAAAACAATTACTTTAAATTCCAGTCTTCACCCTTGTAGTCATTAGTCTGGTCAGTATCTCAACCAGACCTAACATCAAGATATTTTTTAAATGTTCTTCCAGTTCTGATGGCAAACTTTGATAATATCTAAAAGGTGTTTCAACTAGGCTTCACACACTGAACAGGGGTTGCAATAGCTGTTTTCTTACCTTGCTTATGAGCTCAGAATTGAAGGCATAAGCGTCAGAGCCCAACAGTGTCACTATAATTAAACTTCTCTGTGCAGGTAGACTGATTGGTCAGTACAGTTGTTTCAGTGTACTTTATTCAGAATTGTTCAGAAGGTAACTTTTGGAAGAAGTTTCTGAGTGGCTCTCTAGTGCAATTTAAAATAGCTACCAGATTGGATCTTTGTAATTTAGTGTCACCACCATTGTTTCATTTGTCATATATTTCTTAGCTTCAGATTGTCAGGTATGGATTCATGCTTAAACAACTGGCTAGGTAACTAACTACAACTTGCATCAAATTATTTTTTAAAGGATTTGTCAGTATTCAGTCTCCTTATCCCAGACGTAGTTCATTTTGTGTATAGTGACACTGTAACTAAATTATGTTAGTAGGCTTTGCTTTATAGCAAAGGAAACACTGAAGGCAGGTGAATGATCCCTTTGTAACACAGACTTTACCTCTGGCATAAGAGGGAAAATACAATTAGCCTTCTTCAGTGGTCAATAAAAAACTTTCCTTTTATCATAGTCTTGAGTTGTTTTTTCTTTGTTCGTATCCATTAAAACCTGCTGAAAAATGTCATGTATGTCAATAAAATTGACGTTGCAGCCATGTCAGGGATTTTCACACAATTTTTAATTGATGATGCTAATTGATTAGATTTATTTTTTTTTCATGAAACATTTTTGAGAATAGACCTTCAGCAGAATACCATACCATCATATAGTTGGGACATAGGTCTGAAAAGCAGAGGTAAGTTTCTTGCTGTGATTCTTACCGAAGACCTGTGTTGGTCTCCCATTTCTCAGGCAAATCAGACTGAGTGTTTGGTGGTTCTGTTTGTTTGTTCTTTCTCCTGAGGAATTTTCAGAGACTTCCATTTTCCTGATACAGAACAGGAAAACTTCTAAAACTTAAGTTTTGCAGGATGATAAAGCCCTATTACTTCCAGCTCTACTTAAAATAGAAAACTGTTAGGTCTATTGGCAAGGCACAATGGATCTAAAAGCATTTTTGGCAAAGGGCTGTTTGCTTTTTACCTGAAGGAAAATAACTAGCAAGTGCATCTACTCCAGGGTATAGTGTATTTTATGAATGGTTAGATTCAAATTAGCTTGAACCAGACTTCTAGGCTTCCTAGGAGTATTTTCCCTAAATATTTAATTTCTTCTGCCAGTTGTTGAGTTATCTCTTTTCTCTGGTTTTGTGAGTTGTATTGTTGTTGTTTGGCGGGGGGAGGCGGGGGGGGCAGTTCCCCTTTCTCCAGTTTCACTGTTTGTCTTGTCTAGATTTGTGACTTCAGGTACCAGCACACTGAAATCTCAGGCTGTTGACTTTCTAGGTCATTCTGTACAACATTCAATTTTTATCTAACTCAAATATTTCCACTCATACCAGACTATTTAATTCAGTCTGCATTTCACTGAGCCTACAAATAGGCTTCTAGTAATCTGTGTCCAGGGTGTAGAGGGTGAGAACGCTGCTATCTTCCTTGATAGAAAACTGGGCTTCTTTCTCACCTCCCTGCAAGCTTGCTGTCTCAGAGTAGTGGCCATCTTCAAAGACCAGCTGCAGCGTGGCCTTGAAAGTAAATAGGAGAAAATGCTTTTTAGTAGCCTTCAAAACAACTTTGAGTTCTTGAGTCATAGCATTAAACCCTGAGGAAGCACCCGCTCCAGGCATGAAGATCTAAACCTTAAGCAGATGGATAAGGACATTCAGATCTCATTGCTTGGTTTTGTGGGTGGTTTTTTTTGTAGTAATTCTGGAGTAATCCTTTCTGGTTTATGCTATTCACCGACCTCAGGTATAATCTGGCTTTCCTACATGGAAGACTGGTGCTGCTTCACTGAAAGATGTTAAAATGCTTGGAGAGGCTTTGGATGTTCGTCTGAATTCACCCAATTCTTCAGAGAATGTACCTTGTCTGTTCTTCTGTTCAAATCCTGCGGCTCTACAGTCATACAACAAACAGTGAAGCTTAGTCTTACTCATGTGATGTGAAGGAAGTGGATTTCCCTGATGCTCAGGAGAGATTTCATGAGGAAGACCATGTGTCTTCAGATTGGTTTGTACTCTCTGAACTGTGCAATGGAGGGGATTTACTGCCCAGTGTTTGGTTATATTGAAAATAACGTGTTCTTTTACAAGCTTAGAAAATTAGCTATAGCAAGTGTTTCCACTGCTTCCTTCAAGAAGGAGCTGTTGTACGCTTTCTTCTGTCAGCCAGCCTGGTCTGCAGAATGGAAAGCAGTAGTAGGCTATACCCAGGACTTTTTCTTCAGTGGAATCAAATTCCATTACTGATTTGGGTTTTTTCTGGGTTCAGATCTTAAATAGAGCAACATGCTTGAGGTATATCTCGACTTTTTTTTTTTTCTTGCCTGCTAAGAAAAGGCCCCCATCTGACAATAACTGTTTGTTTTTTCTTCTTAAACATGTCTATGCAAATATGACACAATTTTAAGGCAATTGTATATAACTTGGTATATTGTCAAGATGTTGCTGCAGATCACCTTTCATAGTTGATGTAGAAAATGATTGCAGAACTCATTGCCATCTAGCTGCATCTGGTACATGATATCACAGAAGGGCTATAGAAACTAGTAGGGCTTTCAGCTGTTTTGTTCTTGGATTTGCTACCTCTTTCTTCCCATCTGACTGCAGAACTCAAGTTAAAATGTTTATCTAAATGACGGGACTGGATTTGGTTGTGTACTCTGGCATTGCCCTGATCTCGAACTGTGACAAGCCCTGACTGTACATTGTCATTTCCCACTTCTCACCCTTTGTTTCCTTCCAGAGGATGGATCATGCTAATGTATCTGAGCTGCAGGGCAGTCCCCAATCTGGGCCATCAGGTGATTAGAACTGGAGAGTCATCTCCATGGCATCCTTGTAGCCCCAGTCTTCTGTAAATGGTTATAGAGGAAAACTGTTTGCTGCAGCTGCTTACTATCCACAAAGAGAAATGTTTGTATGAGGTTGTGTGGTTTTAAACTGAGTTGATATGAGTTAAGGGCTCAACTAGACAGACCTGGTACAATCAGTTGTCACTGATGTGTGAAAATAAAACCCTAAAGCTGAATTTGCAGAACTGATAGATAAGAAGAGAAGAAACAACTGGAGAAATTTATTTTCTTATGGGTGAGAGACTATTAAACTTCCTGAACAGTTTCTAAGTGGACATCTTCAGCAGAACTCAAACATAACTCAGGGGGCAGTTGTGGAATATGTGAAGGAGGGTTACTCAAACATTATAGCTATAATGTTAGTTCTTGCTCACTGTAGATGAGAGCTGACTGCAGCTTTCTGATTGGTGTCAAGTTAGAATAATGCTGGGACAAGAAGGAGGACTCTAACTGAGGAAAGGTCCTGAAATATGGGGTTCACGTGCTCATCTAGACATCCACTGACACCTCAGACACTGTAACATATCCAGTACACATACCTGGGGCTGGCAGCTGTCATACAGGACCTACAGGAGACCTATATCCTTCCAGAGTGATAGCTGGAGGCCAGCAGTCGTGTGAAAGACCTTAGGCCATGTAAAATGTCACTAGGTGTCTGTGTTGAAGCAACCAAATCCCACCTGAAATGTCTTTCTATTCACTTTATGACTGATCACTGGTTTCTCTGAGCTTTCAGTTTTCTATAGGGAGAATGTACTTGAAACAAACGCAGTGAGATACAAACTCATTGTTTAATTGATACAACTAAAGAACAAGACCCTAACACTGAAAAGACTTTGCCCACACATGAGGGTATGAAAAATGCTCTTTACCACATCTATACTGAATACCTTAACTTTACTGACGAATGTATCAAATTGTTACCAAGTGTGAAATGGTTCAAATACTTCAGGAAAAGTAATTTATCTAGAGTGTTAGACCAAACTTCATTTTATTTTCATGTAACTGTACTGTATTTGATTATTATCATCATCAGACTGTAACCTTTTGGCTATGGCATAGCTCACTGTACAACTGAAGGGAAAAGAAGAGATCACTTATGAGAGTGGTTTGGTTTGGGGAGATGGGGAGGGTTCTGGCTTCTTTAACCAGAAAATAAACCATATTTAAACCATATTTAAAATATGCATGTCTTTTAATCTGTCTGCTGACCTGCCAGATCTGTCACTAAAACACCTACGTCATGCTCTGGTCTGGAGTTACTGGTTTAAATATGTGCATTGTAATATGACTGTCTTTAAAAATCCATGTCCTTGAAAATTTGGGAAATAAATGAATGGAAGTCTCAAAGCAGGAACAGAAAGCAACTACTGTTCTGGTGTTTAACTGCAGAGTTAACTGTTCGTAGGCAGCATGTCAGATGCTCCATTGCTGAAAACCAAAATTCCCGAGCACATCCCTCTACAACAATTAACGTATTAGTGATGCTCTTTGGCTTTGAACAACATACTGTATTTTTTTTTAACCTGAGGACACTTGTTATAAAAGTTGCACTTGAGAATACAGTGCTTCTTCCTCGCAAGCAAATCTCATGCTGTCACTAATGCTATTTGCATTAAATAAACATATTACACCATTCTTCCATTAAAAAGGAATTGCCAGGTATGCATATAAATGTAAACATGTTTAATTTTTATATCAAAGTGTCTGTTACAGCAAACCCCAGAAAATCTTGGTTATTTTACATAAGCATTTTTCCCCATCTCTCACTTGGCTATTAAGCTAAATTGTATTTTTGCATATACTTTTATATCCTTTATTAAGCAATGTAAGGTTTGCTCCTGTAAGGCTGTGTGAACAGGTCTGTTAGAGAAAGGCAAAATAAATACTTTTGAATCACCCTAGGAAGCAGGAAGGGTCTTGCTTGGGCCCTGCTGTGCTACAGTGGCTCCTTCAGTATTTTAAACCAAAATCTGAGTTCCTTTTACTGAAGGAGGGAATAAGCCAAAATGTGTTGTATATGAGGATGCTTATTTCATTGTAATCTCCTTCATCTGAAAATATAATTGAAACATTCCTAAGCTGTCTGTGATTCTGCTTTTATCTAGTTTCAGAGGGGAGAGGGAGGAAGTCTCGTGCACCTTTTCTCCCATTTCCCTCTTGCATGCAATTGGAAATGGAGAAACTGCTATAATTGGTTGAGAAAACTTGTTACCCGTAGAGTAAGCAAATGAAAAATGGTCTGTCTTCATTTCTATAAAGACAAAGGTAATTGGGTAGAGGTAATGCAGAGGTGGGAAAGGTCCTTGCCTTGATAGAGTTCCAGCCCAGCCAGCTTCTTTTAGGGAAAAAAAAAATCTTACTAACTAAACACTCCTATTCTAAATACGAAACTACTACCTTGAGCCATTTCGTGTCTACAAAGCAGTGAGTGGCGCATACCAAAACCATGTGGAGCTTAGGCTGGTCTGATTTCAAAAGTGGTCTGGTAGCAGTTCTGTGAAAGAACTGACTTAGACTGTTGTATAAACCTTCCCCACCACTGAACCATCTACACCAATGTCTTCAGAGTCCTTTAAATATGCAGAAGCAGTTGAACAGTGAAATATGCCAGTAGATTTGGTCATTCGTGCCCAGTTTGTTTGGGACTTCCTTTACCCGACTGCCCACTTAACTGTATCGCAGTTGTCAGCGTAGAGCAGTTTCCTACTGCTTTGGGCTCAGGAATTGAAGAAACAAAATACAGTTTGGTTCTTTGCTGGAAATGCATGCATAGATACATGGATATTTTGCCAGCATAGTCGCAGGCCCCAGATACACCACCTTCAGACCTCACTGGTCTGAGCATTGCAGTGGGAGCATTTTGCGAAGGTGTGAGGAGGTGGAATGGGGAAAATGGAATGGGAATTCCCTGTGACTCTGAAAGATGCTGAAGGAGGGACAGACAGACAAAGAAACAGAGTGGAAATTCCAGGCAGTGTTTGTGCTGATAGAGTGAATATAAAGTTGTGCTGTAATACGGAGCTGCAAGATGGAAAGTGGGAGTTAGTGTAAGCCCACATACAGAGTTGTCATTTCTTTGTGGTATAAAACCTTATGCATCAGAATTGTAGGGTGGCTGCAGGTCCTTCCCTCCTTCCTAAAAATACCAGAACTTTAATTGTTTTTTCTTTCTGTAAATTGAAGGCTCGGATGGAGCAGGGAATTCCCTGGTGCCCACCTGTCAGTGACAGGTTAGAATTAGCCAGGGCATATAGCTGAAACCTTCACCTGCCCTCTGGGGAAGGTCAGTCTTGAAAGCTGGTGGAGGATGGGAAGGCAAGTCCGTATCTTGGCGGTTGAAAATGTGCTCAAGCTGGAAGCCCCATGAACACACAGTTTTCACAAACCACAAGTGGCAGGTTTTTTGTGTTGGAGTCAAGAAAGAAATTAGATTGTTCTGGTTGTAAAGCTCAAAAAAACAAGTAGCTCTAAAGTAAGTGGAAGTACCATCCACGCGATGGCCGAAGAAAAGCTGTATATCTAACGAGAACGTAATTGAAATGGTCTATATAACTATTTAAACCACCTCAAAGGACTGTTGCAATTTCTGAATTTCATATTGGCATTTTACATTTGACAAGGTGACATTGTGTAAGAAATGTATTGTAAAACACTGCTGTACTGTAGGAAAATGATTGAATGTAAATATTTCAAGATGTGGACCACTGTTCAAATGTTATCATAAATCTTTGCCATTGTTTTAGGGGATAATTCTTCATGCATATTTGAGTTGAATTGATAGAACCAGCCCCTGGAAGGGTAATCTGCTTGTTATTGCCTTACTACCACTAATAGTTTAATTTTGGCTTTTCAGGTATTCACCTCCACCTGTACATTATATATGATGATACATTTTTTTTTCATAACTAGCAGAGAAAAGTTCTTACTTTTGTTTTCAGATTAACACAATGTTTAATAGCTTTGTTCTTTCTTGAAATGAGCTCGCAAAGCACCACGAGAATGTCTTTTTCCAGCTTAACATGTTCTTTCTTTTTTACTTCTTGCAGGTTTGGTAGGTTTACAGTAGCTGCACTTCAGTCCAAAGTAGAACAAAGCGAACGTGAAATGAACCGTCTGAAAAAGGCACTGGAAAGAAGTGATAAATACATAGAAGAAATGGAGTGTCAGCTTTTACAGCTGAAAAACGCAGGCGAAGGAACCCTGACAGTGAGTGCTGTTAGTGAGAGTGCGCTTTCCACAGATGCTAAAGGAGCTGAGAGCAGTGAAGATACAACATGTTTGAAAACCCAAGTTGAGGAGAAAAAAGCTTTGACTACCAGTCAAAGTCCTGACAGTCTTGAACAGCTGACAAGTGGTGGAACTTGTTTAAGCTCTTCTAGTCAAGATGGTTCAAATGGCTCAAATAGCCAGTGTGCCCCGAAGAAAGAACTATTTCCAGTTTGTCAGGGGGTTCTCCTAGATGAAAATACTACCAATATGGATGCCTGCTTAGAAGAGCAGTGGAATAAAATTGAGGAATGTACCCCATATAAGGATGAAGAACTTTATGATCTTCCACCACCTTGCACTCCTTTTCTGTCTCTCAGTCGCCTTCAGTTGAACACTCCTGATGGAAAAGAAAATGCAAGGAAACCATCAACATTCCTGAGAAAACTGAAATTTGAAGAGTTTTGTGACACTTCAGATGACTGCAGCAAAGATTCGCCAGAGCACAGCACAAGCAGCTGTAATAGCGCAAAGAAGCTAAACTGTTTTACTACAGGAAAATCAGGTTTTTGGGGGACCTGCCCAACAAATTTTGCTGAGAACTTAGATTTTGATGAATCAGAGCAAAATTCAGTAGCTGGTCAGTCAGATGAGACATCAACAAAAGCCAGTGATAAAACGAGTTCTTGCTTACCAAAAAGGTTACATACTCTCTGCTCTTCCGAAATGAATCGCACAAGAACCTCCAGTGAAGCGTCTATGGATGCTGCCTACCTCGATAAAATTTCCGAGTTGGACTCAATGATGTCCGAGTCAGACAACAGCAAAAGTCCATGTTATAATTTCAAGTCCTCCGATCTTGATAATTCTTCAAAGTCAACAGAGTGCTCTAAGCTTCTGAATGAAACTGAGAAGAAACTGGAAGAGATGAGTGAGGAACAGAGTATGAAGTGTCCAGAGACAAGCGATCTAGCAGTTGATAGAACTGGCTGGAAGTCTGCTATGTTTTCTATCCTCTCCCCATCTGAGCTAGATATGAATGACCACTTTCCGCTGTTTACAGGCCAAAACACAGTGGCTAGTGATACCAAACCTCCAAACTGTTTATTTCAAAGAGACTTTTCCCAGAGTTTACTATTCAATAACTCACAAAGGTTGTTTGAGGAACAAAAGTTTGGTTCCTGCTTTTTAAAGATGTCGTCTGACCTGCACAATCAGCTTAATCCTCCTTGGGTGTCTTCCTTTATAGCTGAAAGGAAAAATAAAAATGTCAGTCAGTCAACCAAGAGGAAAATTCAAAGCAGCCTTTCCAGTGCTAGTCCGTCAAAAACCACCAAAAACTGACTCTGCTTGGAAATTGAACATGACTGAAAGTCATCAACCTGCAAATGTTTAATATTTACAAGTGAACTTAATTTTTAATGACTTCCATGCAATCTGATCCTGTCTTTTTCGACTATGTGAAAACTGAACTTTCCCTTGCCCATTGCAAGCTCTTTCCTAGGGAAGAACCATTCCAGATTCTTTTCTTTGGCTGGACATTTTGTTTACTTGGGGGTTTGGTTTTGGGGTTTTTTTAAGTTTTCAAGTTACATGATCTTCCAGTTGTGAGCACAGGTAATGGCTCCCGTGAGCAGGACAGTTTTAAGTGGTCTTGTCAAATCAGTCATTTATGTAAGAATTTGTTTTAAAGGTTACGTTTCCCATTCCTAAAGATTACATTTTGTGCATGTAAGGCAGCTGCTGGCTATATATCCTATGGATTCATGAAATTGCTATAAAACAATGTCAGTTTTGCCATAAAACTTGCCTCCCAGAGGAAATGTTGTTGCCTGGACTGTTTCATAGCACTGTACTGTACTGAAACTCTTGTTTTAAGTGGGTGTAAGGTAGCAGCCTCTTTCTTTTCAGGGTTATAGCACTTCAGTTAGAAAACATCTCCTCTTTTAACACTGCAAACATGGCTTGTGTTTTTTGAAGTTAAGCACAATTTTTAATTTAGTTCCCAAAAAGCATTGTTATTCTAAATGTGTCCAGTATGCCTGTATAGACCATAAAAATGGGTTTGTATGCTAATGACTTGTTTACCTAATGTGCACTGAACATTTTACATTAATACTGTACCATTTTACATTAATACTGCATGCTTTTCTATGTGAATTGAATAAAACATGTTATAAGCACTGTAATCCTTGATGTTGCCTCAAATATTGAATTAGCAAAAAGAGAGTGGGGAAACTTTTTTTTTCATAATATCTTAGTTTTGTGAAACATAAATGTGAGCTTATTCACAAAAAAAAATCCAATCTCCCTTCCTCCTCCTTGTTAGGCATATTACCATTCTAGTGTCAGCATCGATACAGTTGATGGAAATGGCTTTCGGCCTCTCTGGAGGTGACTCTTCCATAAAGTATTGCATAGGTCAACATAATGTGATGGCCTACTACAGGCAGGAGACCTAATTAAGCAGCAAAGCAAAATTGGTTTCTTTGCATTATTGTGTTTAAGTTTTTTTTAAGGGCATATTTAATTGTAAGATGCAGGTTTTTCTTTCTATATAGGCTTCTGATAGCGTTTCTTACAAACAGACATCCTTGCTTCATCAATACCTAGGATATGAAAAATCCATATGCTGCCTTTCGTCCCTTTGAAAAGAGGGATAGCCACTTGGAAAATTTCAATAGACTGGCTCTTCTTTTGTAAAGTTAAGTCCTGTAAGCAGTTTGAACGAGAACAACATTGCACATTGTAATGTGTGCATGCATTCGTGCAATTGGTGTGTTGATTCTGTTCTTTGAGAAACAGCTTTGCCGAAACATCATCATTCAAGCCATACATCTCTAATACTTTCTTAAAACATCCTTGTATCACAAAGTGATCCCAAATAACGCAGTAAGTGTGTGTTAAGGTCATTGTTTTGTTTCGTTGTGGGTTTGAGGGGAGGTGCATTTATAGGCTTCATTTTATACCCCAGTATAGTTCTGATACACAGGTAATTTTCAGTGGTGGAAACATGACTACAACTGATATCATACCTGAAATCAAACTAGAATAAAGGAAAATGTTGGGGGTTTTTTTCATCCTGCTTTCTAGTCATTTGGACAGGAACACCACTTAATGGGCTTGCTCTTCAATATGAAGAAGAGCTCAGCCTAAGGTTAAAAAAAATGCTGAAGATCAAAGTCATAAACTTCATACCTTAATTTCAAGCGGGGACAGAGAGTGAGGCATTTCAGGCCAGGTACTGGCTTTTCACTTGGAACAATCGTGGGAGCACACAGATCGTCACCTACAGCCTCCCAGCTGGTAACTTCCTACGATGTGACAAAGTTATCGCAGTTATCCATAATCACTTGATTTCCAAGCTCTCTCGTACCCTCAGATCTCAACTGCAGGTGCAGTGAGTAGATTGTGGTTATATCCAGTGCTGTAGGTAGGAGCAATTTGTGTTTCACAAGTTGTAAAGCTGAAAGAGATTTGATTTCTTGTATCTTGGTCTCGTTTTGTTTGGCTGGGGTTTGGTTTGTTCTGGTTGTGGTATGGGGGGAGGGCGGCATGGTGGGGTTTTTTTATTAAGTGCCTTTAAAACAGCTGCCACACTGTAGATTCTGCATTTTATTTGGTTAATGTAGATTGTATTCCTTTTGGCTTAAAGTTTGACTGAGTGGATGGTGCAATATCAACTTAAAAATTGAAGCTGTATGTCATGAATAGGGTTTCTTCAGTTATAAAGTAGTTGGCTGTGCATGGGGTTTCAGTTCTGCAGGCTGCATTCTGTCAATGCTGGGCTTGCTTAATCTGTTGCTGCACTTACCGTGCTCTCTGAATAAAAAGGCCTAAACGAGAGTTCATTGCTGTTAATTTTTTATGCTAGTTACCTAGTTGCATGGTAATGTAGAATTGGAATATGCAAGATCTAAAACTTAACTATTACAATTTTGATTAAGACAATAGATGTTTCAGAGTGATGTAGAGATGAGATCTGTGATGTCCAATGCTATTTAATAGCTCATAAAATTTTTACTTTTTTTTAATTTCTAATAAAACTTACTGTATTAAACACAAGGCAACTTGCAGGTTGTAACACAGGAGAATGCTCTCCAGGCACATTGGTAGCACAGGAGGGTGATGTTGCTACCGGCTTCAGTTCATTGCCAGTGAAATCTGGGGGGTTACATGTAAAAGCAAGAACGCCAGGGCCGGGTTTTCACTTTGTTGTAGGCCGTTTCACCTACACATAGTCTGGCAAGTGACTTCTGTGACTTCTCCATGATTTCCTGAAGGCCTTATGAGAGCCTGGTTTTGCTTGCTATTGCTTCCTCAGATGAAAGGCTGCTGGAACAGCTCCACCTACCAGCACCAGGTACTGACTTGGGCCATGTTTGGTTTTGAATGTGCTTTATCATCTCTTTAAAATATCTTTAAAAAGGGGACAAGAGATACAGTGCACAGCTTGTATACACAATACAAGGCGTGCTAACTGGCGTCTCCCTTCCTTCCCCCTTCTTCATTTCACAACTGTTTCCCTCACCAAATAATGCCATTTAAAGGCAGTTTAAACCAACTGAGTCTGATCCTAATTCTTGCAGAGCATCAAAGTCCAGCCTCTGACTTCTGTCAGCCATAGGCTTGAGAAACAGTCTTTACACACCTCTTCTGTACTGTGGTTATGGAAAATGTTTCACAAACTGTGAGGATGACACTCCTGCCTTGCTGCTTCTGGCATCAGACCATCCCACGTGAATAGAATAAGGCCTGTTTTGTCCCTTCTCCCCTCCCGGGTTTGGATGAGAGGAAAAGCAGCTCCGAGGTAACTGGATGTGAGGGTTCACGGTTGTTCCAAGGATTGCCTGCAGAGGTGATAAACAATCCCCTCGGGCTACTACTAATCCAGGTCTGGCCCTTCCTGTGCCTTGGTCCCTTGCAGCAGTCCTGTACCGCTGTGACGAGCCACCAGCTTGTCAGGCCTGGCCTAAAGGGGTGGCCTGTACGTCCTGCCTTTGTGGCCCAACATGGGCTATTGCCTCAGTGTCCCTTAGCTCTGATTGGAAAAGCCATCTTCATCAGCTGAAGGGCGGAGGGAAAAGCACAGCTGGTGTAGGGGCAAGCCTGCGTGTGCTTTGGCAGTTGGGAATGCAGTGGGAGGTGGCAGGGGAGGATGAGACTGGGCTGAAAAGCAAATGAAGTTTAGTACTGCTGGGTTTTTTCAGCTTTTCTCGGTAGGAAGCGTTGCCTCCTCTCTAGTGCTCCTACAAGCTGTCTGGGTACTGTCTGCTGTTTGTCAAAATCCATCGGGCGGCTACTGCTCGCACCTGACGCTCGTGAGCCAGGTCATCGGCTGCCGGGCACGGATGAGAGAGGTCCCTGTCCCTTTCCCGGGTCACTCTCCCCTTGAAGCACGTCTGAGGGCCGGGGTCGCGGCGGCTCCGCGGCCCCCAGACCTGACTGGAGACGGCGTCAGTGGTTTTTTGGGTTGGTTTTTTTTTCTTTTTCCCGGCCGGCTTAGAGCTGTCTCCAAAGTTTGGGGAGAGACACGTTCGCGCTGGCTGGACAGCGGCGCGGAGCCCCTGTCCCCCGGCCGGAGGGTGGCGAGGGGATGCGGCTGCCACCACCACCTCCCGCCCGGGGCTGGTCGGCACCCGCCTCCACCTGCTCGGCTAGGATTAAGTTAAGTGAAACGTTAAGTTAGTGAAACATTGGAATAGGCTGCCCAGGGAGGTGGTAGAGTCACCCTCCCTGGAGGTATTCAAGGAGCGTGTGGATGTGGCATTGTGGCATGTAGCTTGATGGACATGGTGCTGTGTGGTGTTGGGTGGGTTGGTTTTTGGTGTGTTGTGGCTTGTTGTTGTTGTGTGGTGGTTGGCTTTTTTTTTTTTCTTTTTTTTTCTCTCTTTTTTTTTTTTTTTTCCCCAGGTTGGACTTGATGATCTTACAGGTCTTTTCCAACCGTAGTGATTCTGTGATTCTGTGATTCTGTAATTAACCGGCCCGGGCACCACCGCCGGCCCGCCCGACCCCAGCTAGGAAAAAAAGGCCGGGGGAGGCGGAGGTGTCCCTCCCCCGTCGGCCGCGGACTCGCTTCTCCCGCCGGCGCTGCCCTTCCCCGCGCTCCCCCGCCCCACGCAAACCCTCCTCGCCGGGCTTTTTTTCCCCCTTCTCTGTTAACAAAACCTGGCGATTAAGACGCGAAACTAACAAAGAGTTTTTTCTTCCACCTTAACCTTGCACACAATCCTTTAACAAATTAATTAATCCTAATGAATTAACACTTCATTTATTTAAACGCGCTACAGTTCATGAATTAAATTTTCATGCAGTGATTAAAGGCTGTTAAAATATGCATGATTTCGTTAAAATTTTATAATAAATCAGGGCAATGTGTTACATGACAAGGCAACTACTTCCCAGCCCCTCGGAAGGTGCTTTGATTCGCGCGGGGGGGGGCAGCCGAGCGCTCCGCTCCCGCTTTTGGCAGCCGAGCGCATCCCGGAGCGCGGTGAGACTCGGCTGGCGACCGACCCCCTGCCCGCTCCGAGGGCTCCGAGCCCCTCTCCGGCTCTTTCGGAGGGGAGGAAGGCAGCGGGTTTCGGCCACCCGATCGAAATGTGGCGTCCTGGGAGCGGGAGCGGCCGTGGGCGCGGGGGAAAGCCGGCGAGCGCTTTGCCCGCGGACCCGGTGCGGAAAGCGAGCGTGGTGTGGGAGGTGTTTTGCCGAGGGGGCTTCTCGGTCTGCTTTTGAATTCCTCCGCATCACTTAAAAGAAAGAGCGAGAAACTTTACTGGCAACAGGACCCGCAGTGTTTTCCGCCGGACCTCCGCCCGGCTCCTCCGGTCTCCTTACTTTCCCGAAGGGGGACGTGGTGAACTACCTTGGGACTTAAATCACCATCACGCGTTTCAATTTTTAATATGACAACATTCTACACTTTGGCTGCAAAAGCAATTATTGCGGCTTGTACATCAGTGATTAGCAGGGCTTTGCTGATGTAAGGAAAGTCCTCATTAGGACATGGAAATACTTTTTGTGCATTCACCCAAAGGGTTGGTTGGTTGTGGGTTTTTTTTTTCTTCTGAAGGTTGATTTTTGTCATCTAAAGGGAAAATAGCTTTTACACTAAATGGGATATTGACTTTCTGTGAACTTCACCAAATAACACATGTACTGTAGGTTTTCTCTCAGTGCTCTCACTGACACTTAGGGTAGGACAAATACCGCTACTCAAAAATGTGAAGCTAACGTTTCGTGAAACAAAAATGTCCAGAAGGTTTAGAGTGAGCCATTCTAGGAGCTCCACATGAACTTTTTTTTTTTTAAAAGTCGGGATATATAGCAAACTATGATCAGACGTTAATACTTAATATCCCAAGCTTTAGTATATTCATCTTTGGGGAATCCTAAAAAGAGAAATCAAATACAATGGGTTACAGTAATTAATTTATAAATCGTTTCACTGTGGGAATAAGGGGCTACTTTATTACTTTCCCGAGATAGGCACTTCAGTCAATTAAGGAAATCTGCCCATTTCTTGCATTTGAAGTTGGAGAAAACTACGGGAGACAAGTAAATGCGTTATATATATATATATGTGCCTCCCTCGCTTTATTGAGCATCTTGGGCCATAAAAGCAGGGCTACAGCATGGTCGTATCTCCAGCGAACTCGCCCCTCGAAGCCTGCGAGTTTATTGCCATCAGTATTCATGAGGCTGGACGTACCCACGAGGAATAGAAGTAACAGCGAACATTAAGATAAAATCTATTACCAGGCCCGTGCGATGCTGAGCCTGGCTCAAGCCGTCTTCCCGGGGAGCCGGCTGTCTCTGGCGGGGAGAGGGGGGGCTGCCGGGGGCTGGTGACAAGGGGGGCTGGTCCCCGGCGAGCCCTGGGGACCCCCACGGGCAGCAGCCCCCGCGCTCGGTGGGGCAGGGGGAGCAGAGGGGGCTGCGGCGCGGAGACCGGCTGCAGCAGCGCAGCGGGCGTTACGGTCGGGGCAGCAAGGAGGGGCTGTAACGTCAGGCGTTGCTGTAAAGGTTAGCGCTCCCCCTCTTCCAAAAAAAAAGTGTCCCAAGGACTGCGAAGGGAAGTTTTTCCTCTCGGGCTTGAAAAGCGACAGACCAAAGGGTGCCTGAAAAAGATCCTCTCCTCCCCGTGGCCTCTCCCCTCTCCTCTTGGCACCTCCGAAAGATCAGAGAGAGGGAAAAGTTGGCTGCGACTCCCTGCCGCAGCTTCTGCCTCCGGGGGCAGCAGGAGGGACCAGGCGGGCGCCGGCAGCCGCCGCCCCGGGAGCCGCCAGCAGCCCCCCGCCTCCCCGGGGTGCGGAGGCTGCTGCCCCCCCGCCGCACGCAGTCACCCCCGGCCCTCGGGCTGCCGCGGTGATCGCGCCCCGGGCGACTTTAACGAAGGAGCGAGGAGCGCCTGGCAGGGGGTGTCTCTCCAGCCGGGCGGACTACTTCACCCTCCGTTCGCCAAACCGAGGAGAACCCAGCGGGATGCACATCGCGAGCTCCAGAGCCAAGGTGCCCACCCCCGTCCCTGCCTCCGGAAGACACCGGGAGGTGGGACGGAAGACCCTTAGAACATCCAGCGGTCCTCACCTCCTCAGCCTACGGCTGGCGCTCGGGGCGGAGGTGGGAGGGTGGCTGGATTTTCTGCCTGTCCGGCCGAAAAACTAAGCACGTGAACAGAAGGGGTCGTTCCAAAAGTACCGGAGGGCCGTGATGTTCCTGCGGCCAAGAAGGTCTCGCCCATCGGCGCCTGCCCGAGCCGCCGGTCCCCGCTCCCGCTAGTGCGGCGGGGCCGGGGCTGCCTCGCCGCCCGTGCCGCCGCTGCGGGCAGGGCCGGGGCCCGGGCTGCCTGCGCTCGTGGACGAGCCCCAGCCCCTGCCAGCCCGGCGCCGGGACCCCGGCCGCCGAGGCAAAGCAAGCCGGGCGGCCTGTGGGGAGGAAGGCAGGTCCTAGAGAGGCAGGTTCTAGAAAGGCGGGTTCTAGAAAGGCAGGCTCCCGGCTCAGCCTGGAAACCCTCCCCCGCGGCGGCCTTTCTCGCCGCCTGCACGATCTTCCCTTGCTCTCAGCGCTTCCCGCGGGGAAACCCGGTGAACTCGGCCGGAGCGTCCCGGCGAGCCGGGGCCGCGCGGAGACGGGCGGAGACGGGCGGACAGACAGCCACCCGTCCCCGGGGGAGCAGCGTCCCACGCCTGCCGCCACCGGGCGAGGAAGCGAGCCCGGCTTTCCGCCTCCCTGCCCCGCCGGGGTGGGCCAAGGAGCCCCGCGGGGCGCGCCGCGGGCTGGCCGTTCGCCGCCGGCGGGGAAAGGCGGGGGCCGCTCGGGCCTTCCTCCTGGAGCCGGCCGCTTCTCAGCCACTTGGCGGAAAGCGGTGGTGTCTCCCGCCTTCCTCCTCCTCTCCATCCCCTCCCCAGGAGGCTTTCTGTTTGCAAGGCATGGTAGCTTAGAAATAGCTAGGGTAAGTTACAA